>NC_042959.1:4320818-4920818 GCF_901001165.1 Salmo trutta | reverse complement strand
ATCCACATAATTTTTTATGGCGTTTTTGGAGCAGTGGCTTCTTCCTTGCTGAGTGGTCTTTCAGGTCGATATAGGACTCATTTTACTGTGGATATATTTTACTGTGGATATCTTTTGATTTATTTAGATTTTCCCATGATGTCAAGCAAAGAGGCACTGAGTTTGAAGGTAGGCCTTGAAATACATCCACAGGTACACCTCCAATTGACTCAAATTATGTCAATTAGCCTATTAGAAGCTTCTAAAGCCATGACATCATTTTCTGGAATTTTCCAAGCTGTTTAAAGGCACAGCCAACTTAGTGTATGTAAACTTCTGACCCACTGGAATTGTGATACAGTGAATTATAAGTGAAATAATCTGTCTGTAAACAATTGTTGGAAAAATTACTTGTGTCATGCACAAAGTAGATGTCCTAACCGACTTGCCAAAACTATAGTTTGTTAACAAGAAATTTGTGGAGTGGTTGAAAAATGAGTTTTAATGACTCCAACCTAAGTGTATGTCAACTTCTGACTTCAAATGTAAATCTCTTTCAGTTTTTTAGTTCTACTCATAAAGCTTTCATTGTACTATGTGTCAGGAGCATAAAGGAAATGAGCAGAGTGGTAACTGTGATCTGGAGAATGATGTGCTCAGGCTATATAGCTGCATCACTGGTGATGGTCGGTACTGGGCTACGCATGGGGCTGTCTAATGGAGTAGGAAACTAGAGGATGCTCTCTCTCTCTCTGTCTCTCCCTCTCTCTCTCCCTCTCTCTCTCCCTCTTTCTTTCTCTCTCTCTCTGTCTCTCCCTCTCTCTCTCCCTCTCTCTCTCCCTCTCTCTCTCCCTCTTTCTTTCTCTCTCGCTGTCTCTTTCTCTAGCTCTCTTTCTCTCCCTCTCTCTCTCTCTTTCTTTCTCTCTCTCTCTCTCTCTCTCTCTCTCTCTCTCTCTCTCTCTCTCTCTCCCTCTCTCTCTCCCTCTCTCTCTCCCTCTTCTTTCTCTCTCGCTGTCTCTTTCTCTAGCTCTCTTTCTCTCCCTCTCTCTTTCTTTCTCTCTCTCTCTCTCTCTCTCTCTCTCTCTCTCTCCCTCTCTCTCTCCCTCTTTCTTTCTCTCTTGCTGTCTCTCTCTCTAGCTCTCTTTCTCTCCCTCTCTCTCTCTTTCTTTCTCTCTCTCTGTCTCTGTCTCTCTCTCTAGCTCTCTTTCTCTCTCTCCTTCTACTTGCAATCTCTTCCCTTCCTTTCTGTCTGTGTTTCTCCCTACTCAAGGCACTCCACACAATTGCTGCCAAATCTCTGCCAAACTGAATAATTCAATCATCCCCATTGCTGCAGCCTTCTTACCTTTGTGTGTGTGTACAACAATCAAATCAGTGGCGAAGACAGAGAGGAGTGTGTTCCCTCTCTCTCCCTCTCTAAGATGTGGAGTGGCTCTACAGTCGAGATTGTTGTTTTCATTAAAAACAAATCTGTTGAGGAAATGAGGTGTTACAACGGCTAGGAATCTGAGCAGCACGGTTTGTTCCATGTTTAACCATTATCTAAAGAAGAATTAGAAACTGGGTGGTTCCAGCCCTGAATGCTGATTGGCTGAAAGCTGTTGTATATCAGACCGTATACCACGGATATGACAGAACATTCGTTTTTACTGTTCTAGTTACGTTGGTAACCAGTTTGTAATAGCAGTAAGGCCCCTCTGGGGTTTGTGGTATATGACCAATATACCACGGCTAAGGGCTGTGTCCAGGCACTCTGCAACGCGTCGTGTGTAAGAACAACCCTTAGCCGTGGTATATTGGCCATATACCACACCCCCTCGTACCTTGTTGCTTAAATATAGACTATCCCGGGTATACTGGACTCATAAAATAATGAGATGGGGTTTTGTTTTGGTGGAGGATTGTAGAAACGCTCCGGTTATTCCTTTACCTCTGATGTAATTATCTCAAAGACAACTACATCGTGTTCTCGGTACACATTTGTATCTTGTGTCATTTCGGGAATGACTTAATAACTGCAAGCCTAGAACGCAGTGCACTGTAACCTCATCCTAGGTGCTGTAAGGTTTAGTCTGATTTGTCAGTCCTAGATTGCTTTTTTCCTCCATGTTTTGTCGTTTCAGGTTGTCATACGGATAAACAAGAATTACAAGATTTTCCTTTGAAAACTGGGAACCATGTTCTGCTTTAAATGCATTAAGCATGAGGATGAACATAATCTTTGACAGGGAACTGTATTGGACATACATGATAATAGTAAAGAGGAAAGAGGAATACAACATTTTATTTAGAGAGCTTTTTTTTGTGTACTCTGGACAATGTTTTTTGTTGTTGTTGTTGTTGTCTTGTGGAAAATACTGTCTGGTACTCTAGGCTACTACGTCTGAAATCAGCCGCCATCTGTGAACGCCAATGCAGAGGCAGAGCAAGAGCAGCTCAGGGTTGTTTGTATTGAAATTCATGCCTCATTTTATCCTCTTTGAAGTGGTGTACACTGGGAAATCTGTCAGCAATCTATCACGCAGACAGTGGGTTGAGTCTCTAACCAGGAAATCCTCTCCTCTGAGGCATTGTTTAATATTCCATGACGGTTGGGTGCTCGACACCACATACTAATGTTTCATATACACTGAGTGCACAAAACATTAGGAACACTTGCTCTTTCCATGGTATAGACTGAACAGGTGAATCCAGGTGAAAGCTATGATCCCTTATTGATGTCACTAGTTAAATCCACTTCAATCCGTGTAGAGTGGAGGAGAGGAGACAGGTTAAAGACGGATATTTAAGCCTCGAGACAATTGAGACGTGGATTGTGTATGTGTGCCATTTAGAGGGTGAATGGGCAAGACAAAATATTGAAGTGCCTTTGAACTGGGTATGGTGGTAGTACCTGCTGGTTTTTCTGTGTGTATCAAGAATGGTCCACCAACCAAAGGAAATCCAGCCAATTTTAAAGAACTGTGTGCCAGCATCCCTGTGAGTCCATGCCACAATGAATTGAGACTATTCTGAGGGTTAAAGGGGGTGCAACTCAATATTAGGAAGGTGTTCCTAATGTTTTGTCCACTCAGTGTATATCTGGACTGCAATGTAGTGTCTTTGCTAAAATGCTTGGGGTCCCACCACCATGTGTGGACAAGGCTTTTAAAGATCACCTCTAATGTGTTGGAACCAAGGCTGACCTAATATAGACACGTTATAGAGTGCTGCAGATAACACTCATTAACTCATTATTGTAAATGTTAACTTTGATTTCACCATCTGAATAAAAAAATGGAAGTTCCTTCCCTAACCAGCCTCCCTGCAAGATAATTTACAGTAGAGTGACACTCAAGGACAGAGGAAACAATGGGCCAGCTGGATGCACTGAATGAAAGGCTTTGCATGTCTTTAGATTCTAGTAAACAGAAGGGAGACAGGCTGAAGGGCAGCGACTTTAAGACACAGAGCTGAGAACCTTGTCTGTGGTCGCCCCTAATCCTGGTAATCCCCTACAGCAAGTCTTGATTTACTTTTGTAAAAGAGATTGGGAGACGATAAGAGGCAAGTCCCCTTTTTAGAATATCTGATAATCTGGTTAGGACTCAGGGGTATTTAGTCCAGCCTTAACATTTGTTAAAGCAGATGGTGGTTAGGAGGGGCCAGGCCAGCTGGCGAAACCACCTCCTCCTCCTCCTCCTCCACCTGACAACCTCCCCATCTCTCCTCCTCCACCTCCTCCTCCTCTTCCACCTGACAACCTCCCCCATCTCTCCTCCTCCTCCTCCTCCTCCACCTGACAACCTCCCCATCTCTCCTCCTCCACCTCCTCCTCCTCCACCTGACAACCTCCCCATCTCTCCTCCTCCACCTCCTCCTCCTCCTCCACCTGACAACCTCCCCCATCTCTCCTCCTCCACCTCCACCTCCTCCTCCTCTTCCACCTGACAACCTCCCCCATCTCTCCTCCTCCTCCTCCTTCTCCTTACAACTTCCACCTCCTCTTCATCCCCTTCCACCTCCTCCTCATTACATCTTCCTCCTCTCCCTTCTGACATTTTCCTCCTCCTCCTTCTCCACCTCCTCCTCATAACTTCCACCACCTCTTCCTCATCTTCCTCCTCCTCCTTCTCCTCCTCACAACTTCCACCACCTCTTCCTCATCTTCCTCCTCCTCCTTCTCCTCCTCACAACTTCCACCACCTCTTCCTCATCTTCCTCATCTTCCTCCTCCTCCTCACAACTTCCTCCTCCTCCCTCATCCATCTACTGTGGTGGAGTATGAAAACAGACCAGACCAATGGATGGATGATAATCAATCTAGTTTATTTTGCTGTTTGACTCCTTAAGTACTTTCAGCCAGATTAGAGGCTTTTCTAGGGGATAATCGGAAGGCCACAGACAATTGCCTTTTTTCCATCCTGAAAGTATCCCCTGTGAATGTGTAAAGAAGGGGATTTAGAGTGGATGTCGGCTCTTAATTCCTGATTAGTCCAATTCCAAACCCTGCTAAAATTAGCTGGCCAGTGTGCTAATCACAGAGTCTTAGACACCCTCTGTTGCATGGCGGAGTGGACTGGACATCCCTGGCCCCTGCAGTCAGAACAGGTCCCAGGACTGGACATCCCAGCCCCTGCAGTGAGAACAGGTCCCAGGACTGGACATCCCAGCCCCTGCAGTCAGAACAAGTCCCAGGAATGATATCTCATAAATTGTAAAGTTTTGGATTTTAAACCCTCTCTCCACTTGTTCAATGTGTTGACCACTCTATGGACACTGGATTAGGTTTGCCTCAGGCAGATATAGCACTATAGACACTAGGTTTGCATCCAAAATGGCATCCTATTCCCTTTTAAGAGCACTACTTTTGACCAGGGCCCATAGGGTGCCATTAGGGACAAACACCGGGTTTCCTTCAGGCAGTTGTAACACTTCAGGACTACTAAAATCAGTGACCCCTTTTGTTCCTGTTCGATTAGCCAACCCCTCATTTTAACCCGGAAGTGTGTCACTCCACCACCTACCTGACCATATTACAATATAAATCACTTGTTATTTAACCATAAATTATCATATTGGGTATTGTAATGAACATATTACATTTCATACACAATATTACATTACAATCCGCTGCTTCAGGGGAATATAATAATTCAATATCTCTGATTGGATGAAACGCATGAGCATGACTAGCTATAATATAAACCATGAAGTCTTCCTAATCCCCATCTCACCAACTTTATGCCTCTGGCAATCTTCTCAGTCAGTCGTGGACGCCTTCAACAGAGGCATATTTGCTTAATTAGATCAATACATCGACTAATTAGAGCCAAGTGAGGCATGAGTGGGATGACAGGTATGCTTTTCATCCATTCACGCAGCCATTTTGCTTCATCATTTGATGTTTTCCCCTGTCTTTGTGTGCAGGTGTGTAATATAATTGGATATTATGGTTGTCTAATTCGATTTGAGTTGAAAAACAAAAAAGGTAGTTGCCTCCAGTCGTCCTGGAAAAGAAAATAGCTCTTGATATACTGTAGCACTTTACAGAATGATTCAAATGTTGTTGTTTTTTTTACTTAACTAAGCAAGTAAGTTAAGAATTCTTATTTCCAATGTTGGCCTAGGAACAGTGGGTTAAACTGCTTTGTTCTGGGGAAGAACAACAGCTTTTTTATCTTGTCAGCTCAGGGAGTTGATCTTGCAACCTTTCAGTTACTAGTCCAATGCTCTAACCACAAGGCTACCTACTGGCCAGGCTTTCATGGAATATACTCAGCCTCTAATGTATATTGAATTCATCCAATGATGTGTGTAGGTTCCAAATACCAGTGGTGTAAAGTACTTAAGTAAAAATACTTTAAAGTACTGCTTAAGTAGTTTTTTCTGTATGTGTACTTTACTATTTATATTTTTGACAATTTTTAATTTTACTTCACAACATTCCTAAAGAAAATAATATACTTTTTACTCCATACAATTTCCCTGACAACTAAAAATACTTGTTAGGTTTTGAATGCTCAACAGTACATTGAAATGGTCAAATTCACACACTTATCAAGAGAACATCCCTGGTCATCCTTACTGCCTCTGATCTGGTGGATTCACTAAACACAAATGCTTCATTTGTAAATTATGTCTGAGTGTTGGAGTGTGTCCCTGGATAATCTGTAAATTAAATTAAAAAAATAACAGGAAAATGGTGCTCTCTGGTAAGGAATTTGAAATTATGTATACTTTTACTTTGATACTTAAGTATATTTTAGCAATTACATTTACTTTTGTTACTTAAGTATATTTAATACAAAATATGTTTTAGTAGTATTTTACTGCGTGTCTTTCACTTTACTTGAGTCATTTTTTGTTAAGATATCTTTACTTTTACTCAAGTATGATAATTGGGTATTTTTTCTAGCACTGCAAAATATACAGTGCTTGTCAAAGAGGATAGATTTAACGACATCTGAATGGTGATTTGATAGCAGAATCAGAATAATTGTATAGCAGTAACTTATACCTGTATTTTTACAGGTTACGTAGCAATATTGGTGGTAGATATTATGGTACCGTATTATAGTCTTGGAAAAATTAGTAAATAGCTATCATACAACAAAAACTATATATTGTTTTTTTTTTATTGTCTTCTGAATGTAGAATATTGAACAGCTTAGTCATTGTCTTCATCTGGTGGTAAAGTTCTGTTTCTGACCTGTACGTGGAATTTGGTTGCACACAGTTCTTCTCTCTGGATACCATCCTCTACTGCAGTAAGACCAGAATGTTACAGTTCTTCTCTCTGGATACCGTCCTCTACTGCAGTAAGATCAGAATGTTACAGTTCTTCTCTCTGGATACCATCCTCTACTGCAGTAAGATCAGAATGTTACAGTTCTTCTCTCTGGATACCATCCTCTACTGCAGTAAGATCAGAAGGTTACAGTTCTTCTCTCAAGATACCGTCCTCTACTGCAGTAAGATCAGAATGTTACAGTTCTTCTCTCAAGATACCGTCCTCTACTGCAGTAAGACCAGAATGGTACAGTTCTTCTCTCTAGATACCGTCCTCTACTGCAGTAAGATCAGAATGGTACAGTTCTTCTCTCTGGATACCATCCTCCACTGCAGTAAGACCAGAATGTTACAGTTGTTCTCTCAAGATACCATCCTCTACTGCAGTAAGATCAGAATGTTACAGTTCTTCTCTCAAGATACCGTCCTCTACTGCAGTAAGATCAGAATGTTACAGTTCTTCTCTCTGGATACCGTCCTCTACTGCAGTAAGATCAGAATGTTACAGTTCTTCTCTCAAGATACCGTCCTCTACTGCAGTAAGATCAGAATGTTACAGTTCTTCTCTCTAGATACCGTCCTCTACTGCAGTAAGATCAGAATGTTACAGTTCTTCTCTCTGGATACCGTCCTCTACTGCAGTAAGATCAGAATGTTACAGTTCTTCTCTCAAGATACAATCCTCTACTGCAGTAAGATCAGAATGTTACAGTTCTTCTCTCAAGATACCGTCCTCTACTGCAGTAAGATCAGAATGTTACAGTTCTTCTCTCTGGATACCACCCTCTACTGCAGTAAGATCAGAATGTTACAGTTCTTCTCTCAAGATACCACCCTCTACTGCAGTAAGATCAGAATGTTACAGTTCTTCTCTCAAGATACCGTCCTCTACTGCAGTAAGATCAGAATGTTACAGTTCTTCTCTCAAGATACCGTCCTCTACTGCAGTCAGTCCAGAATGTTACAGTTCTTCTCTCAAGATACCACCCTCTACTGCAGTAAGTCCAGAATGTTACAGTTCTTCTCTCTGGATACCATCCTCTACTGCAGTAAGATCAGAATGTTACAGTTCTTCTCTCTGGATACCGTCCTCTACTGCAGTAAGATCAGAATGTTACAGTTCTTCTCTCTGGATACCGTCCTCTACTGCAGTAAGATCAGAATGTTACAGTTCTTCTCTCAAGATACCGTCCTCTACTGCAGTAAGATCAGAATGTTACAGTTCTTCTCTCAAGATACCGTCCTCTACTGCAGTAAGATCAGAATGTTACAGTTCTTCTCTCAAGATACCGTCCTCTACTGCAGTAAGATCAGAATGTTACAGTTCTTCTCTCAAGATACCGTCCTCTACTGCAGTAAGATCAGAATGTTACAGTTCTTCTCTCAAGATACCGTCCTCTACTGCAGTAAGATCAGAATGTTACAGTTCTTCTCTCAAGATACCGTCCTCTACTGCAGTAAGATAAGAATGTTACAGTTCTTCTCTCAAGATACCGTCCTCTACTGCAGTAAGTCCAGAATGTTACAGTTCTTCTCTCAAGATACCACCCTCTACTGCAGTAAGTCCAGAATGTTACAGTTCTTCTCTCTGGATACCATCCTCTACTGCAGTAAGACCAGAATGTTACAGTTCTTCTCTCTAGATACCATCCTCTACTGCAGTAAGTCCAGAATGTTACAGTTCTTCTCTCTGGATACCATCCTCTACTGCAGTAAGACCAGAATGTTACAGTTCTTCTCTCTGGATACCATCCTCTACTGCAGTAAGATCAGAATGGTACAGTTCTTCTCTCTAGATACCATCCTCTACTGCAGTAAGATCAGAATGGTACAGTTCTTCTCTCTAGATACCATCCTCTACTGCAGTAAGACCAGCAGAGAGGAAGACCTAAGGCAACAGTAAGACAGACATAGTCAGGGATATTGTCAAGAGTGTTCTTAAATAATGTGTGTGAAATTCATCGGCTATCATAAAGAATTGATGTTTGCAGTCTTCAAAAAAGAGTGAGCAGCCTTGTTCTTGAAGCCAGTAAACAGATTATTACATATGATTTTGATGCGGTTTGTGTCGGTCTGCTGCTCAGATGTTCATTATGAAGTACTATGTATTCACCTCAGGTTGCAGCTAGCTATGACATTTTAAGGTAATCAGGGCCTTTTCACTAGCCTCTTGATATCAAGGCTTTTAACATCGCTTTTTATCGTTATGTCTCGTGTGTAACAGTAGTTGTTACTTGCCAAATGGTAGCCCAGAGCCAGTTAAAGACAACATAGCCTTCATTTACATTTAACCGGCCTAATGTTTTTTGTTTGTTTATATACACCTTTTGTTTCCTGTTTTATGATACAGTTGAACAGCTTCAAGAAAAGGAAATGTTTCCTTTCACAAGCAGTTTGTTTTTTAAGAGCTCCCTTTCCGATAACTAAATTAGAGGCCAATTTGGTATAATTACAACGTAAGGAAGCTGCAAATGGAACATGAATTCTGCTTTTCTACTCTTCACTGCGCAGCGAAGCAGGCAAGTCTATATTCCAATTGAAATTAGACGTCAACAAAGCAGACGTTAGAAGTCAACAAGACATTTTAATTTCATGGATATAGGGTTAATTTATTTCTAATTCTGTTTTGTTCTTCTGTTTAGTGTAATTGTTGTGATGTAACTGTATGAAAACAAGGGGGGGGGGGTGGTAATGGTAGTGAGCTAGCATGTGTGTGTACATAAGCGTGTGTGATGGAGGGGTGTAGGCCACATTGCCTCCAGTAGAACATCCCAGCATAGATTACCACCTCAAACATCATGGATCTTTGTGTGCACATGTGGTGGGTCAGCCTAAGGAAATGGCCAAACACTTCAGTGAATTGCGAGCAGTGAGCACAGACCTTATTGTTTTGTCTGGGTGACTGTGCTTGCTCTGAGATAATGACTTTGCCCTACTTTGACTTTTGAAGCAGTGACCTGAACTAAGGCCCGCAAGTGAAAACGGGAGCCTGGATGAACCTGAAGGCGATTAAGGTCACCTAGAGTCGCCACATTTGTTTGACCCGTGTTTCACATCGACCGCTGTCTGGGAATCAGTTGGCGAATCTTTTGTGTTTGTGGTTTTTCTAGGAATGCCAACACTGGTCATTCGTTAATAAAGTGTATGGGAGGAGTGGCGGGGTGTGACGATGATAAAATACCTCCTAGCAACAACAATTTCAGATGTATTTCTGAAAATGCACACAATTCTCACGGAAGAAGCTATTCAACATGCTATATAAATATTTCATTGTGTAGATTATTCTTCAGAATACAATAATCCATTTTGGGGGTATCTCTCTCTCTCTCTCTCTCTCTCTCTCTCTCTAGTCCCTTTCTCAGCACCGACAGTGAATAAGAAAGTGGTTATGTGCTGTTGTTGACCTCTTCAGCTATACTTTAAAATCAATGCTCCTCCTCATGTGTCTAATATCACTATGTACTATACCCTCTGTTGACTGCTGCTTACAAACAAGGCAGCATACTGACGTCACAAATCACTTGATGCGGGTAGGGACACATGGAGTACATCCCAGATGACACCCTATCCCTTACATGGTGGTCAAAAGTAGTGCACTATATAGGGCCAAGGGTACTATTTGTGAGGCAGGCTGGATGAAGTTCACAGTAATGGCAAGCCCAACAGAGTGTCAATGTTCAATCAAGAAAGCCAGGTATTCTGGTGGAGGTAAAAAACGCTAAATCAGTAGAACAAGAGCGTATCTGAAAGCCAGGTGTTTGTGTTGGCTTCTTCTCCTGTCTCAATGCTATTGTGTTTCCTGATTCAGCAGGGATCCGTTAGCATCTCTCACTACAACCTCTATTTGAAGAAAAAGACAGTACATAGTCTGTTCTTTAGCTTGCATGTAAATGTGAGTCAGGGGAGGAAAAAAATAAGACATTCAAATGAGCCTCAGTTTGTTCGAGAGGGACCATAGGGACCTAGTATTTTTAGACACAACAAAGGAATAGCCAGTGGTGTTGTGCAGAAATAATAGCTGTAGTTAACTTCTGGGTGTTCCTCTTTGGTCACTGTTAGTTGTCTAGAGTTATCTATATCTGTGCTTAGACACAAACTGGGAGAAATGGAGGGTCAATTCAGTGTTAGTTGAAGGAAGTCCCATTACATATCTATGGGATCCATATGTTTTGACTGGTAGGGCCAAAAAGATGAATGGCTTTCTGATGTCCCTCCGACTATCTATGTTAGGTATCCTGCTGGTCTGACAATGGTAGACCTGTAAGATGTACAGTAACTTGACTCTTCTATGAAGGAAATAGATTTTGTAACTCTGACTACGGATGAATGCTCAGAAATAATAACAAGTAATTTGTAGTAAAACACCTCTTGGGATTGGGATACAGTGAGCAGGATTTATAGTCCCCCTGTCTACACAAGGAAACCAAAGCAGGAGGGCTGGAAACAAGCTGTCGTTTCACACCGTCAAAGTAAAATACAGCTACAAACTTTTTTATTTTAAACTTCATTGTCACACTTGTAAATGTTCACCGGAACACACTTGAACTCACCAGAAGGACAACTTTTCCACAATATTATACTCAATAACACAATGTAACATCGATACACATTGTACCAATAGAATTTGACATTTTTTATTTGTTATTGAGTGTTTTGGGCAAAAACATGCCCTTGGTGAATATGTGTTGAATATAAAGGGGCTCACATACAGTGTCCTCATAAAAGTATTCACAAAATAATTTTGTTACAGCCTGAATTTAAAATGGAATAAATGCATATTTTTTTTATGTCACTGGCCTAAACATAATACCCCTTCATGTCAAAGTGGAATTAATATACGTTTTAGAAATTTTAACGAATAAATTATACATTTAAAGCTGAAATGTCTTGAGTCAATATGTATTCAACGCCTTTGTTAGGGCAAGCCTAAATTCAGGAGTAATAATTAGCTGAACAAGTCAAATAATTTGCCTAGTTAAATAAAGGTGAAATAAAATTAAAATTAAATAAGTTGTATGAACTCACTCTGTGTGCAACAATAGTGTTTAACATGATTTTTGAATGACTACTTCATATCTATATGACATACATACAAATATCTGTAAGGTCCCTCAGTTGAGCAGTCAATTTCAAACACAGATTCAACCACAAAGACCAGGGAGGTTTTCCAATGCCTTGCGAAGAAGGTACATGGGTATAAAAAGCAGACATTTAATATCCTTTTGAGCCTAGTGAAGTTCAAATCAAATCAAATTGTATTTGTTACATGTGCATAATACAATGTATGTATTACAGTGAAATGCTTACTTACAACAACTTAACCAACAAGGCAGTTTTAAGAAAAATTTAAAAATAACAAAGATTTAAAGAGCAACAATAAAATAACAGTAACAAGGCTATGTACAGGGGGTACCAGTACAGAGTCAATGTGAGGGGGCACGGGTTTGTCATGGTAATTGAAATAATATGTACATGTAGTCTAGGTCAAAAAGGCTTCTTAACAGCTTCTACCCCCAAGCCATAAGATGCCTGAACAGCTAATGAAATGCCTACCCGGACTGGGCCTTGTCTGGTGTCTGAAGTAAATCCTTTGCGTCCGAGTCATTAAATAAAACGTCTTTGTCCAGTACGAGCTGAGTAGTCACTGTTCTGATATCAATAAACTATTTTCGGTCATAAGACACGGTGGCAGAAACATTATGTAGAAAATAAGTTACAAATAACTAGTTACAAATAAAACATACACAATAGCACAATTGGTTAGGAGCCCGAAATAACGGCAGCCATCTCCTCCAGCACCAGTTATTAATTACACTTTGGATGGTGTATCAATACGCCCAGTCACTAGAAATATCTAGCAGTCCTTCCTAACCCAGTTGCCAGAGAGGAAGGAAACCGCACAGGGATTTCACTATGAGGCCAATGGACTTACAGAGTTTACAGTTTAAATAGCTGTGATGGGAGAAAACTGAAGATGCATAAACAATGTCGTAGTTACTCCACAATACCAACCAAATTGACAGAGGGAGAAGAAGAAAGCCTGTACAGAATAAACAATACTCCAAAACATGCATCCTGATTGCACCAAGGCACTAAAGTAATACTGCAAAAAAAATGTGGCAAAGCAATTAACTTTTTGTCCTCAATACAAAGTGTTGTATTCTTCATATGTTCAAGGATAGTGGTGGCTGCATCATGTTATGGGTATGCTGGTAATCGTTAAGGAATGGGGAGTTTTTCAAGATAAGAAATAAACAGAATGGAGCTAAGCACAGGCAAAATCCTAGAAGAAAACCTGGTTCAGTCTGCTTTCCACCAGACACTGGGAGATTAATTCACCTTTCAGCAGGACAATAATCTTAAACACAAGGCCAAATATACACTGGAGTTGCTTACCAAGAACACAGTGAATGTTCCTGAGTGGCCGAGTTACAGTTTTGACTTAAATCTACTGGAAAATCTATGATGAGACCTGAACATTTTAGGGTTGTAGCGATGATCAACAAACAATTTAACAGAGCTTGATGAATAATGTAAAGAATAATGGGCAAATGTTGCACAATTCAGGTGTGGAAAGCTCTTAGAGACTTACCCAGAAAGACACAGCTGTAATTGCTGCCAAAGGTGTTTCTACAAAGTATTGACGACTTAGGGGTGTGAATACTTACGTATATGAAATATTTCTGTATTTCATTTTCAATAAATTGAGATTTTTTTTTCCTTCTTCTCAAAACATGTTTCCATTTCGTCATTATGAGGTAACTGTGTGCGGTTGGTTGAGAAAAAAATATATTTAATCTATTGTGAATTAAGGCTGTAACACAACAAAATATGAAACAAGTAAAGTGATATAAATACTTTCTGAAGGCACAGTCCTGTATATCCAATGTCACCTTGTTTGCTTATCAGATATGGACCTGGGCTCTTTGTCCTCCTTTCAGAGGTCATTTCAATGCCTTGGGAGGTATGTGGCCTCCTTCTTTCTTGGCCACGCAGTAATATAACTCTCTCTACTTGTAGCAGGAGGGCCCAATTACAATACTGTGACTCATTGCTGTACGTACAGTACACTATGGTCGTTTTTCTGGTTCTGGATAGGCAGCAACTGCAATGATAGGCAACAACTGCAATGATAGGCAACAACTGCAATGATAGGCAGCAACTGCAATGAGTTCTGGATATGAACACGTACTGTACAGTATGGTCTATCTTCTGTTTCTGGACATGAACACATACAGCATGGTCGTTCTTCTCAGTAGATAATTCATGCCACCTGTACCTTCAGATTAGCACAGACACCATTTTATTTGTTTCCCCCTTATTGTAAATAGAGTGTAGCCTATCACATTAGTGGAAAAGGAGCGTGTGTAACGAGATCGGGACTTTCAAAATGATTTTTTTAAAAGATTCCAGATGAATACTCCTTAACTTTAAAGAGAAGACTTAAAAGGCAGAGCATGTCAAGACACATTCCCTGGAGGAATGCTGCCTCTTATCTGGAGGATTCTGCACTTGGGGAATGTTTATTCATCTATCTCTTCAAATGTTGAGGTCCAAAAGTCATTTACATGGAGGTGATGAGAGTAAAACATACAGTAAGGCACCGTCCAGAGGATTCTAGTGAAGGAAAATCAGTAGAGGGAGGGGAGGGTTGAGGGGGAGGAGGGAGGGAGGAGGAGGAGTAGGGAGGGCCATGAAACAGAGAGGAGGAGGAGGAGGAGATGGGAGGGTCATGAAACAGAGGGAGGAGGAGTTGGGAGGGTCATGAAACAGAGAGGAGGAGGAGGAGTTGGGAGGGCCATGAAACAGAGAGGAGGAGGAGGAGTAGGGAGGGCCATGAAACAGGGAGGGAGGAGGAGGAGTTGGCAGGGCCATGAAACAGAGGGAGGAGGAAGAGTAGGGAGGGCCATGAAACAGGGAGGAGGAGGAGGAGTTGGCAGGGCCATGAAACAGAGAGGAGGAGGAGGAGTAGGGGGGCCTTGAAACAGATAGAGGAGGGGGAGTTGGGAGGGCCTTGAAACAGAGGGAGGAGGAGGAGTTGGGAAGGGAATGAAACAGAGAGGAGGAGGAGGGGTTTGGAGCGATATGAAACAGAGGAAGGAGGAGGGATTGTGAGGGATATGAAACAGAGGAAGGACGGGTTGGGAGGGATATGAAACAGAGGAAGGAGGAGGAATTGTGAGGGATATGAAACAGGAAGGACGGGTTGGGAGGGAAGATGAAACAGGAAGGACGGGTTGGGAGGGATATGAAACAGGAAGGACGGGTTGGGAGGGATATGAAACAGGAAGGACGGGTTGGGAGGGATATGAAACAGGAAGGACGGGTTGGGAGGGATATGAAACAGGAAGGACGGGTTGGGAGGGATATGAAACAGAGGAAGGAGGAGGGATTGTGAGGGATATGAAACAGGAAGGACGGGTTGGGAGGGATATGAAACAGGAAGGACGGGTTGGGAGGGATATGAAACAGGAAGGACGGGTTGGGAGGGATATGAAACAGGAAGGACGGGTTGGGAGGGATATGAAACAGGAAGGACGGGTTGGGAGGGAAGATGAAACAGAGGGAGAAGGAGGATGAGTTGTGAGGTTCATGAAACAGGTTGAAGGAGGAGTGGTTGGGAGGGAGGGAAATGAAACAGAGGGAGGAAAATTAAATTTGACTTCGACTCTTGGTCACTTCACACAACTGGGGGATTGGCTCAGTCTGGTCTCCTCCGAAATGAATTAACATTCATTAAGTATTAAAACAACTTGACCAGTTGAAGGAGGCAATCAGTGTATATTGTTCATCTAGCATAATATATGTTTAGTTATCAATAGCTTAACTATTACTTTACCTTTGAATAAAGAGCAGTGAGCGACGCTCTCGTGGAGATATCTGATCCTCAGCTTGTGTGTCTTAGTTAACTGACTGATGCAGTCTGATGTGGACCCCTCTAGTCTATCAGGTTAGCCGGCAAACCAGAGACAACCTAGGGGCTGGATAGTCCCTGCATTATCTAGCTCCACGTCGCTGGCTTTAATAAAGTTTGCCAAAAAATACCCCACTACATAACATTAGGCAAGCAACCAATCTCACTTTCTACCTCGGATCTTTACATGTCTGATTTAGATATCAATCAATTATGTAGATTACAGTAGATTATTGAGAGATTTGTGATAAACTGATAAACTCTCTTCAGTAGATCCAGACATGTTAAGTAGATATAAATAGTGTTTATTACGTACATGTTCATTAGACTGGAGGAAATCAAAACAAAAAAAAAATCCAGTGTCAGACTTTTTATGCTATCCACACATGAATAGGTAATTTTATCAATTTTGCTTAAAGGGGCATAACAAGGCCCGGAGAGGAGAACATTATGTGACTGGGATAATCATTCAGAAGACTTCTCCTGGAGTTGCCTGGAGGGGGGAAACAGAACCGAGGAGCAGCTAACAGACTCCTCTTCTTCCTCTTTCTCACTATCAGAGTTCCCCATCCTCTTGTTTGGTGATATGGTATTGTGTTTCTTTGATATTCCATTTTAATCCTTCAAGTGGAAAGATATAACCCAAGATTATGCTGATTCAATGAACATTCCTGTAACACATAAGGCTCTACTCAATCTGTATCGCGGAAGTTCAACGCTAAAGCCCAATTGAAATTTAAAAGGCAATGTGCCCATCGTTGGCGGAGACTGCATTCATGGTAAACACTGCATATGTCGGCTCAATCATTTCTATGGCGTAATCTGTAGCGCTCCAGCTGTTACAAGATAATGCTAGTGTTACCATCAATGCCCCTGACAACCCCTTCGCAACCTTCTAGATATTCTCTGGTCCTGTAGTTTGCAGGATTTGTATGAGGTTATGTACAAATGAGGAAATACAGACATGAGTGTTGTATGTGATAGTTTTTATACCCATGTCTGAGCCAAGAAAAAGATTGACTGTATCAACCACAAATTGATACGTTTTGTCAAGAATCCAATCTGTATATAGGAAGATCCAGTCCGATATTCAATCACACTGGTTAGTGGGTTCCAGAATAAGTATTATTTTTGTTTTGTACAGCAAGAGAGCATATTTGAATTTATATGAGATTGAGTTTCTGTATTCGCACTGTTGAGTAAGTGAATCCAGATACCAGCATGCATTCTTACAATGCAAGATAATGCTATTCATGTTCCCTTTTTTTATGAAGTAGGACCTCGTTGCTTGTTCCAAACCAAGGCAGAAGGTCCACCAACCCATAGTGCTTTGTGGTCATGTTTGTAAAGCCGATGAGTAAACTACAAGCAGTTGTTATGATTTACGTAGATTGCATGTCTGTGCTTGCCTAGTAACACTAACCAGTCAGTCCAGTTAGGAAAATATCTGTTTTAGTTTATGAATTCCGTCAATAAAAGTTTTTTTTATATGCCCAATTACTTGAACCAATCAGAAGCAAAAGCTTTTTAAATCTGGGCTTCTTGAGTGCTGTCATTGGTTATTACTGCACCATTGTTTTGAAGAGCATCCCAAGATATTACTGGCATCTAATAGCATTACCTGGAGGAGACTAATGGCGCCAGTTAAAATGGCTGGCTTCTTTTCAATCTGCTGTGTCTAAAACAAGTGGTTATTTACAGCTTATACATCATGTTTCCAGCTAGCATCTTTTGTTGACTAAGTGATATCCTGACAGATGGATATTAGCCCCCCCTCCACCCCAGACTGCCCCCTTCACGAGCATCCATCTTATCATTACCTTCCCCCCTTTATGTACTGTACATTCCATTAAGATAATGCAAAGAATTATTATGCTGGCTAATTCTGCTTTATTATGCTTGTGTCAGTCAAATCCATTGTAATTAACCAGTCTTAAGGTAATTAAATCTGCAGTGTCCACATTGTGTTTGTATATTTTATGTCCGTTAACCCACCCCAATAATCCCTCTGGATTTACGTTGCTAATTGTGTAATAAAACCCAATGACAGTATAACGTTTCATAATGCGTATGTTAAACATGCGTGTACCATTCAAACCAAACATGTACCAAGCTGTACTATGAAGTAAAGCAATGATTTCATATCTAGCCTAATAGTTCAGTGGCGTAACAGCCAGGTGAATATAAATAGCTTGGGACATTTGCACAATGTCAATACCCTGAACAGAAGAATTCTAAATGTATATATGTTATTTTCATTACCAGCACAGTGAGAAAATGTATTCTTAGTTTACATAAAATGTGGATCTTGAGATTTATCTGGTGTTACAAGGTGTTGGTAGTTGTCACACCATGACCATAGAGAGACCTTTTATTTCTCTATTTTGGTTAGGTCAGGGTGTTGATATGGGTGGGCATTCTAGATTTTGTATTTCTATGTTCTATTCTATGTTTTCTATTTGTGTTTGGCCGAGTATGGTTCCTAATCAGAGGCAGATGTCAATCGTTGTCTCTGATTGGGAATCATACTTAGGCAGCCCTTCTTCCCACCTTCAGTTGTGGGATCTTGTTTTTGTACAGCTGTTAGAAGCCTGCAAGACTTTTTGTTCGTTGTGTTGTTTATTGTTTTTTTTTTCCTGGTTCACCTTAAATAAAATTATGATGAACCCAACTCACGCTGCGCCTTGGTCTACCCATAACGACGAACGTTACAGTAGTCAGCTAAATAAAATAAATTAAGCTGCACAGCAAAAGGTTATGTTCATTTCCTCGACTGGTTAAAAGGGCAATCATGTAGTTGTTATTTGTGGGTCTGTAAGTTGTTATCCGTATGTCAAAATTTGCATTGAAAAAAAAAAACATGTAATGTTGAAAAATACAATTTTATATATAAAAAAAAAGCCAATCATGAGAGAAAGAAAGTATGGAAAACATTTTGGTATTAGATTAAACATGGGTCAATAAGACCCTTCTTGGAACAACCTCCATCTTGACCTCAATTTAGTCTTCCTCCTCAATTTCTAATCCCACCAATGCTTGGTATGTATAGCCTTCCTGACCCTTGTAAGCTTTAATGTTTTTTGGATAAAATCATGCTAACCTCCTGAATTAACACATTTCCACACATCCACATTACTTGAACCATTAAGCAATTAATGTTCTGTTGGTAGAGCTCGGGGAAACTAATTACCACATTTGTGTTGCTAGCTACATCTTATCTTCACAGATAGAAACATATATTTTAAAGACCAGTTTGCATAGATACATTGGCGATTTTTTGTTTCCCCCCTTGGTGGGGGAAAACAAATGTTTTGGGGGGGATGCATGCCAGCAAAGCCACTACACAACACAACACTAAACAATACATTAATTACACTATAACGGCGCCTAAAAACTGTTAGGGCCTACATAAAGCTGTCCCAACAGCAGAGTACCAACAGCAGTCCCAACACCTTACCACTGCTACACCAGGCTAACAGCGGAGCCTTGTCTGGCAGCAAAACAGTTCATTCAACAGTTCACTTTAAAAAAACATAGCTGATATGGCTGACATGCTTAAACAAATGTGGTTTGTACTGACAATTGAGATGTACAAACTATGGCATAAGGGGACGACAAGCGAAGAAGTGGCAATCCATAATTTTGATTAAGACATTAATTGGTTTGCTAGGACGGATGTAGTCAATATAACTATTTGTTCAGCACTTTTGAAATGTACAGCGACAGAATTCAGAACATGTGCCGTTCTTACGGTGTTCTCTCTGTACACCAAGTCAGAACCGTAGGATAATTAAATGGGGCACATAAGCAGACAATGAAAGTTCTTACAATATTTGATGATTACAATTCTCTAAAACAGGTTATAGTCTACCTGTGCACAACCAACAGTAGGCGAAATTAAGAGGGGGAAAAAGATAGACCAAATTATTAGGGTGATGCACATGGGCTACTAACATCTTACTACACAACATACACTTAGTATTACTTTCTTAGCTACAGTATACATATATCTCCCTGGCATATTACATCATTTATGTAGCAGCATACAAGACATTTTTGGACTCACCTTGTTGTGCTGTGCTCACTTGAACAAGACAGTGGTGCGGTGGTCCTTCGTGGGCAAATTCTGTCATCAAACTATATCATCAAAGTCTGGCATTCTCTGGATTTCTGGTGCTTTCAAGACAAATGGGAACTCGGAAATCAGGGTCGAATCATGATGACGTCAGTGATCTTCAGGTCATAGCTCTAGAAAGAGTCCCGAGTTCCAGACTTACAATTCCGAGTTGGATGTACATTCAAAACATATTTTTCCAGTCAGAGCAAATTTTTTTCCTGAGTTCCCAGTTGTCTTGAACTCACTGAAGTCAGATTTCCCAGTTCTGAATTTAAAGTTGTTTTAAGTGCTGCAGAAATCATCCTGCATTGACAACATGGCCAACTTTGAATGTTTATCATTTTAAGCTTGGGAAAGAGAATCTTAAACCGCGAATTAGGACCGCACATCCACTCCACTGAATAGCACGCTAGTGATTGCTTTGCAATGCTTGCAGATAGCCACTGATTCCTTCCAAACCACTCATTGTTGAATTCGCGATTTCCAACTTGTTGTGTAATGTTTATGTCCAGTGGCCGATGAGCACTGAAATGTTTTAGCTATAATTTCTCTTAATTATTTCTCTTCATATGACAAGGATTAAAAAGGATTAGCCAGTAGATTGTTGACTTGATTCATGATGATGACTGCTAGCTAACATTTTGAAAGTATGATGTTGACATGATCAGTTCAATCAAGCTGCTGTAGATATTGCGTGATTTGATGTCCTTTTATCTGTGGCCAATGACCTTGAGCCTTCTTGGATGGGCACTTCTTATGTAACTCTATGGCAGCATCCAAGGGGCTTGAATTTTCGAGCTCTACCCTTAGATTTGTCAGTGACGTGGTGTCTCCATGAGTGACAGAACACTGAGCAAATCACGACGCAACTAGAGAACATTACCAGCCCCTCCGCTCCGTATTTTCCGCTGGCTGCCCCACCACCACAGAAAGCACTGAGCTGGGCTGAAACACCTGCATTTTGGAGTTGCCCCACCACCACAGAAAGCACTGAGCTGGGCTGAAACACCTGCATTTTGGAGTTGCCCCACCACCACAGAAAGCACTGAGCTGGGCTGAAACACCTGCATTTTGGAGTTGCCTTGCTCAAGAATGCAAAAAAGAGATCATGTTCATATGGAGGCCATATTAACTCAATTATTAGTATTTTTTTTTTTACATTGCTTGCAAACTGATATGTGACACATATTAATGCCAAAATAACATGCAAACAGGCAACCCCAAAACATTTTATAAAAAAATTATTAATTTGCTCAAAATGTGGGGCTCAAACCGGCTCTGCCACACCTGCCCTGAATGACGGGTCGCCACTGCATAGAGATGAAAGTAGTCTGCCCATGCAAGCTGTTTATCAACTTGTGAAAGCAGCCTTAGGGCTTCTTAATGACGGTGGAGACAATAGGAAAAGCATTGTGAAGTGGCTGGCATAGTCGGCTAGCCTACTCAGGAGCTGAGTCCCAAATAGCACTCTGTATATAGGGCACTACTTTTCACCAGAGCCCTTCAGGTCCTGGTCAAATGTAGTGCACTATATTATAGGGAATAGGGTGTCATTTTGGCACACAACCAGGATGTCATGATGGTACCATCTCCACTTTAGATTTAGTGAAGCTGGAAGGGCTTTTAGATCAGAGTCTCAGGCTCCTCATTGAACAGTCCAGAGGGATCCCTGTCAGGGGAATATCATGCTAGTTTTATTAAGGAGGGGGTGGTGATGGAGCAAGGGGGGGAAAGCTAGTGGAGGGAAACTAGGAGGCCCTCAGAGATGTCAGGAATCTTTCCATATCCAGCTACAGTAGATGAGCTGGTTAGAGCATCTCAAGTTCAAGCTTTTGGTTTAGTATAGCTTTTAAAAAAAAATGTGTAAGATGTATTTTGCGGCAACTCAACATTGTTTATTGTGTTGTTGTATATTACTCAATTATTCTCACTCAAACCACAAATGAAAGAGAGTAACTCAGAGTCTCTCTCTCTCTCTCTCTCTCTCTCTCTCTCTCTCACTTGGGAGAGTGAAATTGTCCATGGCCATTTATAGTAGCTAATATTTTTTTTGTAATAGCTCATAATAATTTATTGTATGATAGCTCATAATAATTTGGGTTAAGGACGTGGGGGCAATAAGTATTTTTCCAGTTGTTGTGCACTTGCTCAATGTGAAGTGAGAGAAAGCACTGTTTGAAGTTGAAATTGGTCTTTCGGGTGTCC
This sequence comes from Salmo trutta, assembly GCF_901001165.1. Lineage (NCBI taxonomy): Eukaryota > Metazoa > Chordata > Actinopteri > Salmoniformes > Salmonidae > Salmo > Salmo trutta. The sequence goes on along the minus strand of NC_042959.1, from coordinate 4,898,832 downwards.
TACCTATTGGGACTGTTAATCTATTGGGACTGTTAAACTATTGGGACTGTTAAACTATTGGGACTGTTAAACTATTGGGACTGTTAATCTATTGGGACTGTTAATCTATTGGGACTGTTAATCTATAGGGACTGTTATTCTATTGGGACTGTTAATCTATTGGGACTGTTAATTTATTGGGACTGTTAAACTATTGGGACTGTTAATCTATTGGGACTGTTAAACTATTGGGACTGTTAAACTATTGGGACTGTTAATCTATTGGGACTGTTAATCTATTGGAACTGTTAAACTATTGGGACTGTTAAACTATTGGGACTGTTAATCTATTGGGACTGTTAATCTATTGGGACTGTTAATCTATTGGGACTGTTAACCTATTGGGAATGTTAACCTGTAGGGACTGTTAACCAGTTGGGACTGTTAACCTATTGGGACTGTTAACCTATTGGGACTGTTAACCTTTAGGGACTGTTAACCTGTTGGGACTGTTAACCTGTTGGGACTGTTAACCTTTAGGGACTGTTAACCTTTAGGGACTGTTAACCTTTAGGGACTGTTAACCTGTTGGGACTGTTAACCTTTAGGGACTGTTAACCTATTGGGACCGTTAACCTGTTGGGACTGTTAACCTTTAGGGACTGTTAACCTATTGGGACTGTTAACCTTTAGGGACTGTTAACCTTTAGGGACTGTTAACCTGTTGGGACTGTTAACCTGTTGGGACTGTTAACCTTTAGGGACTGTTAACCTTTAGGGACTGTTAACCTGTTGGGACTGTTAACCTGTTGGGACTGTTAACCTTTAGGGACTGTTAACCTTTAGGGACTGTTAACCTTTAGGGACTGTTAACCTGTTGGGACCGTTAACCTGTTGGGACTGTTAACCTTTAGGGACTGTTAACCTATTGGGACCGTTAACCTATTGGGACTGTTAACCTGTTGGGACTGTTAACCAGTTGGGACTGTTAACCTGTAGGGACTGTTAACCTATTGGGACTGTTAACCTGTTGGGACTGTTAACCTTTAGGGACTGTTAACCTGTTGGGACTGTTAGCCTGTTGGGACTGTTAACCAGTTGGGACCGTTAACTTTTAGGGACTGTTAACCTGTTGGGACTGTTAACCTGTGGGGACTGTTAAACTTTAGGGACTGTTAACCTGTTGGGACTGTTAACCAGTTGGGACTGTTAACCTGTTGGGACTGTTAACCTGTTGGGACTGTTAACCTGTTTGGACTGTTAACCTGTTTGGACTGTTAACCTGTTGGGACTGTTAACCTGTTGGGACTGTTAACCTTTAGGGACTGTTAACCTTTAGGGACTGTTAACCTGTTGGGACCGTTAACCTATTGCCATTCAGCTATAAAGCAAGTTAGTTCCATTAGAATACATCATGCACGAAGGACAGTAATTGTGCTCCATTGATCAGCACTTGAATAAATTGAGTTGAAATCCTATTAATATAACCAGATACGCATAAAGTCAGATGAATATTGAACATTGCTGCCACATAGCAATTCAAATTGCCAAATTGTGGTTTTGGAACAGTTGGAAAGGCCTGACCAACAAATTGTCACCTTAACACCAAGGGGACTAGATAATGATATTAATAGCAAAGCTGTAAATATAACCATTTGAAATAATTCGCTTCCTGTTTGTCATCGTTTCAACAAACTGTTTGATTTTGGAATGATACGTGGGTTGTTGCTGTGTCTGTGGTACTTGGTGTGAAACCTAGTTTGACATTCAGTGTACTTTCAACCCTCTCAGCCTCTTCATCCTCCCACTCCTGACCCTGTTTTCATTTTTCTGTATGAAGATGGAAAATATATATTTAAAAAAAAAAAGTGTTTTTAATTGACCTATTCATAGTCTGTTATTGAACCTGAGATCAAATGCAGATGTTCTGGTCATATCCAGACAATCATTTATTTGTTGTGGTTTTCCCTTTTCTCTTTGTTTGGCACTGTGTTTGCTGAGCACAACACATTTGTTAGTATGAGCCCAACAATAGTCTAGGGCATCGTTGGCTGCCTGTCTGTTACGTAGTGTGGCGCCTGTCTCTGTCTCCTCTTCCATGTCTCACTGTCAGAACGACGGCCCCACTTCTTCCCCTGCGGACGGCACTCTACTCCCTCTACTCTGGAGCATAGAGCATTTGCATGTTCCCCCATTTAAACCAATTAGGCTCTAACCTGTCATCTTGACAGGTGGCCTCCAATATAGCATGTCTGCAATAAGTCTTCGTGGGACTGAGATGTCAAACCCTTGCCTTTTCTCTCTATTAGGTAGGGAATAATTAAGCCAATTAAATCAAGTGAATACCGATTCAACATATGTGTTTTCCCCCGATTACATCTGTGTAAGGTCTGTCACTTCCTTCCCATGTGGAAATAGCGGTGACCCAAATTAGGGCACAGACCCCCCCCCCCCCCCCCCCCCCCCCCTCCTGAGCTCTGCCAAGCGAACAATGCCAAGAAACGCTGCCAATGGCAGAATCCCCTTAATAAAATAGTAATTGCAATTGTGAGTGGTGCATCAGTCCTACTGGTTACTGTTCTGTTAGACCACAGCATGCAGAGAGAACATTCGTTTTTCTGGATCCTCATTGTTTGAAGGATCAGTGATTTATATTTTGGAGTGAAGAGTCATTGTTTGGCCCTATATTGTTTTAATTGTTTGTTTACCTTTAATCTTTTTGTGTTTCAATCATTTGAATAATATTTAGCAGACATACAGTATCTGAGCAGTAGCATTATAGAAGTACACAAAACAGCATATCACTCTGACTATAAGTATATATCTAAGACCCTGTCTAAGCTTCAGATGTATAATGAGACTCTCTGGGGGCACAAACATCACTTAGGTGATATGATACGGTGGAATATTTCAAATCAATACATAATTTATTTCAGAGGGCTCAGTCTGTAATAGGTTCCACACAAAACCACCATTACAGGACAACAGCCTTTACTGCTGACCAATATACCCTAATGAAAACAAATGCACTGCCAAGGCAAAGACACTCTACAGTATACTACAATTGTTCACTACCATTTCTGTAGGCCTACCAGGGCTTATGGGTCCATATGCAGACAGCTATAAGGGTTAGGATTAATACTGCAGTGGGCTAAATCAGGGTCACACAGAGTGTTTCTGGGTATTTTTAAACAAATCTACTTTGAAACAAAAGTATACACCTCACACACACGGTTATGGGCTTAAGAAAAGAAGACACCTGTACCATGTCAGATATAGAGATGAAATGTATTACATTTTGAGTTTGCATCCCAATATTACACTTTATATACTTCGCAGATGACTGAAATATAACAAAAACCATTTGACATAGAAACAGCGGATTTTCTGCATTTAAACAAATTAATAATGTTTATTAATTATGAAATTATTAACAATATCAATAAAATTCCACCCATGAGGCCACTAGAGGGCGCTTTGGTCATTCAACTGCAAGAAAGGGGTCTAGGCTAGAGCAATACGATGTGTGTGGATAGATAGCATAAGTAACTTCACTACAGTTTTCAGTACCACTTGTGTTGGGCTGCTATTCAGACAGATGTCAGAAGAGCATAGTTGAGTAGTTTAAAGAACTATTGACAGTTTCTCAGATCAGTCCTTCATTGAACACTGTCAGATTGTCATCACACTGGAAGAATAAGGCTTTGTCGATTAACCGTTCATCACATCGTCTCAAAAACAGCAATACTCAGTGAAGCAGAGTTCTTGTTGTTTTTGCACAATGCTCTATGATACTTGAACACAATCGGAATAACATGTCCTAGAGTTAACCCATGCTTTGAGTTAGCTGAGTGGCCTACTAAGTCCTAGTAGACATATTGTAATATTTCATCAGAGGGCTCGAGTAAAACTTAAAAAACTTCTGCTAGGACGTTATCGGTAACGTTACTGGTATCACCGGGTGGTCTTTCCCACAAGCCCAGTATAGTACAGAGGGATTGCAGAGCAACAAAGAGAACGGAGAAATATCAAGTGTGACTCCTAAGCAGCTCCCTGTCTTTAAAACTCAAGGGATTCCTAGTTTGATATGCAATGATAAAGGAGTTATGAAAATACATCGTCTTGCCAGAGTTAAAAACAACAGATTTCTACTTTGTGTCACCTTCTTGCCTTTCCACTGCAGGCAAAACAAAATGTGCCCGAGATTCTATAGCAAAGACTAAACACAGAGATAATACAGGGGGTTAAAAATTATGTTTTGTGAATCTTCATTGCTTTATTCAGGTTTAAGGGGGGGGACGACAGTTTCTTTGAACATATTTTTTCATACAGTTGCAGCAGCTATTCAGTGGCCCATATAATAAGTAAGTAAAATAGTGTTCTTGTGCTTTTCCCTGGGTAGAAAGGCGTTGATCAACTATTCACCATGTTTTGGGGAATTATGCTATATATTTTGTGTAACCGTCAGATATGGGAGCTCATCAAGTTGATGTAATGAGGCCATACGTGTTCAGTAATTACTGTTGAAAATGTACTGTTAGCTACAATTGAATATTTATTGTCTTTCATCAAGGTAAAGTAACCTTAGTGAGTAGCTCTGGCAAAAATGTGACTAGTGCTGTCCCTGAATGACTTGTTCTTGTGTTTATTCGTACTGCTGATAGAGTAAGCTGTGATACTTCCAAACAAATAGATATAGTTACAAATAGCCAACCCATATGTGTGTGTACACAACTCATTCAATCACGTTTTGGTTTGTAGTGAATGCTAATTAAACCCAACATTTGTCATAACCCCATGACATAACATTGTTTCCGAACCAATCAGGAAATAAGTGTACAGTTAATCACTGACATATGCATAAAACAGCAAAAAAAAAGTTAACAGCAACATGATAATTTCCTGTAATGAAAAAGAACATAAAGTAGATGCATAATAAGATTTGAACTAAAATCACTGACACAACGTTATTCTGTAGATTGTAAAAGAATAGAGCTGTGGTAGAATTTGTTGATTGGATACACAGCAGGCTGATCATGTGACCTCTGATTGACTGCTGAGAGTTTGTCCCAAGTACATAATACCACATGGGCAGACAGGCAAAATGTCATGAGATTGCTGTTTATTTCCTAACTTTTTATGCAACACAATGCTTTTACAAAATACTACCTACCGCGTGTTAGTAGGGAAAGTGTGGAACTAGCTATTTATGTGATACTTCAAAATTTAAGTCAGGTTTAGAGAATAGGCCTTGTCTAGGCTGTCATGATCATATAAACTAAATAAGGATCTGTATCGTTATGGAGGGGTTGGGCATTGTCTACTTCCTGTACTAAAGGCACACCATTTCACATATAGCTAAGAAGTTTGATGCTTGACGGAGCAGTATTTCTGAAGTTTGACAATGTGCACGACAATTAGCTTAAATTTGTCCAATAGCTTGCTAATGTAGCGCTAAGCCAGTCACTTCGTATGAAATGAATAGGAAGCTAACCTAGTGCACACACTCAATGCTTAACACCGATTACTTCCTCCATAAGTTATTTAGCAAGCAAGCTATTTTAGCAACATTGTTTATCACAATGAATGAGTTTTAAAGAAGCAGCTAGTGCTGCCTGTTCTGCCACCCACTTGCGCTTGCTGAGCTCTTTGTATACCTGGTAGAAGACAACAGCTTGACAGTTAATTTCAAAGAATGTTTCAATACCTAAAGGGAGGTGTGCTGTGCATGGAAGGATACATCACAGAGGCAGTTCACTCATGCAAATTACATTATACTGGTTTCATTAATCCCCACTGTACTGTACATCAAGACTGTGCAAAGAACACACTTCTAATGCCCACTATAACGTTTATCAATCACAGTTATTTCATATGCCCACTTAGAAATAGAGTGCAGTGGACATTCATCTGAAATGAAGGACAGTATGCTACATGTAGAAGGTGGGAAATCGCAAATTGGAACTCCTGTGACTGGACGTCGCTTGTGCCTGATGGATTTATCCCCACCTTGTCATCTGTCCATATCTAAATGGCCTGTGCTACCTGGAACTTGTCTGCCAAGGAAGTCATCTCCATCTGCTTCTCGTCCTCCATCTTGTAGTGGAATAGACAGAGAACAGCAAGAGGATTGTTCCAATCAGCACTGGTCCCATGACACAAGTCGTGGAAACCGAAGGCAGCAGCATGCTGCTAAGCGGACGGGAGTGACTGCGAGAGGTTCGGATCAGATTGACATAAGGACTAGCTTCGCTGCACTGGTGACTGATCTACCTGTGCCTTTATCGCTGGGATTGCCTGTGTCTGTGACGGCTGTGCTGACTCCAACTACGCTGACTCCAGCATTGGCTTCGTCGTCGAGTTCAGCTCCTTTCCCTCTCTCTGGATCTGATGGGGCACTGCCTGCTGTGGGATGTCTGGACCTATCGTCAGAAGCAGTGGGAGTTGTCGTGTCTTTGGCTATGCCAGATTAAGTGATATGACATGCTACTCTATAAAATAATTTCTCTGCAATTAATATTACCTGATTAAGCTAATCATGTAAATGTAATTAACTAGAAAGTCGGGGCACCACGAAAGAATGTTTATAGAGCTGTTATCTTCCGAATAAACTCTTAAAGACCTAGTAATCTTTCACATCAGTAGCAGTCAATATTTAATTGTCACTTTATTTAGTCTCATCTGAAAGTTGTAAATTTTTGGTTATCTTCACAAACCCTGGCTAACAAGTTGAATCAGCAATACAATATTTGGTATAATTATTTATTTACTAAATACCTAAATTTATCACACAGAATTACATATACACAGAATGTATCATACATTGATTACAAATTATGTCATAAAGGGAAACGACCCTACAGGACAGAACAGATATGACAGCTGGTTACACAAAGAAAGGGGGTTGGGTTTGAGTGAAAGAGCGGGAAGACTGAGGAGCAAAAAGGTTTTGTGTCTCTATCGGGCCGTAGGCAGCTATGCTATCGTAAATACAGTATGTTATGCATTCTAAATAACCGCCCATTTGGAAAAGGAAAATGCAATAAATATTTACTCGGAGCTACGCTTCGGTAGATTGGTCATAGATAGAACGCGGGTTGGTCCAGCATGGATCTCTGGTCCTCTGAAGAATGTCTAGTGGTGAACTGGAGCGTGGTAGTATGGATACTCTGTCCGTTCTCTCCTAGCCCACGTTTAGCGGGCGGAGAGGGTATCACTTCTTTAGTGAATAAGAGTTCAAAGTTCATATCAAGTTGCCATACTTTTAAGCTCATGCATTATTCTGTCTGGTATAGTCGAAATTCATCCTTTCGGCGTGTTAACCATCATCTTCACATTGAAATTCGATGCTAATTTTGTTAGGTTATTATCTGAGCCCCTTTTAACGTAGGACCGTCGTCCTCACGTCCTTGGAGCAGGAATTTACATTTTCGTAAAGGGGCTTATATAGGGTTGGGAGAGAGGGCCGTGTTTCATAGTTTACAACCGATGTCTGGTCACATGGGTGGGGCCACTGAGTTGAGCATAGTTCATTCATGAAAACCAATTCTCTCATTTAGAAGCTAAAACTACATTTAATCTTTTCACAAATAGTTTCATATTTAAACATTTAAATTGAACAACAATTCCATATGAATATGATAACTAAACTTTCCAAGATACAGTTTATGTCGTCCTATCATCAGTAATAATGTCTCAGACGCCAACTGATCTGACATCATTCATTCATTAAGTACCAACAGATATTTTCAACTGGTTGTATTACCGAAATATGGTTCCGTTTCCCACCTTTTGATGTTCCCAGACTCTCTATGTTAACAAAGGGCTTTTCAAAAGTAAACTCTATAGAGTAGAAAGAGAGAGAAACGGGGGGGGAAGGTATTTATCGGGGTCATAAACCTCCCCCAACAGGCCAACATCATGACAGCGTATGCTATCCTGCTTCTCGTGGGCCATGAAAGGTTCAATGGTGCATTGGGCAGTTCAATGGTGAGAAATGTCTCAGTCCCTGGAGTAAAAACACTGTGCTATCCAGGAGCACAAGTACAAGAAATCGATAAGCTGCTCCCAAACATTTTAAACCTGCTTCAGGAAATGAAGTCTATCATAGTCCATGTGGGGTTCATTGACATTATGAATGGCAGCTCAGAACAGCTGAAGATGGATTTTAAAGAACTAATTGGGTCTCTACTTGACACCAACAAACACCCCATAATATCTGTCCCTGTGCCCTCCTTAAATCTAGGCATTGAATGTTTCAACAGACTTATAGCCCTCCATAACTAGCTACGATACTATGGCAGCTCTGTGTGTGTAACATTTATTGAAAACTTTGCTACCTTCCGGAAACAAAGTTTGTTTTATAAGGTGGATGGGATCCACCCAAATCATTTCGGTTCCTGGATCCTTTCACATCATTATAAGGCTATGTTGAGACAATGACCCAAGCTCAGCTCAGTTAATCCCTACCATTGTGTCGCTGAGTTGCCATAATGCTTCAGCAAATGTACATTATCCCAGGGGCATTGGAAGACACAATGTCAGTAACCTAATTTACAGTACGTCCCTCTAACTGCCCTGAATTCCTCTGCTGATCCTACAACTATTGTTGCTGTAAACATGTGCCTATGAAGTCCACTGTGTGCAGCTCACCCTGCACTAACATAAATAACATGAGCATGTCTACTTCTACTAAGCTCCAAGTAAAGCAATGAAAACAATCAAGCATTCCAGAAAAGTGTTAAAAATAGTCCACATTAACATATATAGCTTAAGAAACAAGGTTCATGAAATCAATAATTTACTAGTAACAGATGACAATCATATTCTGACGAACTCTGAAACTCACTTAGATAATACCTTTGATGATAAAGTGGTAGCAACACTTAAGCATCAAGGCACGAATGAGTGTGGTATATGGTCAATATACCACAGCTAAGGGCTGTTCTTACGCATGACGCAACGTGGAGTGCCTGGTTACAGCCCTTAGCCGTGGTATATTGGCCATACATCACAAACCCCCGAGGTGCCTTATTGCCAGTGGTGGAAAAAGTACCCAATTGTCATACTTGTGTAAAGGTAAAGATAGCTTAAAACAAAATGACTCAAGCAAAGCGAAAGTCACCCAGTAAAATAATACTTTAGTAAAAGTCTAAAAGTATTTGGTATTAAATGTACTTAAGTATCAAAAGTAAAAGTTAAAATCATTTAAAATGTATTATATTAAGCAAAACAGACAACCATTTTTTCTTCTTTTTTTCAATTTACAGATAGCCAGGGGCACACTCAGACACAATTTATAAACTAAGCATTTGTGTTTAGCGAATCTGCCAGATCAGAGGCAGTAGGGATGACCAGAGATGTTCTCTTGATAAGTGCATGAATTTGACAATTTTCCTGTCCTGCTAAGCATTTGAAATGTAATTAGTACTTTTGGGTGTCAGGGAAAATGTAAGGAGTAAAAAGTACATTATATTCTTTAGGAATTTAGTGGAGTGAAAGTAAAAATGGTCAAAAATATAAATAGTAAAGTGAAGTAAATAGTAAAGTAGTATTTAAAAATATTTTTACTTAAGTACTTTACTCCACTGCTTATTGCTATTATAAACTGGTTACCGACGTAATTAGAGCAGTAAAAATAAATGTTTTGTCATAACCGGAGTATACGGTCTGATATTCTGGTGCGAAGCTGCTATAGACCACTAAGTGCTAACAGTCAGTATCTGGATAACATATGTGAAATGCTTGATAACGTATGGGATATCAACAGAGAGGCATATTTTCTGGGTGATTTAAATATTGACTGGCATTCATCAAGTTGCCCACTCAAGAAAAAGCTTCAAACTGTATCTATAGTGCCTGCAAGCTGGTTCAGGTTATCAGTCAACCAATCAGGCTAGTTACAAACAGCACAGGAATGAAATCATCAACATATATTGATCACATCTTTACTAATGCTGCAGAAATGTGCATTAAATCCATCCGAAGTTGTGATCACAATATAGTAGCCATATCTAGGAAAACCAAAGTTCCAAAGGCTGGGCCTAATATAGTGTATAAGAAGTCATAGAATATGTTTTGTAGTGATTCCTATGTTGTTGATGTAAAGAATATATGTTGGTCTGTGGTGTGTAATGAGGGGAAATCAGACACTGCACTTGACACATTTAGAAAATTGCATGCTCCCATTATGAAAATGACTGTAAAAACGGTTATATCCCCATGGATTGATGAAGAATTGAAACATTGTATGGTTGAGAGGGATGAAGCAAAAGGAATTGCAAATAACTCTGTCTGCTCAACCGATTGGCAAAGGTACCTCAAATTGAGAAATCATCTGACTAAACTGAGTAAAAAGAGGAAGAAACTATACAATGAAACAAAGATAAATGACATGAAGAATGATAGTAAAAGGCTTTGATGCAACTTAAATTAAATATTGGGCAAAAAGGCAAACTCAGCTTCCTCATTCATTGAAACAGATGGCTCATTCATCACAAAACCCACTGATATTGCCAATTACTTTAATGATTTTGGCAAGACTGGCAAGATTAGCAAACTTAGGCATGAGATGCCAGCAACAAACACTGACACTACACATAGTATAGCTGATCAAATAATGAAAGAGAAGCATTGTAATTTTGAATTCCGTAAAGTGTGTATTCAAGAAGTGAAAAAACTATTGTTGTCTATCAACAATGACAAGCCTCCGGGGCTGACAACTTGGATGGAAAATTACTGAGGATATTAGCGGACAACATTGCGACTCCTATTTGCCATATCTTCAATCTAAGCCTACTAGTAAGTGTGTGCCCTCAGGCCTGTTACCAACCCATAGTAAAAATTGTGTTTGACCAGATACAGTGCTATTTCGTTGTAAACAAATTGACAACAGATTTTCAGCATGCCTATAGGGAAGGACATTCAACAAGAACTGCACTTAAACAAATGACTGATGATTAGCTGAGAGAAATGTATGATAAAAAGGTTGTGGGAGCTGTTTTGTTAGACTTCAATGAGGCTTTTGACATTATTGATCATAGTCTGCTGCTGGAAAAATGTATGTGTTATGGATTTACACCCTCTGCTATATTGTGGATAAAGAGTTAACTGTCAAACAGAACACAGAAGGTGTTTTTTAATGGAAGCTTCTCCAACATAATACAGGTAGACACAGGAATTCCCCAGGGCAGCTGTCTAGGCCCCTTACTTTTTTAATCTTAACTAATGACATGCAACTGGCCTTGAGTAAAGCCAGTGTGTCTATGAATGCAGATGACTCATCACTATACATGTCAGCTACCACAGCGAGTGAAATCACTGCAACACTTAACAAAGAGCTGCAGTTAGTTTCAAACATTTTATTTGGGACAAATCATTCACTGAACCATAAACCTCAACTACATATTGTCATAAATAATGTGGAAATTGAGCAAGTTGAGGTGACTAAACCACTTGGAGTAATTCTGGATTGTAAACTGTCATGGTCAAAACATGTTGATACAAGAGTAGCTAAGATGGGGAGAAGTCTGTCCATAATAAAGCACTGCTCTGCCTTTTTAACAACACTATCAACAAGGCAGGTCCTGCAGGCCCTAGTTTTGTCGCACCTGGACTACTGTTCAGTCATGTGGTCAGGTGCCACAATGAGGGACTTCGGAAAATTACAATTGTCTCAGAACAGGGCAGCACAGCTGACCCTTAAGTGTACACGGAGAGCTAACATTAATAATATGCATGTCAATCTCACATGGCTCAAAGTGGAAGAGAGATTGACTTCATCACTACTTGTTTTTATAAGAATTTTGACAAGCTGAATGCACCAAGCTGTCTGTTTAAACTAGTAGTAAACAGCTCAGACACCCCAGGTGTACCCCACAAGACATGCCACCAGAGGTCTCTTCACAGTCCCCAAGTCCAGGACAGACTATGGGATGCGCACAGTACTACATAGAGCCGTGACTACATGGAACTCTATCCCATATCAGGTAACTGATGCAAGCAGTAGAATCAGAATTTTTTTTTAACTGAAAAAAATACACCTTATGGAACAGTGGGGACTGTGAAGAGACACACACACACAGACACACACATACACACATAATTTAATTTAATTTGTATTTATTTGACCTTTATTTAACCAGGTAGGCAAGTTGAGAACAAGTTCTCATTTACAATTGCGACCTGGCCAAGATAAAGCAAGCAGTTTGACACATACAACAACACAGAGTTGCACATGGAGTAAAACAAACATACAGTCAATAATATAGTAGAAAAATAAGTCTATATACAAAGTGAGCAAATGAGGTGAGATAAGGGAGGTAATGGCAAAAAAGGTAATGGTGGTGAAGTAAATACAATATAGCAAGTAAAACACTGGAATGGTAGATTTGCAGTGGAAGAAAGTGCAAAGTAGAAATAGAAATAATGGGGTGCAAAGGAGCAAAATAAATAAATACAGTAGGGGAAGGGGTAGTTGTTTGGGCTAAATTATAGATGGGCTATGTACAGGTGCAGTGATCTGTGAGCTGCTCTGACAGCTGGTGCTTAAAGCTAGTGAGGGAGATAAGTGTTTCCAGTTTTAGAGACTTTTGTAGTTCGTTCCAGTCATTGGCAGCAGAGAAGGAGGAATTGGCTTTGGGGGTGACCAGAGAGATATACCTACTGGAGCGCGTGCTACAGGTGGGTGCTGCTAAGGTGACCAGATGGCCTGGAGCCAGTGTGTTTGGCGACGAGTATGTGTTTGTAGATGGCCTGGAGCCAGTGTGTTTGGCGACGAGTATGAAGCGAGGGCCAGCCAACGAGAGCATACAGGTCGCAGTGGTAGGTAGTATATGGGGCTTTGGTGACAAAACGGATGGCACTGGGATAGACTGCATCCAATTTATTGAGTAGGGTATTGGAGGCTATTTTTTAAATGACATCGCCGAAGTCGAGGATTGGTAGGATGGTCAAATTTACGAGGGTATGTTTGCAGCATGAGTGAAAGATGCTTTGTTGCGAAATAGGAAGCCGATTCTAGATTTAACTTTGGATTGGAGATGTTTGATGTGAGTCTGGAAGGAGAGCTTACAGTCTAACCAGACACCTAGGTATTTGTAGTTGTCCACATATTCTAAGTCAGAACCGTCCAGAGTAGTGATGCTGGACGAGCGGACAGGTGAAGAGCATGCATTTAGTTTTACTTGTATTTAAGAGCAGTTGTATGGCGTTGAAGCTCATCTGGAGGGTAGTTAATAACACAGTGTCCAAAGAAGGGCCAGAAGTATACAGAATGGTGTCGTCTGCGTAGAGGTGGATCAGAGATTCGCCAGCAGCAAGAGCGACATCCTTGATGTATACAGAGAAAAGAGTCAGCATAATAGGACACACATTACACACACGTGTACATGGATGTTGTATTGTAAGTATGGGATAGTGGAGAAGTGGCCTGAGGGAACACACTAAATGTATTGGATAAAATGTTATGAAATGTAATGCAATGTAATATTTAAAATTGTATATAACTGCCTTAATGTTGCTGGACCCCAGGAAGAGTAGCTGCTGCCTTGGCAGGATCTAATGGGGATCCTTAATAAACCCCAGGAAGAGTAGCTGTTGCCTTGGCAGGAACAAATGGGGATCCATAATAAACCCCAGGAAGAGAAGCTAATGCCTTGGCAGAACTAATGGAGATCCTTAATAAATACAAATACAAATGGATGAGATATATTTGTATGACAATATTAATCAGTTATACACGGTATACTGTGTTCATCACCATACCTATCTAAGAGTAAGACAGGGTTATGACTTTATAATCAGAGTAAAGGTTATGTCTTCTACATAATTATTCTGCAGAATTAGGCAGTATACATGCAATTTGAGGATGTGATAGAGTTTTAATGTCTTCCTTATGTTGCAGAATGTGGCTGTCTACAAGTTTTTTAAGGATGCAATAGGGTAGCAATGTCTTCTTCCCTTGATACTGGAAGTTTACCATAATTTTCTATAATTCAGTGTCAACGATGTGTCAACCTGTTTATCCTGATCCACTCAGTATATCCATGTCACAATGCTGATGCCTTAGTTACGTCTTCATTCTTTGGTCCATAGTTGACTGTGATTTGGTCTAGAATAGGAACAAGTCGGACTCATTCTGGTTATCTCCCTCCTTAACCAGGGGGTTTAGAGGACAGGGACCCATTCTGAACCATGGGGTTTAGAGGACAGGGACCCATTCTGAACCATGGGGTTTAGAGGACAGGGACCCATTCTGAACCAGGGGGTTTAGAGGACAGGGACCCATTCTGAACCAGGGGGTTTAGGGGACAGGGACCCATTCTGGTTATCTCCCTCCTTATCCAGGGGGTTTAGGGGACAGGGACCCATTCTGAACCAGGGGGTTTAGAGGACAGGGACCCATTCTGAACCAGGGGGTTTAGGGGACAGGGACCCATTCTGGTTATCTCCCTCCTTAACCAGGGGGTTTAGGGGACATGTCACACTAAAAGTATAATTTGCATAATAGTTAAAAAAATCTACATTGCAGGATCATAGCTCCGTATTTCCTCATTACACCACAAGGCTAGCATGCAATTCCTACAGGTGTGGAAAAACACATCCAAAACAACCAATTTAAATAATTACACCACCGGTGAGGATGACGAGGAGGAGGATGAGGGAGGATGAAGATGGTGGATGACGAGAAGCAAAGAGGTGCAGGTGTCTACAGGTGTCTCCTGATTAAGTGTAATCTAGCAGCCCTCCCTTTCCTTATCTCTCCGGTGCTCCTCCTGCTTCTGGGCTGGAGCAGCGCGGCGGCAGAGCTCCGTAATGAGCTGCTCAGCAACACATTGGATGCCCTGGAGTACAGTCCCTACAGAGGCATAATGAGTACTCCAGTGTACCATTCACCAGCTCTCCACTCCCTGCCAAGGGCCCTGAGCCTACCTCCCCTCAGTCATCCACCAGCTCTCCACTCCCTGCCAAGGGCCCTGAGCCTGCCTCCCCTCAGACAATGGCACCAGGGTGGGCATGGCTTGTTCTCTTTTCTACTTTCGGGGGGGCCCCCCCAGGGGTTGCATGGTTGAAGGTTGAAGTGGTAGGAGGGATGGGCTGTTGCCTGAGGTTGGCATCAAGTCACCTCACACACACAGAGCGAGAGGGAGGGAGATAGGGAGGGAGATAGGGAGGGAGGATGAGAGAGGCAGAGGAGTCATAGACAGCTGGAGAGAGAGAGAGAGAGGTGAAGTGAGAGAGAGAGTCATCGAGAGAGGGAAGGAGAGAGATGGAGAGAGGCACTCTTTAGTCAGACAGCAGTCACTCTGTTGGTGTTTGTGTGTATCTGTGTGCTTAAGGAGCAGCACTGCTGTGCTCTGACTCTCTTAAGCATCCAGAAGGGAGATGAGGATCTGTGGACTGTGATGACCCAGAACCACCTGCTTTAAAGACAAGGTCATGCTGAGAAGAGGATTCTGACAGAGTCTGTTTCTCAAGAAAAAAAGCACATTCAGGCAGTTGATGCATCTGATGTTTTTCATCCATCCCTCCTCTTAATATACTCACTATTTCAATATAATTTGAATAACAATTAGCTATTTTCTTGAATTTAATTTGATGGTGAAATAAGGAAGAAAGATCATTGTAGATGTCGTTGTGAGGCATTCGTTATTATTATAATTCAATATTCACACTATTAATTACGCTGTGAATAATTTAATGGAAATGAATCATTTCCACACAGTTCAGCCTGACACAGAGTGCTGAATGTGTCTGTGTGTATATGTGTAGGTTCTGGGGTGTGTTCTGAAATGTAATAGGTGAAGCTATATCATAGGTGAAGCTTGGCTTGTCTATATGAGAATCAAGAAACATAAAAAAAACAACAAAAAAAAACATTTTTGATATAAAATAACATTATTTATTCATTGTGTTAAGGATTGGGCAGTCAGTGGGCCAGTATTTCTGCTTTATTTTCTCTTTATTCTAATTGTACTGTATTTTAATGAGTATGATGTCATGTCTTTCCTCGTCAATAGAACCTCTGTTGGCCACGGACCGTCTTTTCACCAACGCCCTCATCTGGGAAACGGGATTACATTGTTATTATCTTGTGAGGATTAAGGATTTGTCTCAACCACAGAGTGGTGCTGCCTAACACAAGGAAATCACAACGGGATGTCACAAAAGTCTATTGTTCATATCCCAATAGTAATAATAATAATAATACAATCCTTAAAAACAGGGGGGTGGGTAGTGCTTCTGAACAAAGGGAATATTTTTGTTTTAATAACAGCTTGTAATTTCGGGTGGAGGATAAAAAAAATACAACAGCATGTATTTATGACTTCAGATGTCAAAGGTCGATGGCAATTTGGTATTACCGTGAACATATAATTATTGAGAATGACACCAAATACAAACCAAGTTGTGTGGGATATTACAAATGTTTAAACGTGCTTACGAGGACATGGTGCGGCTGCTGCTGCTGTGCTCTGCTGCTGGCGAACCTGTCAACAGGAAACACATTGTAGTGGTGATGAACGTGTCAACAGGAAACACATTGTAGTGGTGATGAACGTGTCAACAGGAAACACATTGTAGTGGTGATGAACGTGTCAACAGGAAACACATTGTAGTGGTGACGAACGTGTCAATATGAAACACATTGCAGTGGTGATGAACGTGTCAACATGAAACACATTGTAGTGGTGATGAACATGTCAATATGAAACACATTGTAGTGGTGATGAACATGTCAACAGGAAACACATTGTAGTGGTGATGAACATGAAACACATTGTAGTGGTGATGAACCTGTCAATATGAAACACATTGTAGTGGTGATGAATGTGTCAACATGAAACACATTGTAGTGGTGATGAATGTGTCAACATGAAACACATTGTAGTCTAAGTCTAACTATTTTCAAGCTCCTCAAGACTTGCTATTCAAGAGAACCTGTCAAACTGCGGTTCCTTTTCAAATGATGTTCTCCTCAGGAATTTACATGATTGACAGTGTTCAGATATGTCTCCGGGCTGCAATGTGCGGTCCAATCAAACGTCTCACCCAAGGGCACTATTGACCTTTGTTGCATTCAGGTCCCTTAATATTTCTGGATGTGTCCAAGCAGATTAAACCTTCCTTTAGGCTTGTTGCAATTGATGCTAGTGACTAGTCCTCAGTCCCAAAGGGCACCATATTCCCTTTATAGTGCTCTACTTTCGAACAGGGTGCCATTTGGGACAAAGATTAGAATATATTCCCTAGTTCCAGTCCATTGCTGGCCCTAACCCATGGCTATCTTTGTTATAGAATATATTCCCTAGTTCCAGTCCATTGCTGGCCCTAACCCATGGCTATCTCTGTTATAGAATATATTCCCTAGTTCCAGTCCATTACTGGCCCTAACCCATGGCTATCTCTGTTATAGAATATATTCCCTAGTTCCAGTCCATTACTGGCCCTAACCCATGGCTATCTCTGTTATAGAACATATTCCCTAGTTCCAGTCCATTACTGGCCCTAACCCATGGCTATCTCTGTTATAGAATATATTCCCTAGTTCCAGTCCATTACTGGCCCTAACCCATGGCTATCTCTGTTATAGAATATATTCCCTAGTTCCAGTCCATTACTGGCCCTAACCCATGGCTATCTCTGTAACTCAAAGTATTTCCTTTCTGTAGGTGTCATCCAGCCATGTGGTGCACAAAGTATCCACAAGGTCCTCCGTCTCTTCCAGTGTGGGAGTTGCTTCTGTCTCTGTGTCCCAAACGGTACCATATTCCCTACAAAGTGCACCACTTTTGACCAGAGCCCTTTCCTTTTGGGCCCTAGTCAATAGTATTCCACTATGTAAGGGATAGGGTGCAAACAGGCCCTAGTGTCTATGTGGGAGCTGGCTATATTTGACGTCCCTCATTGCGCTCAGCAGAGTTGATTACTGAAGCATGCTGCTGGAATGGGACTGATTGTCACCAGGGATGGAGTTAGCATCAAGGTCATCACAGTGCTATCCTTATAACACACCTCAAAGGTGTAGGTTTATGGAACGACTCCAGTCCCAATTAAAGATTAAAATGGATCACTGGAAGGTGTATTTATATATTGAAATGACGTTTTATTTGGATGTTTTGGCAGTTTGCAAAAAACAATCCCGTTTGCACCTATTCCTTTTGGAGGTTGCTTTGACAAAAGAAAAGACAGCCATCAAATGCTTCCAAGTACTATTGTGGTATAACCTGAGACTGGCATTTCTTATGAAATCATGCACATACTGTACAGTGTTGTGACTCAGCACATCTGGTAGGATTTGGACCAGTAGAAAAAGTGTGAATTTCAATTCAAAGAACAAGAGGAGGAGTCTAATTTGGAAGTGAAATGGGCAAATATGTGTGTATGGTAATGATCATCTGTTCACCGAATTACAGGCCAGCCGGTCGGTTCTACTGATGTGCTGCTACCTCCTTCCCTTTGAGCTGCAGAGACTGGAGAGAGACCTTTTCAGACCTTTACATTTTTATGTGCAAACTTTGAATTATGTTCGGGATTAAGTAAGGCATGACTAATGCGTTCTAATTTCAAAGGGAGTCAATCTATGTATCCTAACAGGCCAGACAAGACCTCCCATCACCCCCGCCGAAATATACCTACTAATTTGTTTCAGTACTGAGCCTTCAAGTGGCCGTCTGTTGAATGCAAAAGGTTCCCCATCTTATCTGTTTTCACAAAATGGCGCCAGTCTTTTATCTTGCAAACCGTGATTTAGAAGGCCCTACAGTAGTGTGTGATTGTGAATGAGTCCGGAAAGATTCAATCAGTTTCATTTGTACAGACACTGTTGACATCCATAGACAGATGGAACACAGACAGACTGAAGATTAGGGACCATAGTCCAATTAAAGCTGGCTATTTCTCTTGATGTCTTGTTTGTGACATCCGTGTGTTACTCACTGTTAGAAGGCCAGGTATGCCTCTCAGGTGGCACCTACCTCAGTCTACACAACAACTTTGTTCCAAATAGCACCATATCCCCTGTATAGTGCACTTCATTTGACAAGTACACAATAAAGCAATGGATGCAATGGACTATATCACTTTAGTATGTTCCAATATTATTTCAGCAACAAAATAACAACAACAGAAATGATCTCGTTTTGTTTAATGACGCTCTTATCTTTCATTGACTGTAGTGTTTAGTCTTCTTAGCCTCAGAAGTAGCTGTGAATGACTTCAATATGCTCTTTAATAAGACTTTAAAGACTCTTTGGACTCTGTTAACAACAACAATAAAGCAAACTTCTTAAAATGAACTAAGCAACCGTTTCTGATCATCTATAAAAGCACAGCATCATCTTAATATTCAAGTCATGGCATTAACGGATTGGTTAAAAGCAAAACATAATGACGTGATAAAAAGCCATTATGCGTCACCATATTGTCACTATGAGAAACATCTGTAAGAAGAGACGGCAACTTGAAAATGACATTTTGCATACAGACCTCCAAAGGCCATGGCCAAACTAAAAAAAAAGGCCTTTAGTTTCTAGAATAGAGCAAACACAATAATTGAAGAAGAAAAGTGGCTTAGCCTCATTCTCTGATAATTGTATCTGTTTCTAACACACACACACACACACACACACACACACACACACACACACACACACACACACACACACAAACACACACACACACACACACACACACACACACACAAACACACACACACACACACACACACACACACAAACACACACACACACACACACAAACACACACACACACAAACACAAACACACACACACACTGAGTGGATGAAATGAGCTCCCAGTCTGCAACAAATAAAGCCAGTTCTGCTCTGCCCTTGGAGCCGTGGATCAGGAAGTGACTGAAGCACTTCTGTCCCAGTGTAACGCTGTAACACTTGGTCTTGTCCCTAGTCACTGCCTGGATCAGAGAAGCTGCGCTGCCATCATCCCAGAGCTGGCAGCAGTAAGGCCAGGCTTAGAATAACAAATTGGTTAGGGGGGAACTGATGATAGCAGGCCAAGAAAGATACTTTGAATAGGAAACGGCGGACTGGTTTGTGACAAGCATGCAAATGATACATGTCTGAAGGCCCTGCAATGTGGAATGAGCCTATCCCAAAGAAGAAGTGGCACAAGCCATTCTCGTCAAGACTAAACACACTGAGGCGTTTAGCTCAAAAGTATCTTGAATAAACAGAAGAATTAGAGCTTCTCTGTCTTGTCTCTTGTTGCCTGACCTGAATCTGCACAAAATAGAACTCAAGATACTTATTCTTCCATTTGCTCTGCATTAATTCAATTCAGATAGTCAGTCTGATGCCTATAATCTTAGGTCTATGTATGGATAGCTGTGTGAGTGACATTGTGTCAATGTGTTGGTCAATAATTGCACGTGTCCCAAAATAAGATCTGCAATTATGATTGATGCTACTTCAATGAATTCTATCGACAGTTTCCAGATTCGTTATATGAAGTTATTACCATTCAGTTAAAAAATCTAAACACGTTTAAACAGACATTATGTTTTTATAATTATGTTTTTATTATATAATCTGATGACCTATTGATTACAAATGTACAGTGCATTCGGAAATTATTCAGACCCCTTGACTACAGCCTTTTTCTAAAATGGATTAAATTTATTATTTTCCTCATCAATCTACACACAATACCCCATAATGACAAAGTGAAAACAGGTTTATAGAATATTTTGCAAATATATTAAATTATTTATATAAGTATTCAGACCCTTTGCTTTGAGACTTGAAAATGAGCTCAGGTGCATCCTGTTTCCATTGATCATCCTTGAGATGTTTCTACAACTTGATTGGAGTCCACCTGTGGTAAATGCAATTGATTGGACATGATTTGGAAAGGCACACACCTGTCTATTTAAAGTCCCACAGTTGACAGCGCATGTCAGAGCAAAAACCAAGCCATGGGGTTGAAGGAATTGTAAGTAGAGCTCCGAAAACAAGATTGTGTTGAGGCACAGATCTGGGGCAGGGTACCAAAATATTTCTGCAGCATTGCATGTCTCCAAGAACACAGTGATTTCCATCATTCTTAAATGGAAGAAGTTTGGAATCACCAAGACGCTTCCGAGAGCTGGCTGGCCACCTGGACAAACTGAGCAATCGGAGAAGGGCCTTTTTCAGGGAAGCAACCAAGAACCCGATGGTCACTCTGACAGAGCTCCAGAGGTCCTCTATGGAGATGGGACAATCTTACAGAAGAACAACCATCTCAGCAGCACTCCACCAATCAGGCCAGATGGAAGTCACTCCACAGTAAAAGACACATGACAGCCCACTTGGAATTTGCCAAAAGGCACCTAAAGGACTCTCAGACCATGAGAAACAAGATTCTGTGGTCTGATGAAACAAAGATTGAACTCTTTGGCTTGAATGCCAAGTGTCACGTCTGGAGGAAACCTGGCACCATCCTTAGGGTGAAGCACGATGGTGGCAGCATCATTTTTGGGGATGTTTTTCAGCGGCAGGGACTGGGAGACTAGTTTGGATCAAAGGAAAGATGAACAAAGCAAAGTGCATAGAGATTCTTGATGAAAACCTTCTACAGAGAACTCAGAACCTGACCTAGGCGACGGTTCATCTTCCAACAGGACAACAATTTTAAGTACATAGCCAAGACAATGGCACAAGTCTCTGAATGTCTTTGAGTGAACCAGTCAGGGCCCGGACTTGAACCCGATCTAACATCTCTGGAGAGACCTGAAAATAGCTGTGCAGCAATGCTCCCCATCCAATCTGACAGAGCTTGAGAAGCTGAGCTGTGATTTTACCCACACACTGCTACTGTTAATACGTAAGGGAATGGCAACCATTTTTCTCTGGATCATCTAACAGCAAGGCATCTGTTCTGGTTTGTTGTATTATAAATTAGCAACGTGACAGTTTTCCCAAGGTTTGGTGCAGCCAAGGACGTTCACTAGCTTTTTTTGTGTGCTTTGATTACACGCAAGTATCCAGGTCAGCAGTTTACCCAGATGACTTCGCCATATGAAAAACCTTCCATAGAAAAATATACCTAGCTAGCTAGCTAGCTACCTCCTTTTAACTTCTCATCCAACTGGTGTTAGCTAGCTAGCTACATCTGCTAGCCTTCTACTAGCTAGCCGCTACAGTTTCACAGCAACTATATTTGCACCCGGTTTAAGAACTCTGAGATTCAGCTGAAAAGATGTTAGCATTGTCAGAAATTATACAAAAAGGCAGCACATTGTCGGTTTGTGCATGTGAGAGCGGTATATTGTGGATGTTATCAAAACTGCTGCACCTACACACGTATACAAACGGAGCTAAACCTACAGGTCACCGTATGGACGCTTTAGCCTCGTTTTAGTCTGACGACTAGATATTGAGCTACGTTTGGGCAAAAACATTTTCTGACGACCCTAATGCTAACAACTCCTGTCCAAAAAATCCGGTAGATTGGTTCTTGGTAAAGGCCAGACGGATCATGACGAGGTGTTGTGTACCTCCAATCATGTTGATTTGTGAATTTTCATACACATTGGTGTCCTATTGGCTTACATATGATGGTAGGGAGATTGATTTTAACATTGAGCTTCAACCAATCCATACTAAAGTCGAGCCAACCGGCTAGAATAAAACTGATGGTCAAACACAGTGAGTGGTTGGTCAATTACTAACAAGCAGTGCCGTTTACACTGTAATTACATTATTTTCCTGGCACCTTAGTCAAAGGACTAAGGACTAGCATCTTCTGAGTGCCTTTGGACTGTTTCTCATGGAAATTAGCCCTCCTCCAAGCCAAAACAATTATGGCAATGCATTGGCTACACTACAGAACTGCTGTAAGCATGGCATGGCATGTCAAAGTGCAGGCAGGACATCAGACAAATAGAATGTTTCCTTGTGTAGGAGGAAGCGATTGGTTCACACTGGTTTGAGTAGTGCATGTAGTCATAGTATATATTTCTGATCAATTATTACATCATATGATGTGCTTTATAATGCATTATACATAGTTCATAAGAAGTTATAAGACATTACGAAGAGGGAATTCAAAATGTTACTCACACTTTTTTTCTCGTCTCTAATTATAGTTGCTTTGTAGTTGGGCTCATTATGGCAAAGTGCTTGTATTTGTGCTTTCCTTAAGGAGATGTACTGTAGTGTTACCTTCATCTAATACACTAAATACTAAACACACATGGAAACTAGTAAAAACCCACAGAGCTTGGAGGGAAGTTCATTAGTGCTTCGTGCCCTGTCAGCCTGTCTGTGAGTCTGTGTTGTTTCACTGTTTGACTGACAGAGTCTATCTAAAAACATGGCAGGTAGATACTCCAACTGTCTTGTAGGTTTTTACCATTAAAATGATATTCAATTAGGCTTTGATGGCTTATTGCCTGAAACCACGCCTTTATAATGATTTCAGGTAGAACATTCAAGTTGAAATATGTTCTTGCCTTGGAGCCCCATCAAAATAATTGTTTTGATATGTCGTGTTTTTTTTTATTTGGCACAGACAATAATTGGAAATGATCCTAGCTAGGGAAAATATTTTTGGGAGTTATGTTGACTGAAACGAGCTACAGTCCCTTGGCTTGATATGATGGAATTTGAGTCCAACATCAGGCTAATAGAAAGTCCGTCAGTGGTTTGGGGGAGTGGGAGAGAAAGTGTTTCTATGTACTGTGTTGTCACTTTGATTGCATGTCCAAAGTAGTAGCTGGATAATAATACAGGGATTGAAACCTCCCAAATTGCCTAGGGCTAATGATCAGGTGGGGAGGGGGTAGGGGGGGTTGGAGGAGGCTGTTGGTGAAACACAGCTAGCCTCTCCATTTCTATGGAAAACCTTCTATTATCGTTCACTGAATGCTTCTCCACACATCTGGGACATTTGTATCCTTCCTTATTCTATACTGTATCTATTCTTTTCTATTCATATACCTTTCATAATGTATATACACACCATCATATATATATATATATATACATTCCAGACTCTGACATTGCTCGTTCTAATATTTAGATTTTTCTTAATTCCTTTCTTTAAATGTTTTGTTTTGTATTGATCATGTCACTACTGTACTGTTGGAGCTAGGAATAAAAACATTTCGTTACACCCGCGATAACATGTGCAAAATAAAATATGTGTACGCCACCAATACGATTTGATTTGTTTTGAAATAGGTAGACTACAAGCATATCATTTAGTATTGATAAATCCTATATAATTTAGTACTGATACATCCTATATCATTTAGTACTGATAAATCCTATATCATTTAGTACTGATAAATCCTATATCATTTAGTACTGATAAATCCTATATAATTTAGTACTGATAAATCCTATATCATTTAGTACTGATAAATCCTATATAATTTAGTACTGATACATCCTATATCATTTAGTACTGATAAATCCTATATCATTTAGTACTGATAAATCCTATATCATTTAGTACTGATAAATCCTATATAATTTAGTACTGATAAATCCTATATCATTTAGTACTGATAAATCCTATATCATTTAGTACTGATACATCCTATATCATTTAGTACTGATACATCCTATATCATTTAGTACTGATAAATCCTATATAATTTAGTACTGATACATCCTATATCATTTAGTACTGATAAATCCTATATCATTTAGTACTCATACATATTATATCATTTAGTACTGAAAAAACCTATATCATTTAGTACTGATACATCCTATATAATTTAGTACTGATACATCCTATATCATTTTATCACATTGTATATAGACTTATTTTTCTACTGTATTATTGACTGTATGTTTGTTTTACTCCATGTGTAACTCTGTGTTGTTGTATGTGTCGAACTGCTTTGCTTTATCTTGGCCAGGTCACAGTTGTAAATGAGAACTTGTTCTCAACTTGCCTACCTGGTTAAATAAAGGTGAAATAAAATAAATAAATAAACAATTGGCTCAGCGTCATCCGGGTTAGGTGAGGGTTTGGCCGGGATAGGCCGTCATTGTAAAAAAAAAACATTAAATAAAGGTTAAATAACAAAATAATAACAAAATAATAATAATAAAAATAATGGACAGTCAGACAGGTATAAAGCTAAGGCACACACAACACTCAAACAACTGTATAGATGATATAATACTAAATCAAATTGGGTATATCTTGTATTTCAGGAATCCATTGCTGGTGAATCCCTTCATCGTAACAAAACAATATTCCAAATAGACTTGTTTTTTGTGCTTGTTCCATTCTTTTTATTCACTACCTGTCAGCGGCTCATGTCATGGTGTACAGTTCCACCAGCAGTGGAATCCATAGACAGTATTATTATTCTTCCTGCTTCAGATCAAAAACATTGAAGTCACATGATCAAAGTCATTTGATAATCCTGGAACTACAGCATTGCTTTAATCCCAGTGAGAGAAAAATGTTTTTATTTTTTTTCAAACAATGTACCGCGGTAAACACAAAAATGTCAGGAAAAAAAGTAAATGGAATTGCAGTTGACTAAATGCAGCAACAGCAAGGCACTTTGTAGAGATAGCCAGGAAGTTAGCTGACAGTATAAAGCCTCTCTGTGTATGTGCAGAGAATGCCAGTGGTGCCCAATGGCCCCCACTCACCCGACATACCAATGTGTCCCAAAAGAAAAAGCCCTATCTACTCGACACTGGGAGTGAATGGTGCTCTTGTTTTCAGGTTTGTAGGGAGTCTGCCTTGAATGTGAACAGCATGGGTTGTATCCTGCATGGGCTATGACGGCCTAGGGAATGAAAGCTAATGGAGTTCCCAAGGGTAGCTATTTTGCTAGCTAGCTCAGAAAGAAGAGTGAGTGCTAGCTCTTCTTTACCGAGATGTTTTCTATTGCTATCTATTAACCCCCTAGAGTAGATGTCTGCGCCCTGCAAAAATCTAAACTGAACAAAAATATAAACACAACATGTAAAGTGTTTCATGAGCTGAAATAAAAGACGGCAAACATTTCCATACGCACAAAAGGCTTATTTCTCTTAGATGTTGTGCACAAATTTGTTTACATCCCTGTTAGTGAGCATTTCACATTTGCTAAAATAATCCATTCAGCTGACAGGTGTGGCACATCAAGGACCTGATTAAACAGCATTACCATTACACAGTTGCACCTTGTACTGGGGACAATAAAAGGCCACTCTAAAATGTGCAGATTTGTCACACAACACAAAGCCACAGATGTCTAAAATTTTTAGGAAGCGTGTAATTGGCATGCTGACTGCATGAATGTCCACCAGAGCTGTTGCAAGATCGTTTAATGTTAATTTCTCTACCATAAGCCTACTCCAATGTCGTTTTAGAGAATTTGGCAGTACGCCTCAGAACCGCAGACCACGTGTAACCATGACAGCACAGGACCTCCACATCTGGCTTCTTCACCTGCAGGATATTCTGTGAACAACCCAGACAGCTGATGGAACTGTGGGTTTGCATAACCTAAGAATCTTTGCACAAACTGTAAGAAACCGTCTCAGGGAAGTTCATCTATGTGATCGTCGTCCTCCCCAGGGTCTTGACCTGACTGCAGTTCGGCGTCATAACCGACTCAGTGGGCAAATGCTCACCTTCAATGGCCACTGGCACACTGAAGTGTGATCTTCACAGATTAATCCAAGTTACCGGGGAGATGGTAGAAAGCGTGTATGGTGTCGTGTGGGCGAGCGGTTTGCTGATGTCAACGTTGTGAACAGAGTGCTCCATGGTGGTGGTGGGGTTATGGTATGGGCAGGTATAAGCTACGGACAACGAACACAATTGCATTTTATCGATGGCAATTTGATTGCACAGAGATACTGTAACGAAATCCTGAGGCCCATTGTCATGCCATTCATCTGCCGCCATCACCTCATGTTTCAGCATGATAATCCACGGCCCCACGTCGCAAGGATCTGTGTAAAATTCCTGGAAGCTGAAATTGTCCCAGTTCTTCAATGGCCTGCATACCCACCAGACATGTCATCCATTGAGCATGTTTGGGATGCTCTGGATTGACATGTACAACAGCGTGTTCCAGTTACTGCCAATATCCAGCAACTTCTCACAGCCATTGAAGAGGAGTGGGACAACATTCCACAGTCCACAATCAACAGCCTGATCAAGTCTATGCGAAGGAGATGTGTTGCACTGCATGAGGAAAATGGTGGTCTCACCAGATACTGACTGATGTTCTGATCCACGCCCCTACCTTTTTTGTAAAGGTATCTGTGGCCAACAGATGCATAAAAGTATCTGTATTCCCAGTCATGTGAAATCAATAGATTCGGGCCTAATGAATTTATTTCAATTGACTGATTTCCTTATATGAACTATAACTCAGTAAAATCTTTGAAATTGTTACACGTTGCGGTGATATTTTTGTTCAATGTAATTAGCATAATAAAACAAAAATCACAGCAAAATCTGTCAGTTTAAGCTGTCCTCCGCCGATGTCGCCCTTCCGCATCTGCCGTGAAAGGTGGCAGAGTTAGAGGAGTGTTTGTTAGACAATGAGACATCCGAAAAATCAGTCTTCTCATGAAAAACATCTGTAGCGTCAAGAAAAGTTTGGCCTACAAACTCTCACAAACACCATGGTGTTCTCCGACCCTCGCAAGTGTCAGGAGACTCGTCTGAAGTCCGTACAGCTGATCTGCCAACTCCTGTCTGTAGTGCCCGAACAGTTTGTGCTACACAGTAATATAACCCCTCTGTGGAATGGTGAGCCCTCTATGGTGAGTAAAGTAAGACATTAGGAGGTGGTGTAGATGTGATGTAAAAGGTGTGAAGTAAAAAAATATATTTTGTCAAGTTGTTGCTATTGTGCTATAGCTAGAAAAGCTACTGTAGTCTCCTCTACTGTAATATCTTAGTCTCCTCTACTGTAGTCTCCTATACTGTAGTATCTTAGTCTCCTCTACTGTAGTCTCCTCTACTGTAGTATCTCAGTCTCCTCTACTGTAGTCTCCTCTACTGTAGTATCTTAGTCTCCTCTACTGTAGTCTCCTCTACTGTAGTCTCCTCTACTCTAGTCTCTTCTAGAGTAGCGTCCTCTACTGTAGTCTCATAGTCTCCCCTACTGTAGTCTCCTCTACTGTAGTCTCCTCTACTGTAGTCTCCCCTACCTTAATCTCCTCCACTATAGTCTCTTCTACTGTAGTCTCCTAGTCTCCTCTACTGTAGTCTCCTAGTCTCCTCTACTGTAGTCTCCTCTACTGTCATCTCCCCTACTGTAGTCTCCTGTACTGTAATCGCCTCTACTGTAGTCTCCTCTAATGTAGTCTCCTCTACTGTTGTCTCCTAGTCTCCTCTACTGTAGTCTCCTCTACTGTAGTCTCCCCTACCTTAATCTCCTCCACTATAGTCTCTTCTACTGTAGTCTCCTAGTCTCCTCTACTGTAGTGTCCTCTACTGTAGTCTCCTAGTCTCCTCTACTCTAGTCTCCTCTGCTCTAGTCTCCTCTGCTCTAGTCTCCTCTGCTCTAGTCTCCTCTACTTTAGTCTCCTAGTCTCCTCTACTGTAGTCTCCTAGTCTCCTCTACTGTAGTCTCATAGTCTCCTCTACTGTTATCTCCCCTACTGTAGTCTCCTCTGCTCTAGTCTCCTCTACTGTAGTCTCCCCTACCTTAATCTCCTCCACTATAGTCTCTTCTACTGTAGTCTCCTAGTCTCCTCTACTGTAGTGTCCTCTACTGTAGTCTCCTAGTCTCCTCTACTGTAGTCTCCTAGTCTCCTCTACTGTAGTCTCCTAGTCTCCTCTACTGTAGTCTCATAGTCTCCTCTACTCTAGTCTCCTCTACTCTAGTCTCCTCTACTGTAGTGTCCTCTACTGTAGTCTCCTAGTCTCCTCTACTGTAGTCTCATAGTCTCCTCTACTCTAGTCTCCTCTGCTCTAGTCTCCTCTGCTCTAGTCTCCTCTACTCTAGTCTCCTCTGCTCTAGTCTCCTCTGCTCTAGTCTCCTCTGCTCTAGTCTCCTCTACTCTAGTCTCCTCTACTCTAGTCTCCTCTGCTCTAGTCTCCTCTACTGTAGTCTCCTCTACTGTAGTCTCCTCTACTCTAGTCTCCTCTACTCTAGTCTCCTCTACTGTAGTCTCCTCTACTGTAGTCTCCTCTACTCTAGTCTCCTCTACTCTAGTCTCCTCTACTCTAGTCTTCTCTACTCTAGTCTCCTCTACTGTAGTCTCCTCTACTCTAGTCTCCTCTACTCTAGTCTCCTCTACTCTAGTCTCCTCTACTCTAGTCTCCTCTACTATAGTCAAGTCTACTGTAGTCATCTCTACTATAGTCTCCTCAACGGTAGTCTCCTAGTTTCCTCTTCTACTGTATTCTCCTCTACTGTATAGATAATGACGCCGGAGGGGATGGCTGCTATTTTACGAGCTCCTAACCAACTATGCTATTTTGTTTGTTTTTTCGCATTGTTTGTAACTCATTTTGTACATAATGTTTCTGCTATCGTCTCTTATGACCGAAAAGAGCTTCTGGAAATCAGAACAGCGAATACTCATCTCCAACTGGACAAAGATTTTTTATTTAATGAGTTCGACGAGAAGGATATACTGCTCCATCGAGACAAGGCCCAAATCTCTGTCATCAGTGTGAAGAAAAGACAGAGAAAAAAAAGGGGGAGGAGGGCGGGGTGCCAGTAGGTAAAGCACCATTACCCTCTGTATTATTGGCCAACGTGCAATCATTTGAAAACAAACTGGATGATCTACGATTAGACTATCCTACCAACGGGACATTAAAAACGGTATAATCTTGTCTCACCGAGACGTGGCTAAACGACGACACGGATAATATAGAGCTGGCTGGCTTCTCCGTGCATCGGCATGACAACGCAGCTACGTCGGTTAAGACGAGGGGTGGGGGTGTGTGTCCATTTGTCAATAACTGCTGGTGTGTGATGTCTAATATTAAAGAAGTCTCGAGGTATTGCTCGCCTGAGGTAGAATACCTCACGATAAGCTGTAGACCACATTATCTAGCAAAAGAGTTTTCATCTATAATATTCGTAGCCATCTATTTACCACCACAAACCATTGCTGGCACTAATACCGCACTCAATGAGCTGTATAAGGCCATAAGGAAACAGGAAAATGCTCATCCAGAAGCGGCGCTCCTAGTGGCCAGGGACTTTAATGAAGGCAAACTTAAATCCGTTTTACCTCATTTCTATCAGCATGTCACATGTGCAATCAGAGGGGAAAAAATGTACACCACCTTTACTCCACACTCAGAGGTGCATATAAGGCTCTCCCTCACCGTCCATTTGGCAAATCTGACCATAGTACTCTCCTCCTGATAGGACGACTGTGTGATCTGTGTGATCCCTCTCTCCGTAGCCGATGTGAGCAAGACCTTTAAACAGGTCAACATTCATTCACAAAGCCGCGTGGCCAGACGGATTACCAGGATGTGTACTCAAATCATGCGCTGACCAACTGGCAAGTGTCTTCACTGATATTTTCAACCTCTCCCTGACCGAGTCTGTAATACCTATATGTTTCAAACAGACCACCATAGTCCCTGTGCCCAAGAAAGCGAAGGTAACCTGCCTAAATGATCACCGCCCTGTAGCACTCACATCTGTAGCCATGAAGTTCTTTGAACGGATGGTCATACCTCACATCACAAAATCGGAAACCCTAGACCCGCTCCAATACGCATACCGCCCCAACAGATCTACAGATGACGCAATCTCTATCGCACTCCATACTGCCCTTTCCCACCTGGACAAAAGGAACACCTATGTGAAAATGCTGTTCATTGACTACAGCTCAGCGTTCAACTCCAGCTAAGGACCCTGGGACACAACACTTCCTTCTGCAACTGGATCCTGGACTTCCTGACGGGCCAACCCCAGGTGGTAACGGTAGGCAACAACACATCTGCCACGCTGTTCCTCAACACTGGGGCCACTCAGGGGTGTGTGCTCAGTCCCCTCCTGTTCTCCCTGTTCACCCATGACTGCGTGGCCGCGCACGACTCCAACACCATCATTAAGTGTGCTGACAACAGTGGTAGGCCTGATCACCGACAACGATGAGACAGCCTATATGGAGGAGGTCAGAGGCTTGGCAGTGTGGTGCCAGGACAACAACCTCTCCCTCAATGTGAGCAAGACAAAGGAGCTGATCATGGACTATAGGAAAAGGAGGGCCGCACAGGCCCCTATTAATGTCGACAGGGCTGAAGTGGAGCGGGTCGAGATTTTCAAGACCCTTGGTGTCCACATCACCAATGAACTATCATGGTCTAAACACACCAAGACAGTTGTGAAGTGGGCATGACAACACATTTTCCCTCTCAGGAGATTTGACATGGGTCCCCAGATCCAAGCAACTTCTCAGCATCTGACCGTAAGGTGCTACAGAGGGTAATGCGTACGGCCCAGTACATCACTGGGGCCAAGCTTCCTGACATCCAGGATTTATATACTAGGCAGTGTCAGAGGAAGGCCCAAAAAATGGTCAAAGTCTCCAGTCACCGAAGTCATAGACTGTTCTCTATGCTACCGCAAGACAATCGGTACCAGAGCGCCAAGTCTAGGGTCAAAAGGCACCTGAACAGCTTCTACCCCCAAGCCATAAGACTGTTGAGAATGAATCAAATGGCAACCGGACTATTGACCCCCCCCCCCCCTTGTTTTTATACTGCTACTGTTCGCTGTGTATTATCTATGTATATTTACTTTACAAATGACCTCGACTAACCTGTACCCCGCACATTGACCCCGTATATAGCCACGTTATTGTTATGTAATGTTCTTTTTTTTTTTTTCCTTTATTTAGTCAATATTTTCATAACTCTATTTCTTGAACTGCATTGTTGGTTAAGGGCTTGTAAGTAAGCATTTTCGGCGCATGTGACAAATGCAATTTTATTTGATTGGATTTGTAGTCTCCAGGTCTCCTTTACTGTAGTCTCCTCTGCTGTATTCACCTCTACTGTAGTCTCCTCTCCTGTAATCTTCTAGTCTCCCCTGCTGTAGGGTCCTCTACTGTAGTCTCCTCTGCTGTAATCTTCTAGTCTCCTCTGCTGTATTCACCTCTACTGTAGTCTCCTCTCCTGTAATCTTCTAGTCTCCCCTGCTGTAGGGTCCTCTAATGTAGTCTCCTCTGCTGTAATCTTCTAGTATCCCCTGCTGTAGGGTCCTCTACTGTAGTCTCTTGAAAGGCACAATACATGTATTTATTAGACAGAGAACTTCTGACGTAGGCGTACATCAAATCGGAGTAGCGTAACGGACAACTCAAAATACATTGAAAGAACTGGGACATACAAATACATTTCTAGAAAGATACTGTCAAAACACGTAGGAAGAACTGGGACATACAAATACATGAAACATACTGTCAAAATACATTGGAAGAACTGGGACATACAAATACATGAAACATACTGTCAAAATACATTGGAAGAACTGGGACATACAAATACATTTCTAGAAACATACTGTCAATATTTGACTTCAAAACAAAGTGATTGGGCTCTTTGATCTGGATAGCTAACATATACAATACACACAGCAGATATTTCCTGGGGCTGTAATGAGTGAGCTAATATATTTTAACAGGATTAACAGCATTCAAATCACATTTCATTCTCTTAGCAGAACAAAACAATGGTGTTCATAGAAGGAATGTTCATTTATTACAGCTGCAGAGAAGCTTAATCTTACATCCCAAATGGCACCCTATTTCATACAAAGTGCACTACTTTTGAACAGGACCCTATGAGGCACTGGTCAAAAGTGGTGCACAACATAGGGAATTGGGTCTCATTTGGGATGCACCCTAAATGTAATGTGTGCTTATCTCATCCATGAATATTTCATCAATAAACTAGACGCAATGCAGCTATCTGTGAATCTGTCTCTGAGTGTTAATATGAAATCTGTGTTATGTGTTTTCATTATCTGAAATCTGAATACAATGGTTATGAGATTGATGTCAACGTAAATGTAATACCGTATAATTAAGGTTCTGACTGTCTAATCTACAAATCACCCTCTGGTCTGGTGCACTGGTAGATCTGATAGGGAGCACATCACATTATCGACAAGCACAGCAAAGGTCCATGGATTACACCAACCACATAATGATGTATTGTTCTCGTCCAGAGCCAAGATCAATCAATCAATCAATCCTATTTTAATTGTCACATGCTTCATAAACAACAAATGTAGACGAACAGTAAAATACTTACTTATGGGCTTTTCTCAACAATGCTGAAAGGTGATTTTGTTTTGTTTTGTGCGAGAAAGGTGTAAATGATCTGAAACACGAGTTTGAAGGGGTTGTGGTGAGACTTGAATTGGTCACTAAACTACCCTGAAGTCCTGCCTTTACTAGAGACAACAGTATATTGCACATCTAGGATCGCTTTGAGGATCGCTGTCATGATTTAGTGCTGAGATTCTCATGAACGTGCACGTCTAATCTGTTTTGCTCTATGACGTCCACAAGCCACACAAGAGTGGTTAGAAGGTAAGTGGACCTTCTACATAGAAGATACTAGGAAATCCCAGGACATAGTGTCTATAATACTGTAAGGGGATCTTCTACATAGAAGACCATAGGAAATACCAGGACATAGTGTCTATAATACTGTAAGGGGTTCTTCTACATGGAAGATACTAGGAGATACCAGGACATAGTGTCTATAATACTGTAAGGGGTTCTTCTACATGGAAGATCATAGGAAATACCAGGACATAGTGTCTATAATACTGTAAGGGGTTCTTCTACATGGAAGATACTAGGAGATACCAGGACATAGTGTCTATGATACTGTAAGGGGATCTTCTACATAGAAGATACTAGGAAATCCCAGGACATAGTGTCTATAATACTGTAAGGGGTTCTTCTACATAGAAGATACTAGGAAATCCCAGGACATAGTGTCTATAATACTGTAAAGGGTTCTTCTACATGGAAGACCATAGGAAATCCCAGGACATAGTGTCTATAATACTGTAAGGGGTTCTTCTACATGGAAGACCATAGGAAATCCCAGGACATAGTGTCTATAATACTGTAAGGGGTTCTTCTACATAGAAGATACTAGGAAATACCAGGACCTAGTGTCTATCAAATCAAATCAAATTTATTTATATAGCCCTTCTTCCATCAGCTGATATCACAAAGTGCTGTACAGAAACCCAGCCTAAAACCCCAAACAGCAAGCAATGCAGGTGTAGAAGCACGGTGGCTAGGAAAAACTCCCTAGAAAGGCCAAAACCTAGGAAGAAACCTAGAGAGGAACCAGGCTATGAGGGGTGGCCAGTCCTCTTCTGGCTGTGACTGTAATGAGCTCACTGTAATAAGCTCACATACATAGTTGCTGTCAAAAACTCCAAACTCTACACAGTTGTTGCTGTTTGATATTCATTTCCCACTGAGCAAACAGCATTCTTATGAATATGTTTTTATCATGTTTTTGCATGGTGGACCTTATAAATTTGTCAATAAAACTCATGAATGCAAGTGTTTACGTCAAATTGTTTTGTATACTACTTGTAGCCCTGGTTGTCCTGAAAATAAAACAGTAAAACACTTCAATGTGAGGCTAAATTTGAGGGCAGAGCAAGCAGATGAATGAAAGCGGTGAACCCTAGGTTTTTCACTGTGGGAATCCCAGGGACCATGCTTAATTGGGAATCCACACTGCGCCGGGGTGTATTCTCACTCCTAAAAAGGAACTGGGTCTGCTTTGGAGACGGGCTCAGCAGAGGCGACAGGCCTCGGTATCTCCATGCACCTGTGGCAAAGCTGACATATCAAAGAGCTCCCCTTTGTCAGCCAGTAGTAAGTCTGTTTCTTACCTGATGGCAGAGAGATTAGAGCACTTTGCAGCCTATCGCTTCAAGCACCGTGTGGAATTTTGTTTGAAGCTGCTAAGGAAACGCGGGGGTTAAGTTCTCAGGGACAGGGTAGCATCTCATGCAGAGAGTTCCTTAGACTGTCGCTATTTTCATGACATCCTTTAAAGTGAAAATGTCAATTATGTGTCAAACAGACTTACCTGGACAGAGACGTTATGTTGTGTAGAGACTCATACACTACAACAAAGTTTGTATGGAGAACTTTCAAGCGCCAAAACAAATAACTGTAGCTGATATCTAGCTATTTTTAAGACTTGTTGAGTATTCCATTAATGTTGGAGAAGAAAATAGCTCTCAAACTGCATTCAGATTCTGACAAGTAGGAGACATTTAATTAGAGGTGACTAACGTCTTATTTTTAACACATTGCATTTTCACCATACTGTAATATTACTCTCTCAAGGAGGTCCATTATCATGTGAGGATGTGTCTTCCTGTTCCATGCAGATTGTGAAGAGAACAATAATAGTATCAGTTTAAAGGCGTTAGACACTGATGACGGGCACTTTCTGAGTTTTAATTTTGCAGAAAGAGCAGACAGGGTCATTGAAAGGGGTTGCTGACATCAACCTACCTACACAGTGTACTGTAGTTTAACCTTGCAACAGGACAGCGGATTCTCTTGGCCTGCATGGTGTGATGGTCTATGTACCTGTAAGCACTGCAAGCTCTTCTCAGGTTACAGTAGTGCATCACATTGTATGTCTACTGTATATACCTGTTTATCATATACATACCGTACAATATATCATATTGTATACATACTGTATAATATAACATATTGTATATACTGTTTATCCTATCATATACATTCTGTATAATATTTCATATTGTACATATCGTATAATATATCATATTGTATACATATTGTATAATATATCATATTGTATACATACTGTATAATATATCATATTGTATATACTGTATATACTGTTTATCCTATCATATACATACTGTATAATATTTCATATTGTATATATAGTATAATATATCATATTGTATACATATCATATTGTATACATATTGTATATATAGTATAATGTATCATATTGTGTATATAATGTTTTATACATATTGTATAATATATCATATTGCATATATATTGTATAATATATCATATTGTATTTATACTATATAATATATCACATTGTATATATACTGTATATCATATTATATATATTTACAATATATCATGTTGCATATATACTGTATATCATATTGTATACATATTGTATAATATATCATATTGTATATATATATATATTGTAAAATATATCATATTGTATTTATACTGTATAATATGTCATATTCTATATATATGATATAATATATCATATTGTACAAATACTGTATATACTGTATGATATATCAAATTGTGTATACGTACGGTATAATAACTCATATTGTATATATACTGTATAATATACAATATTCTATATCATATAGTATTTATATCTCTATAATATAAAATATTGTATATATACTGTATAATATATACTAGTGTATATATACTGTATAATAGATCATATTGTATATCATATTGTATGTAGATCATATTCTATATCATATTGTATATGTATATACTATATATATACTATTGTATATATACTGTGTATTTAGATTGTATATACACTGTATAATATATCATATTGTATATGTACTGCATTTTACATCATATTGGATATATACTGTATATATATCATATTGTTTGCACGAAGCTCATGAAATAAGTGAAAACTGTGTAGGAAAGCATGTGTTCAAGAATTGAAAATTGGGAACTTATTGAGTTAATCAAGCCATTCTCATCATACCCCCCATGCCAAAACACACACATGCACTCACACCGACAAACATACACACACACACACACATGCACTCACACACACACACACACACACACACACACACACACACACACACACACACACACACACACACACACACACACACACAGACACACACACACACTGCTTCCTCGCACTCCCCCTGCCTCCAAAAAATCTGTCATGTTTATGTTCATTTATCCTGATCTAGTAACAGTTCCAGTATCTACTCTTTGGGAGGAAATTGTTTCAACTAATTCAGACAACCAAGCTTGGCCATCGGCCCTTTAATATTGCATGAGATGAGTGTTTACGCTGTTTGCTGCTGCAGTGCCAGTGAAGCTAGCTAACTGGGGTTGTGTGTGTGTGTGTGTGTGTGTGTGTGTGTGTGTGTGTGTGTGTGTGTGTGTGTGTGTGTGTGTGTGTGTGCGTGCGGCTCTTTCTCTCTCCATCAGCCCCAGTAGTTATTGTTGCTACAGCCAGATTCTCTTTAAGTTGTGATGAAATATAGATGTTGGTAGTGTGGACAGTTCAGTGTCTCTTCTCTCCTGGTGATACCATAAGGAAGACATTAATGGTGTCAGGGAGCATTAGGAGTGCGTACCCCGGTAACATAATTGGATATGAGGGGCTAACAACTGACACCTGCCTCCTGAGGTAGCTAGTTAAGGTTTCAGGGGGGGGGGCTAGTCTGTGAAGTCCTGCTCCATTCCATGTGAGACATGTTCATTCCCCCTGTTGTGAGTGGTTCCGTCGTTGTTAGGCTCTATATTCCCTGTTGTGAGTGGTTCCGTCGTTGTTAGGCTCTATATTCCCTGTTGTGAGTGGTTCCGTCGTTGTTAGGCTCTATATTCCCTGTTGTGAGTGGTTCCGTCGTTGTTAGGCTCTATATTCCCTGTTGTGAGTGGTTCCGTCGTTGTTAGGCTCTATATTCCCTGTTGTGAGTGGTTCCGTCGTTGTTAGGCTCTATATTCCCTGTTGTGAGTGGTTCCGTCGTTGTTAGGCTCTATATTCCCTGTTGTGAGTGGTTCCGTCGTTGTTAGGCTCTATATTCCCTGTTGTGAGTGGTTCCGTCGTTGTTAAGCTCTATATTCCCTGTTGTGAGTGGTTCCGTCGTTGTTAGGCTCTATATTCCCTGTTGTGAGTGGTTCCGTCGTTGTTAGGCTCTATATTCCCTGTTGTGAGTGGTTTCGTCGTTGTTAGGCTCTATATTCCCTGTTGTGAGTGGTTCCGTCGTTGTTAGGCTCTATATTCCCTGTTGTGAGTGGTTCCGTCGTTGTTAGGCTCTATATTCCCTGTTGTGAGTGGTTCCGTCGTTGTTAGGCTCTATATTCCCTGTTGTGAGTGGTTCCGTCGTTGTTAGGCTCTATATTCCCTGTTGTGAGTGGTTCCGTCGTTGTTAGGCTCTATATTCCCTGTTGTGAGTGGTTCCGTCGTTGTTAGGCTCTATATTCCCTGTTGTGAGTGGTTCCGTCGTTGTTAGGCTCTATATTCCCTGTTGTGAGTGGTTCCGTCGTTGTTAGGCTCTATATTCCCTGTTGTGAGTGGTTCCGTCGTTGTTAGGCTCTATATTCCCTGTTGTGAGTGGTTCCGTTGTTGTTAGGCTCTATATTCCCTGTTGTGAGTGCAAAGGCATAGGTTTCCCTTGAACAGTGGGGGGACAACAACATTTACTTCCTAGTGATTCTGAGGGAGGGGGGGGGGGGCACTGACATTGCAAAGATCCAATCAATCCCAATGTCCTTTGTGAATATGTACTACTGTAAATCTGCATCCCAAATATACATCATATTCTCTATTCAGTGCACTACTTTCGAGCAGGGCCCATATGTAGTTCACTAAATAGGGAATAGGTTGCCATTTGGGACAGAGACTGAAAGTGTGTATATGCAATTACACCCCACCATATCCTGTTGACAGTTTTTTTCATTTGTTCCTCAGGTCGTTTCAAGATGCATTTTTTTTATTTTTTTTGTTGCTGCAATTGTGCATCTCGCATAATCACGAACAGCAGGACCATCTGTTGTTGGCTTGCCGACATACCTTAGCAGATTATTTTAATGCTGTTTTCTTGTATCTGAATAACGCATCACTGTATTAACAAAATGATAATCATCTGACTATAAGGTCTGTGTTGTAAGTAGTAGGTCCATGTGTTATGTGGAATCATCTGACTGCTAAAGGAGGTTTGTAATCTTTCCAGAAAAGATAAAAGGAATAGAAAACATCATAACAAAATATCAACACATTATTATATCCTGAGAACAAAAAAAATTAAGATTATACTCTCAAGATAAAGATTTACAGTACGACCATAGGCTACAGTGCAGTTTTATTCCTGGATTATGAAAAGGCTAAAACCTGCCTGGTGCTGTAGTAGGGTCACTTAAGCACGGTATGGTCGAGAGAATAACGGAGAGAAAATAAGCAGCATCTACTGTTTGTCCCAAATGGCATCCTTATTCCCTGTATAGTGCACTACTTTTGACCACAGGCCTATGGGCCCTGGTCAAAAGTTGTGCACTATATAGGGAATAGGGTGTCATTTGGGACACATACCTACTGTCAGAAATAATGTTGTGTTGGAAATGGCCCTCCACAGTAAGCATGATTCTGATAATGTGTTTTTCTATCTTGTAGAATCAGGGCCAGACACCAGAGAAGTCCTTCAGCTCAGTCGCATCTACTTGTCCCCATAAGGTAAGCTCTTCCTAGACCTATACAGGATACAGTATATTACTCTATATAAACCTATACAGGATACAGTATATTACTGTATATAAACCTATACAGGATACAGTATATTACTGTATATAAACCTATACAGGATACAGTATATTACTGTATATAAACCTATACAGGATACAGTATATTACTGTATATAAACTTATACAGGATACAATATATTACTGTATATAAACCTATACAGGATACAATATATTACTGTATATAAACCTATACAGGATACAGAATGTTACTGTATATAAACCTATACAGGATACAATATATTACTGTATATAAACCTATACAGGATACAGTATGTTACTGTATATAAACCTATACAGGATACAATATATTACTGTATATAAACCTATACAGGATACAATATATTACTGTATATAAACCTATACAGGATACAGTATGTTACTGTATATAAACCTATACAGGATACAATATATTACTGTATATAAACCTATACAGGATACAGTATGTTACTGTATATAAACCTATACAGGATACAATATATTACTGTATATAAACCTATACAGGATACAATATATTACTGTATATAAACCTATACAGTATATTACTCTATATCAGTGGCGGTCAGTGCCGTTTAAGATGAGGGAGGACCATTCTTTTTTGCATGAGCATGGCCTTATTTCTATTACAGCATATTGGATGACTGTCATTCATATTCCATTCACCCAGTTCAATGTAACATGGATAGGTTTAGGCTACTACATGATACTCAAATTTTGCCTATACCCATCATGAGGTTGATACAACCTAGCCTATGAATGAAAGTTTACGACGTCGCTGCACACAGGTTGAGAGACAAATTTGAGGAGAGAGACAGTGAGTGACATTCAATACCTCCTTGCACACTCTTGCCTGCATCTAACTTATCTAGGGTGTAATCATTAGTCCAACAGTTGCAAACGAGAGTTTCTTTTGGAAAAATTCACGTATGTTTATCCCTGTTTTGTTCCGTTTGCTTCCGTTTAAGAAACGTTTTTCAACGAACCGGCGCAATGAATACACCCCTGATCACGCGTAAACACAGTTCACTCTCATAACAGCCACGTTGTATTCCTTCTCTTCTCTTCGCTTGTGGACTTCAATGTCCAAAACATCAGCTTTATGCGACCAGGCGAAAAAAAACTTTCCAATCCAAACCTCTACAAACAGCCTACATCGTTGTCACCATATTAGCTAAAGTAACGTTAATGTACAGTCAGTAAGCAGTTACACAGGAGAGCCCGGTGCCACCTTGACAT
Source organism: Salmo trutta (assembly GCF_901001165.1). NCBI lineage: Eukaryota > Metazoa > Chordata > Actinopteri > Salmoniformes > Salmonidae > Salmo > Salmo trutta. The sequence goes on along the minus strand of NC_042959.1, from coordinate 4,858,112 downwards.
GGAAGAGTTCTGGTGTTGTGTTGGAAAGCATCTCTCTGTTTGAGCAGTGTAGGCTAAACTAGCTTGCTGTATATGCTAGCTAAGTAAGTGAAACTGAAAGTAAAAAAAAAAAAGATGAAATCTCTCTCTCTAATTCTCTCTTGCTTCTCCTTCATTTAGGAAAACATTTATTTGTTCAAAACTATTGAACTATTATCTTTCTCTCTCTTTGAGTGAACTACTCACCACATTTTATACACTGCATTGCTAGCTAGCATTAGCTTATGCTTTCAGTACTATATTAATTCTCTGATAATTTGATTGGGTTGACAACATGTCAGTTCATGCTGCAAGAGCTCTGATAGGTTGGAGGACGTCCTCCGGAAGTTGTCATAATTGTAAGTCTATGGAAGGGGGTGAGAACCATGAGCCTCCTATGTTTTGTATTGAAGTCAATGTACCAAGAGGAGGACGGAAGCTAGCTGTCCTCCAGCTACACCATCATGCTATCCTACAGAGTGCTGTTGAGGCTACTGTAGACATTTTTACATTTTACATTTTAGTCATTTAGCAGACCTTTGCAAAATAGTGTGTTTTAATTAGTTATTTGGTGACGTGATTATATTTAGTATAGTTTTATCTGAACATTTTTACTTTTTAAATGTTTTGCCATTTTAATTTTAATTTTAATTGTATTCACTGAGGAGGATTGTCCTCCTCTTCCTCCTCTGAGGAGCCTCCACTGCTCTATATAGACCAATAGAATACAGTAAATTACTCTATATAAACCTATACAGGATACAGTATATTACTCTAAATAAAAGTATGTAGGATTCAGTATATTACTCTATATAAACCTATGCAGCATAGAGTATATTTCACGATATAAACGTATACAAGATACAATATATTACTGTATATAGACCTACACAGGATACAGTATATTACTCTATATAAACCTATACAGGTCATAGTATATTACTCTATATATAAACCTATACAGGTCATAGTATATTACTCTAAATAAACCTATACAGGATACAGTATTTTTCTCTATATACACATAGTATACAGTATTTTACTCTATATAAACCTATACAGGATACAGTATATTGCTCTATATAAACCTCTACAGTATACAGTATATTACTCTATATATACATAGTATACAGGATACAGTATATTACTCTATATAAACCTATACAGGATACAGTATATTACTCTATATTAACCTATACAGGATACAGTATATTACTCTATATATAGACCAATACAGGATACAGTATATTACTCTATATTAACCTATACAGGATACAGTATATTACTCTATATTAACCTTTACAGGATACTGTACATTTTGTCTACATACTTCTATATGTATATTGTAAAGCTGGATTTATGTTGTTCGCTGAGGGATGTTTAACTAATACAATGTAAAATCATATTCTTCCTGTTAAATTGTGTTAATGACACCCACACTCGTTTTTTTGTTGCAATTAAGAATTACTCCTCACACTAAACAAATGTAAATTAGAATTAGCATATATCTGACATGATATGAGAATGTGAAATGTATTCAAATAATTTCCACACTAGGCTATGCAGAGTAAAAAATCCACCATCCTCCAGGCTTATTCAAGTAATCATCACACAGTTAGTGTAAACTAACTTTACACTTGACTCATGCCACTGCTTCTACTTGTGAACGCGATAATGTGCGATGTAGTGAAATCTTCTCACGTCTTCCAGTTCACTTAAGAAAAAAGTGTCAAAATGCTCATGTCCTTTTATGGTTGAATGGCACGGTCAAGAGTTATAAAAAAAAAACACTCCAGTCAAGAATAAGTCGTGTTAAAAAAGAAACTCAGTTGAGAGGGCAGTCTGACAGCCTGTCATCGTGTGGCCAGCTGAAACTACACCTCTTTTCAGCCTAAAAACTACAATCTGGAATTGGAAAACAACTAAATTGTGGCTCGCCACTTGTTTTGGTATACAGCTGAGAGACGGGGCTAGGGAAATGTACTACCTCTCATATTCATAGACAACACTCTAGATGCAAGGACTGACAGTCCAATGTATAGATTTAACAATATTCTGAAGCTATGCACTATTTATTTTTATGTTGTAAACAATGGAGAAAAACCCCTAATATTCTGGGTTATGATAAAATTACTGACAGTTGTGATACACTCACAAGGCACTTATAATTTATATTCTTCAAGAATATCAATGGCAACAAAAAAAAATCTCAAATTGAAATGACCATTGAACAACTAGGTTCCCAAATCCCAGACTGCACCTTTAATGCTCGGACAGCTTTCTAAAGTGACTCTTGTGCCATTGAAAGCTGCCGACTGGATGCTATATCGTCGCGTGTCTGACTGCGTTTGACAGTAAATAATACAACACGATACTGTCCCTGTCATTGGGAAATAATGAGAGAGGCAATCAGCTTTGTCCTGAGTCAGTCGACACAAAAACAACACTGGAAGCACCGCCACGTCCTTCACATGGTCTTGAACTGTAACCGCTCATAGTGAGATCACCTCTAATCAGACGAGCTCAGCGATATTGATGTCGTTGGGTCGCATCCCAAATGGCACCCTATTCCCTCTGTAGTGCACTACTGTTGACTATATAGGGGAAAGGGGGTAATTTGAGACAGACATTATGTGTAAGTCTATGGCCACTATTTAAGGAATAGGGTGCCATGGGCCTTGGTCAAATGTAGTGCATTATATAGGGAATAGGGTGCCATGGGCCTTGGTCAAATGTAGTGCATTATATAGGGAATAGGGTGCCATGGGCCTTGGTCAAATGTAGTGCATTATATAGGGAATAGGGTGCCATGGGCCTTGGTCAAATGTAGTGCACTATATAGGGAATAGGGTGCCATGGGCCTTGGTCAAATGTAGTGCATTATATAGGGAATAGGGTGCCATGGGCCTTGGTCAAATGTAATGCACTATATAGGGAATAGGGTGGCATTTCAGATGCAAACTAAGTCATATTGGCATATCACCAGGAATAATCTGCATGCATATACTGTCCTTGAGATTTTAGGAAGCGTTTGCAATGTCCCATGTCGCCTCTCTCATCAGCCATCTCTCCTTGAAACAGCTGATCTGGACTGATGTAATAGAATGAAGCAACGATCGCCACTTTGACTGCTATACCAGTGGAACACATGTTCACGTCTCGTCCACCCACACTATTCTCCATGATCCGGATTCACAGAGCAATACACACAGAGCAGAGAGAGAACACAGGGCCAGCAGGGTAATATACTGTCACTCAGCTACATTACACACAGAGCAGAGAGAACACAGGGCCAGCAGGGTAATATACTGTCACTCAGCTACGTTACACACAGAGCAGAGAGAACACAGGGCCAGCAGGGTAATATACTGTCACTCAGCTACGTTACACACAGAGCAGAGAAAACACAGGGCCAGCAGGGTAATATACTGTCACTCAGCTACATTACACACAGAGCAGAGAGAACACAGGGCCAGCAGGGTAATATACTGTCACTCAGCTACATTACACACAGAGCAGAGAGAGAACACAGGGCCAGCAGGGTAATATACTGTCACTCAGCTACATTACACACAGAGCAGAGAGAACACAGGGCCAGCAGGGTAATATACTGTCACTCAGCTACATTACACACAGAGCAGAGAGAACACAGGGCCAGCAGGGTAATATACTGTCACTCAGCTACATTATACACAGAGCAGAGAGAACACAGGGCCAGCAGGGTAATATACTGTCACTCAGCTACATTACACACAGAGCAGAGAGAACACAGGGCCAGCAGGGTAATATACTGTCACTCAGCTACATTACACACAGAGCAGAGAGAACACAGGGCCAGCAGGGTAATATACTGTCACTCAGCTACATTACACACAGAGCAGAGAGAACACAGGGCCAGCAGGGTAATATACTGTCACTCAGCTACATTACACACAGAGCAGAGAGAACACAGGGCCAGCTGGGTAATATACTGTCACTCAGCTACATTACACACAGAGCAGAGAGAACACAGGGCCAGCAGGGTAATATACTGTCACTCAGCTACATTACACACAGAGCAGAGAGAACACAGGGCCAGCAGGGTAATATACTGTCACTCAGCTACATTACACACAGAGCAGAGAGAACACAGGGCCAGCAGGGTAATATACTGTCACTCAGCTACATTACACACAGAGCAGAGAGAACACAGGGCCAGCAGGGTAATATACTGTCACTCAGCTACATTACACACAGAGCAGAGAGAACACAGGGCCAGCAGGGTAATATACTGTCACTCAGCTACATTACACACAGAGCAGAGAGAACACAGGGCCAGCTGGGTAATATACTGTCACTCAGCTACATTACACACAGAGCAGAGAGAACACAGGGCCAGCTGGGTAATATACTGTCACTCAGCTACATTACACACAGAGCAGAGAAAACACAGGGCCAGCAGGGCAATATACTGTCACTCAGCTACATTACACACAGAGCAGAGAGAACACAGGGCCAGCAGGGTAATATACTGTCACTCAGCTACATTACACACAGAGCAGAGAGAACACAGGGCCAGCAGGGTAATATACTGTCACTCAGCTACATGACACACAGAGCAGAGAGAACACAGGGCCAGCAGGGTAATATACTGTCACTCAGCTACATTACACACAGAGCAGAGAGAACACAGGGCCAGCAGGGTAATATACTGTCACTCAGCTACATTACACACAGAGCAGAGAGAACACAGGGCCAGCAGGGTAATATACTGTCACTCAGCTACATTACACACAGAGCAGAGAGAACACAGGGCCAGCAGGGTAATATACTGTCACTCAGCTACATTACACACAGAGCAGAGAGAACACAGGGCCAGCAGGGTAATATACTGTCACTCAGCTACATTACACACAGAGCAGAGAGAACACAGGGCCAGCAGGGTAATATACTGTCACTCAGCTACATTACACACAGAGCAGAGAGAACACAGGGCCAGCAGGGTAATATACTGTCACTCAGCTACATTACACACAGAGCAGAGAGAACACAGGGCCAGCAGGGCAATATACTGTCACTCAGCTACATTACACACAGAGCAGAGAGAACACAGGGCCAGCAGGGTAATATACTGTCACTCAGCTACATTACACACAGAGCAGAGAGAACACAGGGCCAGCAGGGTAATATACTGTCACTCAGCTACATTACACACAGAGCAGAGAGAGAACACAGGGCCAACAGGGTAATATACTGTCACTCAGCTACATTACACACAGAGCAGAGAGAGAACACAGGGCCAGCAGGGTAATATACTGTCACTCAGCTACATTACACACAGAGCAGAGAGAGAACACAGGGCCAGCAGGGTAATATACTGTCACTCAGCTACATTACACACAGAGCAGAGAGAACACAGGGCCAGCAGGGTAATATACTGTCACTCAGCTACATTACACACAGAGCAGAGAGAACACAGGGCCAGCAGGGTAATATACTGTCACTCAGCTACATTACACACAGAGCAGAGAGAACACAGGGCCAGCAGGGTAATATACTGTCACTCAGCCACATTACACACAGAGCAGAGAGAACACAGGGCCAGCAGGGCAATATACTGTCACTCAGCTACATTACACACAGAGCAGAGAAAACACAGGGCCAGCAGGGTAATATACTGTCACTCAGCTACATTACACACAGAGCAGAGAGAACACAGGGCCAGCAGGGTAATATACTGTCACTCAGCTACATTACACACAGAGCAGAGAGAACACAGGGCCAGCAGGGTAATATACTGTCACTCAGCTACATTACACACAGAGCAGAGAGAACACAGGGCCAGCAGGGTAATATACTGTCACTCAGCTACATTACACACAGAGCAGAGAGAACACAGGGCCAGCAGGGTAATATACTGTCACTCAGCTACATTACACACAGAGCAGAGAGATCACAGGGCCAGCAGGGTAATATACTGTCACTCAGCTACATTACACACAGAGCAGAGAGAGAACACAGGGCCAGCAGGGTAATATACTGTCACTCAGCTACATTATACACAGAGCTGAGAGAACACAGGGCCAGCAGGGTAATATACTGTCACTCAGCTACATTACACACAGAGCAGAGAGAGAACACAGGGCCAGGAGGGTAATATACTGTCACTCAGCTACATTACACACAGAGCAGAGAGAACATAGGGCCAGCAGGGTAATATACTGTCACTCAGCTACATTACACACAGAGCAGAGAGAACACAGGGCCAGCAGGGTAATATACTGTCACTCAGCTACATTACACACAGAGCAGAGAGAACACAGGGCCAGCAGGGTAATATACTGTCACTCAGCTACATTACACACAGAGCAGAGAGAACACAGGGCCAGCAGGGTAATATACTGTCACTCAGCTACATTACACACAGAGCAGAGAGAACACAGGGCCAGCAGGGTAATATACTGTCACTCAGCTACATTACACACAGAGCAGAGAGAACACAGGGCCAGCAGGGTAATATACTGTCACTCAGCTACATTACACACAGAGCAGAGAGAACACAGGGCCAGCAGGGTAATATACTGTCACTCAGCTACATTATACACAGAGCAGAGAGAACACAGGGCCAGCTGGGTAATATACTGTCACTCAGCTACATTATACACAGAGCAGAGAGAACACAGGGCCAGCAGGGTAATATACTGTCACTCAGCTACATTACACACAGAGCAGAGAGAACACAGGGCCAGCAGGGTAATATACTGTCACTCAGCTACATTACACACAGAGCAGAGAGAACACAGGGCCAGCAGGGTAATATACTGTCACTCAGCTACATTATACACAGAGCAGAGAGAACACAGGGCCAGCAGGGTAATATACTGTCACTCAGCTATGTTACACAAAGAGTATACAGAGTAGACTATCCTCTGGGGTCTGAACATTTTTAATCCTTTGTATTCCATTGACACACCCATGCATCAACCCACGTAACATAATAACAAAATCCCCATCAAAAATGTCAGTTTAAGCTAGAGATATCAGGTGTTTTCCATTGACTGAGTCTAAATCCACCGGCATTCTGCATCTGCCATGGAAGGAGGCCGAGCTACAACGCTGTTTGTCAGACCATGAGACATCCCCAAAAATCTGTCTTCTCTAAAAAATGTCTGTAGCACCGTCCGAGTCACGGGACTCGTTTCAAGTTGGCAATGCTGATGTGCCAATTTCTGTCTGTAGCAGCCGAACGGTTTGGCATACATATAATTAATGCCACTCTGGAAAGGGGAGTCTCTCGTGAATACGATGGTGTTCTCCGTTTTGCTCAACGACCCCCACAAGTGTCACAGGACTTGTCTGAAGGTAACCCATTCAAACGAATGGAAGCATGGAGGTAGTTTTGTGCCCCTCAAAATAAGGTGTTAAATATGAGTAAAACACATGTTTACTACATTCCTGAGCGTTCTTATATCTCTTAGATATAGGACAGACACTTCAAAACCTTATTCCTTATGATTAATTATTTTAGTGTATCAATACACCTAGTCATGACAAAAATACAGGTGTCTTTCCTAACTCAGTTGCCAGAGAGTAAGGAAACTGCTCAGGGATTTCACCATGAGTCCAATGGTGACTTTAAAACAGTTACAGAGTTTATGAATGTCTTATTAATTTCTGAATGTCTTATTCAATGCGATTCTATGGGCTATAGCATAATTATTTTTTTTCCAAATATGTTTATCTATATATATATATATATATATATATATATATATATATTTAGATCTAAAGGAGTCCTAAAATTAAAAATCAAATAGCTACATGCCAACCGCCCCCCCCCCCCTCCCCCTCCCACCCACCCACCCCTCCCCCCCCATCCCTCTGACTATCCTCTAAGGTCTGAACATTGTTAAACTACTGACTATCCTCTGGGGTCTGATCCTTATTAAACTACAATAATAACTCAAATTAAATGCATGGTCCCTCCACCAACCCACCCTCTCTTATTCAAACCCATTTCATCTTCTCTATTTGGTGTCTTCTTGGTAAAAATCTAAAAACTCACAGAGAGAATCAGTGAATAATTGAACGGTGAAACCCCTCCTCAGAGCTTGACAAGGGCGAGGGGTGAAGCTATAATATTTCCAGAAGCAATCATATTGTAAGACATTGCAAACAGCTGAAGAGGATTCTGAATAACACTATTTTAAGGATGTTTTTCTCCTTTCGGGCACAAAATATTCAATAATGAAATGACTCCATATTTTGCGCTACAGCTTCAATACTGAAATGACTCCATGTTCAGTGTATAGTGTAACGGCGGAGGCAGATGGCAGATGGTTGGTGTGATGGAATGGGACTGGTTCATCCACCTCTCCCTGTATGGGGTTGCATGCCTAACCCTATCACTGCCAGGTTCATGAAATTACAATGGCAAACAAAATCATTACACATCCCACCTTGTGAGACCATAACAGCATCACAAATAGCAACCTGTTACCTTTTATAGTGCACTTCTTTTGACCAGGTTCTCTAGGGCTCTGGTCAAAAGGTAGTTCACTATAGAGGGAAAAGGGTCCCATTTGGGAAACATCACATGATGTCATGCAGGGGTTTTTTCTTTCTTTGAATAGCAAACATGACGTGTGGTCCTGGTATCCATGCTGCTGACAGTTTATTTATCTAGCATGCTTGGTCAGTCCACTATGCAATATACGAGAGCATTATCGCTGTTTAGCATACAGTGGAGTAGTATCCTAGCATGAATTTATCAAATTAAATACATTTTATAAAGTTTTTATTAAAGTTTACAACTTTACATCAAACTTTACATATTTTTACATCAGCTTTACAGATACCCGGCCTAAACCCCAAAGAACAAAACACGTAGAGGCAGATGTTTCTTCACCAAACATAATCTCTGTATAACATGTCTATGTATAGACTGTCAGGGTATTAATGCCAGGGAAACCTGCTGGTGAATTGGCACATCTTAAATAAAGATTCATACAGTTTAATAAAAATGCAATGCCTCCAGCAACCAAACAACGGGGCTATTCACGCAGCAATGAGCTTTTTTACCGCGCTAAACTCAAGGGTTTGGGTTAGAGTTAAACTCAAAGCAGCGAGTCATAGGCGGACTGGGAGATACACATGCTCACACATGCACGAATGCACAAACACACACACACACACACACACACACACACACACACACACACACACACACACACACACACACACACACACACACACACACACACACACACACACACACACACACACACACACACACACACACACACACACACACACACACACACACAATTCATCTGAGATAAAGTTGATCCTGCAAGACAATCAGGAACAATCACAGCACCCTGCACCCTCTCCAAGGTTCCATTGTGGCGCTCCGCGTTGCATTTGTGGACATCGTCAGACAAATATGTGCTACGACTTAAAAAAAATATAAAAAAATAAAACAATCTGAAAGGTTATTTGTGACCTCTGGGTCCGGTCCGGTGTAGCAGCTGTCACCAGTGTACACAGCATGTCCATATCAAAAGGCTGCCAGCTAGCCATGCCCGGAGAGAAGGATATATACATAGAAATAATGTGGAGACCAACTGGCCGATTTATTTTTATTTCTGCGATTCTGTTCTGGCTTATCTGCAGAACCTCCATGTGACATGGATCATTATATGCTGTGACAAGTCCCAGACAATAACACTGGTATAGCTGGTGTACAGTGCCTTCACATCTCTTTACTTGTTCCACATTTTGTTGTGTTACAGCCTGTTTTTTTTTAAAACATTTATTAAATTGAGATGTTTTGTCACTACACACAATAACACATCCTGTTAAAGTTAAATAAGGTTTTCAAAATTTTTACAAATTGATGGCAAGTCTAAATAAGTTCAGGAGTAAAACAAATTTAACAAGTCCCATAATAAGTTGCATTGACTCTCCCTGTGCAATAACAGTGTTAAATGTATTTTTTTCAATGACTACCTCATCTCTCTATGTCACGTCCTGACCAGTTAAAGGTTATTTGCTATGGTAGTTTGGTCAGGACGTGGCAGAGGGTATTTGTTTTATGTGGTTCGGGGTGGTGGTTTTGTAGAAGGGTATTTGATTTATGTATTCCGGGGTTTTTGGGCACTGTTCTATGTTTATGTATTTCTATGTTTAGTCTAGTTAGTTGTATTTCTATGTTTAGGTTAATGGGGGTTGGACTCTCAATTGGAGGCAGGTGCTTTCTCGTTGCCTCTGATTGGGAGTCCTATATATGGATAATTGTTTGGTGTAGTGTTTGTGGGAGATTGTTTCTTGTTTTGCGTGTGTGAGCCTTAAAAGACTGTTTTGTTGATTGTTCGTTCTTTGTTTATTATTTTGGTGTTCACTTTATTTTATAAATAAATATCAAGATGAGCATCCACATTCCTGCTGCGTTTTGGTCCTCCATTCCAGACGACAACCGTGACACGACCCCACACATACAATTATCTGTAAGGTCCCTCAGTCAAGCAATGAATTTCAAACACAGATTCAACCGAAGACCAGGGAGGTTTCCCAATGCCTCATAAAGAAGGACACCTATTGGTAGATGTGTTAAAAAAAACAAACAGACATTGAATATCCCTTTGAGCATGGTGAAGTAATGAATGACTCTTTCAAGGATTTCACCATGAGGCCAATGGTGACTTTAAAACAGTTCCAGAGTTTATTGGCTGTGATCTGAGAAAACAGAGGATGGATCAATAACATCGGAGTTACGCAACAATACTAGCCTAATTGACAGAGTGAAAAGAAGGAAGCCTGTACAGAATAAAAATATTCCAAAATATGCATCCTGTTTGCAACAAGGCACTAAAGTAATACTGCAAAAAATGTCCGTAAGCAATTCACTTTGTGTATTATGTTTGGGCCATCATGTTATGGGCTGCATCATGTTATGGGTTTGCTTGTAATTGTTAAGGACTGGGGAGTTTTTCAGGATAAAAACGAAACAGAATGGAGCTAAGCGCAGACAAACCCTAGAGGAACACCTGGTTTAGTCTGCTTTCCACTAGACACTGGGAGATTAATTCACCTTTCAGAATGACAATAACCTAAAATACAAGGACAAATCTACACTGGATTTGATTACCAAGAAGACAGTGAATGTTCCTGAGGGGCCTATTTACAGTTTTCACTTAAATATACTAGAAAATCTATGGCAAGACTTGAACATTGTTGTCTAGCATTGATCAACAAACCGTTTTACAAGAGCTTGAAGAATTTTTTGAAAAGCTCTTAGATACTTACCCAGAAAGACTTGCAGCTGTAATCACTGCTAAAGCTAAGTCTACACACTATGGATTCAGGGGTGTGATTACTTACGTAAATTAAGATATTTCTATATTTCATTTTCAATGAATTTGAAAACAATTCTAAAATAATGTTTTAACTTTGTCATTGTGGTGTATTTAATCAATTTTGAATTCAGGCTGTAACTCAACAAAACGTGGAATAAGTCAATTGGTTATGAATACTTTCTGAAGGTACTGTACATGTGATAGCAACAAGCAGACATTATGAGTCTGTGATGAATGCAGGGGACTGTAAAATATAATGACATTAAATGTACGTCTTACGCGCATTTACCTTCTGTCTAGAATTTCCCGGTAACTGCTTTGGAAACCAAAATGAAATTATAGACAGTACTATACATCAGTGTTCCTCAAATTGTTTCCCCACCCGAGTGAAAAAGTTCGCCTGTTACAGATAAGGGGCAGGAACAAATGATCACACTGTAAGGAAAAAGAAAGCAAACAATTTTCTGTAAATAAAAAAATATATATATATATGGAGAATGAAAAACAACATTGTTTATTGTTTTTTGAAATTGATCACATTATGTCGTAGTGCATAGTCTGAATTTTGTTATCCACATAATGTAAAAATGGGGTTGGAATTACATTAATTCACGGGCGCCCATGTGGTTAGTATTCTGAACGTGGTTTTCAAGCAGTGCTTTGCTCTCATAAAGTCCCTACTATAATGGTTTATGAGGTTGAGCCAATCCTCTGGAGGCCTGCTAGGCTGCCGGCTATCCTCCATTTTTAACTAAAGATGTCACCTCCCCAGTGCCATGAATCCCACAACAAAGGTTAATGATGATATCAATTGATAGGTGATGTATGATTCTAGCTAATAGTCTGAAGATATACACTGAGTGTACAAAAATTAAGAACACATGCTCTTTCCATGACATAGACTGATTAGGGGAATCCAGGTGATCCGTTATCAATGTCACTTGTTAAATCAGTGTAGATGTAGGAGAGGAGACAGGTTGAAGAAGGATTTTTAAGCCTTGAGACATGGATTCAGAAGGTGAATGGGAACCACTCTCTAGGAACAGTATATGAACTGCCTTGTTCAGGGACAGAAAGGCAGATTTTTACAATGTCAGCTTGGGGAATCGATCATGCAACCTTTCGGTTACTAGTCCAACGCTCTAACCACTAGGCTACCCCACCTTCGAATGGGGTATGGTAGTAGGTGCCAGGCTACTACCAGTTTGAGTGTGTCAAGAACTGCAACGGTGCTGGGTTTTTCATGCTGTGTGTGTCAAGAATGGTCCACCACCCAAAGGACATCCAACCAACTCGACACATCTGTGTAAAGCATTGGAGTCAACATGGGCCAGCATCCCTTTGGAATGCATTCAACACCTTGTCGGGTCTATGCCACAACGAATTGAGGCTGTTCTGAGGGCGAAAGGGGGTGCAACTTAATATTAGGAAGGTCCTAATGTTTTGTACACTAGTGCATGATCTCCTCTCCTCTCTCATCTCCTCTCCTCTCTCATCTCCTCTTCTCTCCTTCCCTCTCCCCCTCTCCTTCCCTCTCCCCCTCTCCTCTTCCCCTCTCTCATCTCCTCTTCTCTCCTCCTCTTCCCTCTCCTTCCCTCTCCCCCTCTCCTCTTCTCTCCTCCTCTCCCCTCTCCTTCCCTCTCCCCCTCTCCTCTTCCATACCATTCTGTATTCCTCTTTCTTCCCTCTGTTCAGTTAAACCAATCAGGGACTCAAGTGCCTTCCATCCAATCAATTACATCCCAAATCAGTGCAGACCCCTTTGATACAGAATCATTTGTCAAGTCACCGCTGATGGCTGAGTGCAGGTCCCACATAGTCAGAGGCTGTGTCCACCTGGAAATCTTTCTGCTCCAGTGTACTCTCCTGCCGCGCTCCATCCTATTAATGGAATGTCATTGTGTGCAGGATTTTAGTTTAGCCTTGTCCCCTGGATGATGCCTGCATTAGCCTCTTACCCTCTTGAACAGACGTACTCCAGAAAGCACCATCACCTTCCAAAAGCATATCCGTTTAATCTAAACTGTACCAATGTTTCCACAATCTGTTACTGGCCTCTTGGCCAGTTCTCCTTCATAAAATAAGGGAGATTTCTTGGATAAATAAATATTACATGAATAAAAAATCAGAAGTAGCTTTTAAGGGTTTAATTATGCTTCATACCATGATGTAATTATTCACCTTTAGTTTCCAATTGTTATGTAATTCTGTTGTTAATGACCTGAAGAGAGCCATAGCAAATCCTCATTGGTTAGCATTAGCATGTAGTGTAAGAGACTGACACTAAGTTGCCTAACAAACACTGTTAAGGCCTGATGGACAGGGATCCAGTCCTTAGGTGATGTAACAAACACTGTTAAGGCCTGATGGACAGGGATCCAGTCCTTAGGTGATGTAACAAACACTGTTAAGGCCTGATGGACAGGGATCCAGTCCTTAGGTGATGTAACAAACACTGTTAAGGCCTGATGGACAGGGATCCAGTCCTCAGGTGATGTAACAAACACTGTTAAGGCCTGATGGACAGGGATCCAGTCCTCAGGTGATGTAACAAACACTGTTAAGGCCTGATGGACAGGGATCCAGTCCTTAGGTGATGTAACAAACACTGTTAAGGCCTGATGGACAGGGATCCAGTCCTTAGGTGATGTAAAAAACACTGTTAAGGCCTGATGGACAGGGATCCAGTCCTTAGGTGATGTAACAAACACTGTTAAGGCCTGATGGACAGGGATCCAGTCCTTAGGTGATGTAACAAACACTGTTAAGGCCTGATGGACAGGGATCCAGTCCTTAGGTGATCTAACAAACACTGTTAAGGCCTGATGGACAGGGATCCAGTCCTTAGGTGATGTAACAAACACTGTTAAGGCCTGATGGACAGGGATCCAGTCCTTAGGTGATGTAACAAACACTGTTAAGGCCTGATGGACAGGGATCCAGTCCTTAGGTGATGTAACAAACACTGTTAAGGCCTGATGGACAGGGATCCAGTCCTTAGGTGATCTAACAAACACTGTTAAGGCCTGATGGACAGAGATCCAGTCCTCAGGTGATGTAACAAACACTGTTAAGGCCTGATGGACAGGGATCTAGTCCTTAGGTGATGTAACAAACACTGTTAAGGCCTGATGGACAGGGATCTAGTCCTCAGGTGATCTAACAAACACCGTTAACTTTTTTAGGACAGGGGGCAGCATTCGGAATTTTGGATGAAAAGCGTGCCCAAAGTAAACTGCCTGCTACTCAGGCCCAGAAGCTAGGATATGCATATAATTTGGATTTGGATAGAAAACACTCTAAACTTTCCAAAACTGTTAAAATAATGTCTGTGAGTATAACAGAACTGAAATGGCAGGTGAAAACCTGAGGAAAATCCATCCAGGAGGTGCTATTATTTTGAAATGGGTGTTTTTCCATTGAAAGCCTATCCACCATATAAATGGTTATGACCCAGATTGTGTTCCCTATGGCTTCCACTAGCGGTGAACAGTCTTTAGACATTGTTTCAGGCCTTTATTCTGAAAAATGAGTGAGAATGAGCAGTTTCTTTGAGAAGCCAGTGGAAAGTCCCCAACCTGTTTGGTGCGCAATCCCGAGAGCGCGCCTATCGTTGTATTTCTTTTATAATGACGACGCTATTGTCCAGTTAAAATATTATAGATTATTTAGGCTAAAAACAACCTGAGGATTGATTATAAACATCGTTTGACATGTTTCTACGAACTTTACGGATACTATTTGGAATTTTCGTCTGCCTCTTGTGACCGCATTTGAGCCATTGGATTACTGAACAAAACGCGCCAACAAAATGGAGGTTTTTGGATATAAAGAGGGACTTTATCGAACAATACAAACATTTATTGTGTAACTGGGAGTCTTGTGAGTGCAACCATACGAAGATCATCAAAGGTAAGTGATTAACTTTATCGCTATTTCTGACTTTCATGACTAGTCTTCTTGGCTGGTAACTGTATGTAATGTTTTGTCTGCTGAGCGCTGTCCTCAGATAATCGCATGGTTTGCTTTCACTGTAAAGCCTTTTGAAATCTGACACAGCGGCTGGATTAACAACAAGTTCAGCTTTATTTTGATTTATTGCACTTGTGATTTCATGAAAGTTAAATATTTATAGTAATTTAATTTGAATTTGGCGCTCTGCAATTTCACTGGAAGTTGTCGAGGTGGGACGCTAGCGTCCCACTGATCCATAAGGCCTGATGGACAGGGATCTGTCTTGATTTTTTTCCAAGATGGCGTAGCACTCAGACGTCTTTGTCTTTGTCCTGTCGTGTCCCTTGTATATCTTTTTATATCTTTTTCTTTGCATATCTTTTTAAAATATTTTCCTAAACCTAAACTTATTTTTTCTAAAATATTTCTATTTACTTCGGATCTGGAATCCCTCAGCAGTCAGCAAACCACTGCTAGCGGTCATCAGCTAACCTTGAGCTCGGAAAGCTCTCACCAGTTCGTACAACGTGACTCAAACCAGAGCATAACGGACCTATTTTTTCTCTCCATATCCTCGGATTCCTACCGCAAACTCTGAACATTTTCATCTGGATCTTTGCAACTAGCTAACCGCAATCCCGGGTGACTACTCCTGGCTAGCGTTTCCATCATGGAGTAAGCACCAATTAGCCTGAAGCTAGCCTGGCTAGGGCTCCTAGGCTACCACCGAAGCCCATTCCTGGGCTACAATATCCGGACCCCTTCTACTGCCGGTACGGGGCACGGAACCCCGCCGATCCTCTACGACTGGAATACCGACATAATCTGCCCGAGGATTCCAACAGGCCCCTCGGGCGCGACGTCCGCTGAAGGCCCATTCTGCTAACCACGGCCTGCTAGCTACCTAGAGCTACTTGGAACCCTACTAATCCACGACTGGTCTATCGACGTTACCGCACGAAGAGGCAAAAACAGACTTACCTCCATCACGACGTCCCCCAAAGGCTCTTCTGCTAACTTGCTAGCCCCTGTCTGCTAACTGCTAGCTTGCTAGCCCTGGTCTGTTAGCTGCTGGCGTAGAGGCCTGGGTGATGGACTGGGATCTAGGCCTCAGGTGATCTTCAGTAAAAACATTCTAAAACTAAAATCCCCTTTCACCAGAGTCTAGTTTTGAAACTTCTTAGCCATTAATGTATAAATTAATGCATTAATCATACAGTACATGTACTAAATTCATGAACACTGTCTTACTTTAAAAATACAAATGTTTCTCTCTTTGTATTATCCAGTTATATTCCTCTGTTTTTTTCCTCCCATTATAAATCAATGTGATTCAATATGTATGAGATGCCACAGATGCCAAGTGTCTGTTCTTGGTGCTCCAGACAAGCTCTCTGTTGTGCTTGCTATACCTTCCTCGCAATCACACTTCACATGAACATTGCATAACCGGTAGCTCTCACAGACAGTACAAAGACAACCTAAAATAAATGTCTTAATACTTTCAAAATGGCACTGAACCAGTAGCCTACCAAAAAAGTACACAGATTATCAACAAACCCGGGTCTGTTCCTTAAAAAATGTCACTTAAAGTGAATCGTTAGCATCCAATGGTATTTCCCAAAAACATTGCTGCACTAAAACTGATACAGCAGAAATTCTTAATTGAGGCATACAAAAAACAGGTCAAATAAAATAAATCAATTTAGTCTACCATGTGACAGATATCCCTAGTGGTAGCCCTTGTTATTACAGTATTATTACCCTCATTATTAGCCACATTATTACAGCATTATTACCCTCACTATTACAGTATTATTACCCTCATTATTATAGTAGTATTACCCTCGTTATTGCAGTATTATTACCCTTGTTATTACAGTGTTATTACCAGTATTTTTATCATCATTTCTATATTTAAAACGAGCAGCAAAGAAAGAACTAAAGTAACCTTCTTTGTCTCCCTCTAGTCTTTTATATCTTATGTATCTCTTAAAGCCTCTTCAGTGGAAATGATGAATCATTAATACCCTTGCATTTAACACCCCAATCAAAGCCATTCATTAAAAGACAGAATTACAAGGAAATTATTATAGATGTGAGGCAGCTTTGGGGCAGTATGGCTCTGAAACCATTCATTGAAGTCAAGAAGAAGACAAGGTTCCTTGAAAAAGTGGTATGACGTGATAAAGTATATATGCAACCTCTATATGTTACTAGTGTTAATCTTATTGATAATGAGTTGCCCGGCCACTCCCATAAGCCTAAAAGCAAATGAATGCATCTCGCCTTCATCTAACCTCTCCGTCCCTTCACTGTCATCCTTGATGCTATTATTCATTCAGTATCCTGTGCCAAGTCGAGATATCATTTGTGAACTGCTCTTAGACACATTTCATCACTGGGAGACAGGATTGAAATATTGATAGCGTAGGTAAAAGCCTTGTTTGTTACCATATTTCATGGTGGTTGTAGGGGTCATAATTGTCATGGTTTGGCTTATTACAAGGAATTTATGATGTTTGAAATCCCATGACGGGCTCCTTCAGAAGGGAAATATCAGACTGAAAGAGCAGACGAAATGTCATTAGTATGATAATCATTAAGAGGATTTAACTGTTCCAGGAAGAAAGATGAGGGTATATGCAGCTTGAAATACAGTACTTCCTTCTCTCTCTGCATATATCATTTGTGGTATACATCCCTACCAAGGGATTGTAAGTCAGTCTGCATGCTGAAAATGAGAGATAAAAATATACAGATACAAAATTAAACATTTAACATAAACACTAGATGACCACCTTATAATCATTATAGTCACAGTCTACCATCTACACCTGATATTGCCTTTATTTGTCATTATTAACATGTCCATCAGCAGAAGGGAATATGTCCCAGGTGGATGAAAAGGCCAAGGACTACATGTTAAGGAGGCGAGGGATAGATCCCCACTGGAATGAGTGGGTACATGTTACTGTATGGATACTACACGGCTGTGCACTTAGCAGAACCTGGCACAATAAGGCATTTTCAGATGCAATGTAACACGGTGCGCTGTGAGAGCATAAGTTAATGTGTATCTCCACAGCCGGGAAACGCTTGGAGAAGGAAGACCATGGGAGATGTCTCCTGAAGCTACAAATATATGAATTCACTGAATAAAAACATCAACGCAACATGCAACAGTTACAGTTTATATAAGGAAATCAGTCAATTAAAATCAATTCATTAGGCCCTAACCTATGGATTTCACTTGACTTGAAATACAGATATGCATCTGTAAAAAAGGTAGGGGCTTGAATCAGAAACCAGTCAGTATCTGGTGTGACCACAATGTGCTTCATGCAGCATAGTTTATCAGGCTGTTGATTGTGTCCTGTGGAACGTTGTCCCACTCCTCTTCAATGGTTGTGCAAAGTTACTGGATATTGGCGGGAACTGGAACACCCTGTCATACATGTCGATTCAGAGCATCCCAAGCGCGCTCAATGGGTGACATGTCTGGTGAGTATGCAGGCCACGGAAGAACTGGGACTTTTTCAGTTTTCTAGGAATTTTGTACACGTCTTTGCGAAATGGGGCCGTTCATTATCATTCTGAAACATGAGGTGATGTCGGCAGACTAGTGGCACAACGATGGGCCTCAGGATCTCGTCACGGTATCTCTGTGCATTCAAATTGCCATCGATAAAATGCAATTGTGTTATTTTTCCATAGCTTTTGACTACTATGATATTACTGTGATATTACTAAGATTTTACTATGCTATTACTAGGATATTGCTATAATATTACTGTGATCAGGAGGCTGCCTATTTCTGTGGGAAACTCTCTCTTTGTTAGAGGCAAAAGTTGTTTTGACGGTACAGTGGCTTGAGAAAGTATTCACCCCCTTGGCATTTTTCCTATTTTGATGCCTTACAACTTAAAATATATTTTTGGGGGGTTTGTATCATTTGATTTACACAACATGCCTACCACTTTGAAGATGCAAAATATATTTTATTGTGAAACAAACAAGAAATAACACAAAAAAAAGTAAATACCTTTTGCAGCAATTACAGCTGTAAGTCTCTTGGGGTATGTCTCTATAAGCTTGACACATTTAGCCACTGGGATTTTTGCCCATTCTTCAAGGCAAAACTTTAAGTCAAACCACAGATTCTCAATTGGATTGTGGTCTGGGCTTTGACTAGGCCATTCCAAGAGATTTAAATGTTTCCCCTTAAACCACTCGAGTGTTTCTTTAGCAGTATGCTTGGGATCATTGTCCTGCTGGAAGGTGAACCTCTGTCCCGGTCTCAAATCTCTCGAAGACTGAAACAGGTTTCCCTCAAGAATTTCCCTGTATTTAGCGCCATCCATCATTCCTTCCATTCTGACGAGTTTCCCAGTCCCTGCCAATGAAAAACATCCCCACAGCATGATGCTGCCACCACCATGCTTCACTGTGGGGATGGTATTCTCGGGGTGATGTGAGGTGTTGGAATTGCGCCAGACATAGCATCTTCCATGATGGCCAAAAAGTTCAATTTTAGTCTCATCTGACCAGGGTACCTTCTTCCATATGTTTGGGGAGTCTCCCACATGCCTTTTGCCGATCACCACACGTGTTTGGTTATTTTTTTCTTTAAGCAATGGCTTTTTTCTGGCCACTCTTCCGTAAAGCCCAGCTCTGTGGAGTGTACGGCTTAAAGTGGTCCTATGGACAGATACTCCAATCTCCGCTGTGGGGCTTTGCAGCTCCTTCAGGGTTATCTTTGGTCTCTTTGTTGCCTCTCTGATTAATGCCCTACTTGCATGGTCTGTGAGTTTTGGTTAGCGGCCCTCTCTTGGCAGGTTTGTTGTGGTATCATAATCTTTACATTTTTTAATAATGGATTTAATGGTGCTCAGTGGGATGTTCAAAGTTTCTGATATTTTTTATAACCCAACCCTGATCTGTACCTCTCCACAACGTTGTCCCTGACCTGTTTGGAGAGCTCCTTGGTCTTCACAGTGCCGCTTGCTTGGTGGTGCCCCTTGCTTCGTGGTGTGGCAGACTCTGGGGCCTTTCAGAACAGGTGTATATATACTGAGATCATGTGACAGATAATGCGACACTTAGAATGCATGAAGGGGGACTTTATTTAACTAATTATGTGACTTCTGAAGGTAGTTGGTTGCACCAGATCTTATTTAGGGGCTTCATTGCAAAGGGGGTGAATACATATGCACGCACCACTTTCACGTTTTTTTTTTAAACAAGTTGTTTTGTTTTATTTCACTTCACCAATTTGGACTATTTTGTGTGCGTCAATTACTTGAAATCCAAATAAAAATCTTTTTAAATTACAGGTTGTAATGCAACAAATTAGGAAAAATGCCAAGAGGGTGTCACGACTTCCGCCGAAGTCGGCTCCTCTCCTTGTTCGGGCGACGTTCGGCGATCAACGTCACCGGCTTTCTAGCCATCGCCGCTCCATTTTTCATATATCCATTTGTCTTGTCTTGTTTCCATTCACACCTGGTTTTCATTTCCTCAATTAAGCTACTTGTATTTAGCCCTCTGTTTCCCATCATGTTTTGTGTGTAATTGTTTCATGTTATGTGGTGTTAGTTTACACGCTTTACTTTTATGTTCCGTTTTTTGAGCGTGTTTGATTTATGTAGTGCTCTCGTTTTGGAACTATAATAAAAGTGCGCCTGTTCATTATACTCTGCTCTCCTGCACCTGACTTCACCTCCAATACATCTTTTGACAGAGGGGTGAATACTTTTGCAAGGCACTGTACGTGTTAAAACCTACTGGCTGCAGCAGATTTGGAAGGAGAGACAACTCTATCATACCACACAGACTGGGAAAGAGAGACAGACTGGGAAAGAGAGACAGACTGGGAAAGAGAGACAGACTGGGAAAGAGAGACAGACTGGGAAAGAGAGACAGACTGGGAAAGAGAGACAGACTGGGAAAGAGAGACAGACTGGGAAAGAGAGACAGACTGGGAAAGAGAGACAGACTGGGAAAGAGAGACAGCTTTACCATACCACACATGGCTTTGAATAGCATCAATGACATACTTTTATTGTACTCAACTGCCGAGAACTGACATAAACCTATTTAGGGCAGACTTGTTTGTTCGCTGTGGGTGGTTGGGGATTCAACTGTGCCATTGGCTTGTGATTGATCAATGCTTTACCAGGCCTGTATTCCAGCCTGTGAATATATGGATTTTAGCATTTTAAAATAGTTGGCAAATACAGCAAGTATGTAACATAACAGTGTGCCACCATAAGATGTTTTAATCCTCAAAATATGATATAACTAGAATTATAAACTGGGTGGTTTGAGCCCTGAATGCTGATTGGCTGGCAGCCATGGTATATCAGACCGTAAACCACGGGTATGACAAAATATGTGTTTTTACTGCTCTAGTTATGTTGGTAATCAGTTTATAATAGTAATAAGGCACCTCAGGGGTTTGTGATATATGGCCAATATACCACGGCTAAGGGCTATAACAAAGCACTCTGCGTTGCGTTGTGCGTATGAACAGCCCTTAGCCGTGGTAAATTGTCCATATACCACACCCCCTCTGGTCTTATTGCTTAATTAGATCATTACTAATTTAACAACAAACTGTTACGGTACTGTCAATGCACACAAACGTGACAACAGTCATGCATATGGTTCAAGTTTTGCTGCAACTGAAGACAGCTAACCGATTAGCCTACCTAGCGTGCATTGCTTTAGCTATCGTGTGAATATGCATGATACAGGCTATGGTTAGACTGGAGCCAGTGGGAAGAGTTGTGTGTCTTTTTTTTTGAATATTAATATTGAGTGCTGGTAATGTTAATATATTATTGATAGTCTCCTTAATGGCGGTCTGGGCGGTCAGACGGAAGAGTGCTTAGACTGTTTACACGTTCCTTCCTTTAGTCCATTCTTTGTCTCATCCTCAGTTGCCCTTCTGGAACAATCCGGTCTATTGCGTTTAAAAAAAAAACATTTTTTTTACTGTCTATTACTTTGTTTTTATTGCCTTTTCATTGGAAGATATAAACACATGACCTTGCATCTCTGTCAGTGGGTTCTACCAGTCACTGGCACTACTTGCATCTCCCAAGGTAGTGAGAAAACGATTGGGAGAAATGCAGCTGAGAGTGGTCCTCATTTGTAATAGTTAAAGCCCACTGACAGGTACAGTATCTCTCACTTACCAGTATCACTTAGCCTACATAAAAATGACCTGCCAGGCTGGTGCTTGTGGTGCTACACATGAAGTATATAACAAGTTGGGTTTGTTGGGGCAAGATTAGTCTTTTCATTCATTTAGTTAGGAAACGTTTGTGTGAGTTGTTTTTGTAAGTCAGGATAAATAAATTACTATAAATACTTTTAAGAGCCAAAGTTAGGTCAATATGTTAATAATATTTTGAAGGATTTTAGTAGTTAATATGGAAATGGAAAGTCATGCATGAAGTCATGCCTGACACATAGCAACCTAAATACATCAACACAACTGTACCGTGTCATAACAGCAGTTATGTGTTACCAACGTTATACCCACAGTGTGTATGTTTTCTCTTTTCTTTCAAGTTAAAAAACATTATTCCGATATCACAGGAGATTGGTGGCACCTTAATTGGGGAGGACGGGCTTGTGCTAACGGCTGGAACGGAATCAGTGGAACGGTATCAAACACATCAAACACATGGTTTGATGCCGTTCCATTCACTCTGTTCCAGCTATTATTATTATTATTATTATTATGAGCCCGTTCTCCCCTCAGCAGCATCCAATGACCAATATAGAAGCTTTTCACCAATGGATCACTGCGTATTCAGAGTTCATGCCAATGTATCACTCAAGTTGTTTGTCCATTCTGTTTGAGTTTTGTAATTAGAGAGCATTCGAGTTACGGTGCTGACTAGTCACAAGATAATCTTTGCTGGTTTGATCTGATATGAAATGAATATTCAGCACCAACTGGTTGAAGGAGACTGGATTTTGACACCCCATGAAAGATTTCTGAATTACATCACGCCAACCATATGGCTGCCAACTGTGAGCTTAAAGTTGAATCAAATCAAACCTTCAGTGTTCTGGGCTCTGTGTTCCAAATGTCACCCTATTGTCTATGAAGTGTATTACTGCTGACCAGAGCCCAAGTAGTGCACTACAAAGGAAATAGGGTTCCATTTAGGACGTAGACGTAATCACAAATGCACTGAGTGGGAGTGATTCATCAGCGTCATCATTGTGTATATAGTTTGCCTGGCAGAGGCCTGCCTGTGACAGTGATATGTGATTCAGCTTCTGCTTCAACATGAGAGTTCTAATACAGTGGGTTGACTGTACACCGTCACATCATAATCTGAGACCTGTAATACAGTGGGTTGACTGTACACCGTCACATCATAGTGATGACAATACCTCTGCCAGTCTCAATGAGAAAAATGGTCATGCATTACAATAGAGGGAGAAAGATCAAACGCATTAACAATGTATGTCACTGTGAAATCTTGATAAACTAAAGGTTGACACTACAATAGGGATTCTACTTTTTCTTCTCTCCCTGACACCTTTCCACTCTTGACATATTTACAATGCTTTTGAAATGGGCTATGTATAACCAATGACCCCAGGCTGGAATAATTTTCCCTCTTCGTCTTTGCAGCAGTGCCACCGTGACACCCTGCATTTGCAATAGCGGTTATAGATCACTGTACCTCACCAAGCCCGAGATGACACTTATGCAAAAAAAAATTTTTTTAAAAATGGAGTCGTTCTTGCTGAATATGCCATGTGGAGGAGTGTGGAGGTGTACAGGCAGGACATCTCCCAAAACGGTTTCCCCAGTCACTACATAGTGCACTGTTTATAAAGTTGTGTGCACTGTAAAGGGAGCGGGGATGCAGTAAAAACCAGCTGACGTGTGATAGAAGACAGAACAATCTATCAATCAATCAAATGTATTTACATTTGATTGATTGTTTTTACATCAGCCGATGTCACAAAGTGCTTAAACAGAAACCCAGCCTAAAACACCAAACAGCAAGCAATGCAGATGTAGAAGCAACGCAGATGTAGAAACACGGCTGCTTACCTGTAGTCTCCTGTACCTCTCGTCTCTCAGTGACTTGCCTGTAGTCTTCTGTACCTCTCGTCTCTCAGTGACTTACCTGTAATCTACTGTACCTCTCATCTCTCAGTGACTTACCTGTAATCTACTGTACCTCTCATCTCTCAGTGACTTACTTGTAGTCTACTGGACCTCTCATCTCTCAGTAACTTACCTGTAGTCTACTGCACCTCTCAGTGACTTACCTGTAGTCTACTGTACCTCTCATCTCTCAGTAACTTACCTGTAGTCTACTGTACCTCTAAGAGCATTTTGTTGCATATCATCTCTTTGACTTTCCTCCTGAATCACTTCACTGAATGTCTGCATCTAGTTTTTTTCTCAGCTGAAAGTGGTTGCTGCCTGGTGTTTGATGTCACAAAAACACATTTCATATCATACTAAACCTGTATGGTAATGTGTTCATTCTATCTTTTCTTTTCACGTCAGTGATTCCGCTATAAGAGATGATGATTTTAAAATGTTTTTATTTAACTGGGCAAGTCAGTTAAGAACAAATTATTATTTACAATGACAGCCTACCAAAAGGCAAAAGACCGCCTGCGGGGATGGGTCCTGGATTTATTTTTTTAGAAATACAGTATAAATATAGAACAAAACACACATCACAACAAGAGAGACAACACAACACTACATAAAGAGAGACCTAAGACAACAACATTGCATGGCAGAAACACATGACAACACAGCATGGTAGCAACACAGATAACAACAACATGGTAGCAGCACAAAACATGGCACAGACATTATTGGGCAAAGTCAACAGCACAAAGGTCAAGAAGGTAGAGACAACAATACATCACACAAAGCAGCCACAATTGTCAGTAAGAGTGTCCATGATTGAGTCTTTGAATGAAGAGATTGAGATAAAGATTATTGAGTTAGATGTCGCCCAATAATGAAGGGTGTCCTTTAGTTGGGCTTTGATTTCAAGGGACAGCTTGACAAAAGTCACTTAGATTTTGTTTTTAAGCATGTCTAATTTAATTTTGATACGTAATTAAATCAAGCAATGAATCAGTTCAGCTCCCTCTGCAACTGACAATTCAACCCTCCTGAGCATCACAAGCCAATTATGATGAAGTTATTATCTGAAGCGAAGGGATGGCTGTGTTTCTAAATGGATCCCGTTGAGCTGCATAATGTCGTGTCAGCCAGAATGGGATCAACCTTGAGACAAGCCGGAAAAGGACAACCCCAAAATCCATGCTTAACAAAGCTGTACTTGTATTTTTTTACTTTATTCAGCTTTATGTAGGAGTATGGTGTATGGGACTTTATTCAGCTTTATGTAGGAGTATGGTATATGGGACTTTATTCAGCTTTATGTAGGAGTATGGTGTATGGGACTTTATTCAGCTTTATGTAGGAGTATGGTATATGGGACTTTATTCAGCTTTATGTAGGAGTATGGTATATGGGACTTTATTCAGCTTTATGTAGGAGTATGGTATATGGGACTTTATTCAGCTTTATGTAGGAGTATGGTGTATGGGACTTTATTCAGCTTTATGTAGGAGTATGGTATATGGGACTTTATTCAGCTTTATGTAGGAGTATGGTATATGGGACTTTATTCAGCTTTATGTAGGAGTATGGTGTATGGGACTTTATTCAGCTTTATGTAGGAGTATGGTATATGGGAGTTTATTCAGCTTTATGTAGGAGTATGGTATATGGGACTTTATTCAGCTTTATGTAGGAGTATGGTATATGGGACTTTATTCAGCTTTATGTA
The DNA here is from genome assembly GCF_901001165.1 of Salmo trutta. Classification (NCBI taxonomy): domain Eukaryota; kingdom Metazoa; phylum Chordata; class Actinopteri; order Salmoniformes; family Salmonidae; genus Salmo; species Salmo trutta. Next base: position 4,831,939 of record NC_042959.1, on the reverse strand, counting down.
GGAGTATGGTATATGGGACTTTATTCAGCTTTATGTAGGAGTATGGTATATGGGAGTTTATTCAGCTTTATGTAGGAGTATGGTGTATGGGACTTTATTCAGCTTTATGTAGGAGTATGGTGTATGGGACTTTATTCAGGTTTATGTAGGAGTATGGTATATGGGAGTTTATTCAGCTTTATGTAGGAGTATGGTGTATGGGACTTTATTCAGCTTTATGTAGGAGTATGGTGTATGGGACTTTATTCAGGTTTATGTAGGAGTATGGTATATGGGAGTTTATTCAGCTTTATGTAGGAGTATGGTATATGGGAGTTTATTCAGCTTTATGTAGGAGTATGGTATATGGGACTTTATTCAGCTTTATGTAGGAGTATGGTATATGGGACTTTATTCAGCTTTATGTAGGAGTATGGTATATGGGAGTTTATTCAGCTTTATGTAGGAGTATGGTATATGGGAGTTTATTCAGGTTTATGTAGGAGTATGGTATATGGGACTTTATTCAGCTTTATGTAGGAGTATGGTATATGGGACTTTATTCAGGTTTATGTAGGAGTATGGTGTATGGGACTTTATTCAGCCTTATGTAGGAGTATGGTATATGGGACTTTATTCAGCTTTATGTAGGAGTATGGTGTATGGGACTTTATTCAGCTTTATGTAGGAGTATGGTGTATGGGACTTTATTCAGCTTTATGTAGGAGTATGGTGTATGGGACTTTATTCAGGTTTATGTAGGAGTATGGTGTATGGGACTTTATTCAGGTTTATGTAGGTGTATGGTGTGTGGGACTTTAAGTTATTGTACCATGCCTTTAAGTTCTGGAACCATTCCTTTAAGTTCTGGAAGCATTCCTTTAAGTTCTGGAACCATTCCTTTAAGTTCTGGAACCATTCCTTTAAGTTCTGGAACCATTCCTTTAAGTTCTGGAACCATTCCTTTAAGTTCTGGAACCATTCCTTTAAGTTGTGCAGCCCTTTGAGACTCTGAAATCACAGTGTTAGTGCCAAGAAGAGAATAGACAGTAAATAAATAAATAAAGATGATTGAATTAGTAAGAGCCAATTGTAAATGCATATAAACACACGAAAAACACATATGTAACTGCTGTTACTCCCTAGACAACAAACCAGATCAGACCAGTGAGATGATGTCCTAAATGAGTCGTCCTCCCTCCCAGATCTATTATCTCATAGCCTCCTTCTCCAGCATAATTTGATGAGCAAAGAAGAACATTGATGAACTTTTTTAATTATGACGCCGCTTGGGAGTTTGACACCGCGGTGCTGGGCAGCTCAGGGATCCAATGAACACCGTCAAGCTATTCTGCCTTTTATTCTCACCTCAATTGCGTTCAAAATAGCACCCTATTCACTATATAGCGGACTACTTTTGACAGTAGTGCAGTATATAGGGAATAGGGTGCCATTTGGGACGTAGGCCTCTTCTTTAATTCAGCCAATTTGTCGGTCCAAATGAAACAGGGAAAGGTTAGAGTGTGGAGTAATTAACACCAGGCAGCCTAATGAAATCAGGAGGGGCTAGCCGCTGGTAGTGGGGAGGATCAATATGTAGTTCTCTCTCTCTCTCTCGTCTCTCTCTCCCTCTCTCTTTGTCTCTTTCTCTGTCTCTATCTCTAGCTCTCTCTATCTCTTTCTGTCTCTCTTTCTCTCTCTCTCTCTCTCTCTGTCTCTCTTTCTGTCTCTCTATGTCTCTCTTTCTCTCTCTCCCTCTCTCTTTGTCTCTTTCTCTATCTCTAGCTCTCTCTATCTCTCTTTCTCTCTCTCTCTGTCTCTCTTTCTCTCTCTCTCCATCTCTCTTTGTCTCTTTCTCTATCTCTATCTCTCTCTGTCTCTCTTTCTCTCTCTCTTTCTCTCTATCTCTCTCTGTCTCTCTTTCTCTCTCTCCCTCTCTCTTTGTCTCTTTCTCTATCTCTAGCTCTCTCTAGCTCTCTCTGTCTCTCTTTCTCTCTCTCCCTCTCACTTTGTCTCTTTCTCTGTCTCTATCTCTATCTCTCTCTATCTCTCTCTGTCTGTCTCTCTTCTCTCTCTCTCTCTCTATGTCTCTCTCTCTCTCTATCTCTCAGAGTGCTACTGGGCGGCTGGTTGCTGTGAGAGACGGGGATTGTTCAGGGGAAACACACACCACTTAATAATAATAATAATAAGAAGAAGAAGAAGCTGATGACAAGGCAACATGTCCACTTGTAAATCAAAATAGGTTTGAACATGGTGGTGACAATATTGCTTTGTGTAATTGTATTAAGGGAAACTACAACCCCTTTACACAACGCGGTATAGCTCACACTGGTAGAATTCACACCTCCTAACCTGGTAGAATTCACACCTCCTAACCTCCTAACCTGGTAGAATTCACACCTCCTAACCTCCTAACCTGGTAGAATTCAAACCTCCTAACCTCCTAACCTGGTAGAATTCACACCTCCTAACCTCCTAACCTGGTAGAATTCACACCTCCTAACCTCCTTTCCTGGTAGAATTCACACCTCCTAACCTCCTAACCTGGTAGAACCTCAAACCTGGTAGAATTCACACCTCCTAACCTGGTAGCATTCACACCTCCTAACTTCCTAACCTGGTAGATTTCACACCTCCTAACCTCCTAACCTGGTAGATTTTCACACCTCCTAACCTCCTAACCTGGTAGAATTCACACCTCCTAACCTCCTAACCTGGTAGATTTTCACACCTCCTAACCTCCTAACCTGGTAGCATTCACACCTCCTAACCTCCTAACCTGGTAGAATTCATACCTCCTAACCTCCTAACCTAGTAGATTTCTCACCTCCTAACCTCCTAACCTGGTAGAATTAATACCTCCTAACCTCCTAACCTGGTAGAACCTCCTAACCTGGTAGAATTCACACCTCCTAACCTGGTAGAATTCACACCTCCTAACCTCCTAACCTGGTAGAATTCACACCTCCTAACCTCCTAACCTGGTAGCATTCACACCTCCTAACCTCCTAACCTGGTAGAACCTCCTAACCTCCTAACCTGGTAGAATTCACACCTCCTAACCTCCTAACCTGGTATAATTCACACCTCCTAACCCGTGTAGTATGAAGAGATCTCAAATTACTATCTATAGGAAATTTGAAACAGACTGATTGCCTAAAATCTCAAGTTTGCAAGAAATGTAAGTTATAGTGAGGAATGTACACTTGAACCACGTTTGAGAGAAATACCATGTCTGGTTCATATTCATAATGTTAGGAGATGGGAGCAGGCCTAGTGCACACAGTACGTGATGCTGACAGTGCAGACTGAGCTGTGAGAGAGGCGTCTCGTATCCTGCGTTAATAAACACAGGCAACTCAAAATCGTCTCTCGGTAGCGCAAGTCCACGGCCCCACATTGATACTGGAATACTGAGCTGTCATGACAGCTCGGTTTTAAACGTCATTTCACAGAATTCACACAGTTGGACAGCAGTTGACTATAACTGTTCTCACCACTCACTACTGAGATCCTCCTGTCTCTCTCTCTCTCTCTCTCTCTCTCTCTCTCTCTAAAGTTATTTACACTGTGAAATAAACTGTGAAGTGAGCAGACTGACTGCAGTGGAGGGAGGGAGGGAGGGAGGGAGGGAGGGAGGAAGGGAGGGAGGGAGGGGGGGAGGGAGGGAGCACCCAGATCTCATTAGTGTTAAACCATTAATATCATTCTCCCATTCTACTCTATGTTCATTAGAAAACTACGAATTCAGATCGTCACTCACTGCCCTAGAAAGACAGTAAACAGTGAACTCTTCAGCCAGTAAAAACCTTCAAACTGTCAATCCTTTATCCTTCAGCTCTGCCACGCTTGTGATCCTCTTTGACATGATCCTGTAGTGTACAGATGCTTGGGAAAGTTGACCAGCTGAAGGATACATAATACAAGTAGTCCCCAGGGGGCCCCGTGGGCATCCGTTGATGTTTCTCACTCATAACAAACATGCCAGGGCTTCTCTGACTCCTCTGACCTCTGCAAGGAACGGGATGAACAGACAGAGGGAGGGTTGGATGGTGAAACAACCACAGACAGAGGGAGGGTTGGCTGGTGAAACAACCACAGACAGAGGGAGGGTTGGCTGGTGAAACAACCACAGACAGAGGAAGGGTTGGCTGGTGAAACAACCACAGACAGAGGGAGGGTTGGCTGGTGAAACAACCACAGACAGAGGGAGGGTTGGATGGTGAAACAACCACAGACAGAGGGAGGGTTGGCTGGTGAAACACCCATAGACAGAGGGAGGGTTGGCTGGTGAAACAACCACAGACAGAGGGAGGGTTGGCTGGTAAAACACCCATAGACAGAGGGAGGGTTGGCTGGTGAAACAACCACAGACAGAGGGAGGGTTGGCTGGTGAAACACCCATAGACAGAGGGAGGGTTGGCTGGTGAAACAACCACAGACAGAGGGAGGGTTGGCTGGTAAAACACCCATAGACAGAGGGAGGGTTGGCTGGTGAAACAACCACAGACAGAGGGAGGGTTGGCTGGCTGGTGAAACACCCATAGACAGAGGGAGGGTTGGCTGGTGAAACAACCACAGACAGAGGAAGGGTTGGCTGGTGAAACAACCACAGACAGAGGGAGGGTTGGCTGGTGAAACAACCACAGACAGAGGGAGGGTTGGCTGGTGAAACAACCACAGACAGAGGGAGGGTTGGCTGGTGAAACAACCACAGACAGAGGGAGGGTTGGCTGGTGAAACAACCACAGACAGAGGGAGGGTTGGCTGGTGAAACAACCGCAGACAGAGGAAGGGTTGGCTGGTGAAACAACTACAGTACAGTACTCAGTGCACCGCAAACAAATTGACAAACCCATACCACACAGTAGGTAGCAAGGATTGCTCAACCACACTGTGGGAAAAACAAAGTATGGTGTATGCAATTTCCCATTCTCAGGTATACAGGTAATAGAGAGACTTCCTGTAAAGAAAGACATGCAGACACAAGACAGGAAGTAAAATGAAACTGGAGGTGCGTTTCAACAAGGAAAATAGTTTGCAAACATTAGATAATGTTAGCTAATAAATTACATGTGTTTTGTGTTAGAAGGTACTGTGTGGTGAATGGAAGTTTCTGTTTGAGGTATAAACGTCTGCTACAAATAATAATGTAGAAAATAGTAAAAAATAAAGTAAAACCTTTGAATGAGTAGGTGTGTCCAAACTTTTGACTGGTACTGTAAGTGTCTGTTTCAGGACTAAACTTCTGCTACAAATAATAACGTTGGTTATGTAGGGTTTCTATTCATGTAGTAAAAATAGCAAAGTTATTTGAAGTTGGAATGTTGACGCTAAAAAGCCACAGTGACCAATAACAACAATGAAGCTTCACCACTACATTCTGGAACGTTCTTTCAAGCCACTCAACCCTTGTCGTACTCACCTTGGGTTGCCGGGTAAATATAAAATGACATGAAATCTTGCAATCATGTCACGCAATATGCCATCGGCATACTGGTTAAAAAAATCATGATAGTTTCCTTCAGCCGTGCTCTCCCACTGGAGATGAACATGGAATCTGGAATGTGGGTTGAACATGAATGTGACCATGGTTTAAAGCACCACATTCAGTTGAATGATTGCTTAATGGAATACATTTAGCAGTGTCATTACTGCGACACATTACTGCAACACAGCAACAGCTCATTCTGACCCAGAAGGAGGAGATCTCCCATAGGAAGTTCATGATTATTATATGCATTTTCTCTTCCATGAAAATACCCACATCTCGTCAAAGGAGAACTAGGTTATTACCATATCATCAAGGAAGAAAAAGGCTTGTAACCACATCATCAAGGGAGAAGGGAGAAGGAGGGTTATAACCACATCATGAAGGGAGAGAGAGGGTTATAATCTATCATGAAGGGAGAAAGAGGGTTATAACCACATCATCAATGTGGAAAGAGGGTTATAACCACATCATGTAGGGAGAAAGAGGGTTATAACCATATCATGAAGGGAAAAAGAGGATTATAATCTATCATGAATGTAGAAAGAGGGTTATAACCACATCATGAAGGGAGAAAGAGGGTTATAATCTATCATGAAGGTAGAAAGAGGGTTATAACCACATCATGAAGGGAGAAGGAGGGTAATAACCACATCATCACGGGAGAAAGAGTGTTATAACCACATCGTCACGGGAGAAAGAGGGTTATAACCACATCACTGTAGAAAGAGGGTTATAAGCACATCATGAAGGGAGAAAGAGGTTTCTAAGGAAATAACACATTTACATAAGTATTCAGACTCTTTACTCAGTACTTTGTTGAAGCACCTTGGGCAGCGATAACAGTGTAGAGTCTTCTTGGGTATGACGCTACAAGCTTGGCACACCTGTACTTGGGGAATTTCTCCCGTTCTTCTCTACAGATACTCTCAAGCTCAGTCAGGTCGGATGGGCAGCAGAGATGTTTAATTGGGTTCAAGTCCGGTCTCTGGCTGGGCCACTCATGGACATTCAGAGACTGGTCCCGAAGCCACTGCTAAGTTGGCTTGGCTGTGTGCTTAGGGTCGTTGTTCTGTTGGAAGGTGAGCCTTCGTCCCAGTCTGAGGTCCTGAGAGCTATGGAGCAGTTTCTCTGTTTTTTGTTCCGTTCATCTTTCCCTCGATACTGACTAGTCTCCCAGTCCCTGCCTCTGAAAAACATGGTAGCGGATGCTGCCGCTACCATGCTTCACTGTAGGGATGGTGCCAGGTTTCCTCTGGACATGACGCTTGGCATTCAGGCCAAAGAGTTCAATTTTGGTTTCATCAGACCAGAGCATCTTGTTTCTCATGGTCTGAGAGTCCTTTAGGTACCTTTAGGTAAACTCCAAGTGGTCTGTCATGTGCCTTTTACTGAGGAGTGGCTTCTGTCTGGCCACTCTACCATAAAGCCCTGATTGGTGAGGTGCTGCAGAGATGGTTGTGCTTCTGGAAGGTTCTCCCATCTCCACAGAGGAACTCTGGAGCCATCAGGTTCTTGGTCACCTCCCTGACCAAGGCCCTTCTCCCGCGATTGCTCAGTTTGGCCAGACGGCCAGCTCTAGAAGAAGTCTTGGTGTTTCCAAACGTTTTCCATTTAAGAATGATTTAGGTTGCTGTGTTCTTGGGGACCTTCAATAATGCAATCTGTGCCTCAACACAATCCTGTCTCAGAGCTCTACGGACAATTCCTTTGACCTCATGGCTTGATTTTTCCTCTGACATACACAGTCAACTGTGGGACCTTACAAAAACTTGTGTGTGCCTTTCCAAATCATGTCCAATCAATTGAACTTACCACAGGTGGACTCCAATCAAGTTGTAGAAAAATCTCAAGGATGATCAATGGAAACAGGATGCACCTGAGCTCATTTTCGATAGCAAAGAGTCTGAATATTTATGTAATTTAGGTTTTTCAGTTGTGCAACAATTTGTGCAAAAATGTCTAAAAACCTGGTTTCGCTTTTGCAATTATGGGGTATTGTGTGTAGGTTGATGAGGAATTTGTTTTATTTAATCAATTTTAGAATAAGGCTGTAACATAACAAAATGTGGAAAAAGACGGTGTCTGAATACTTTCCAACAGCACTGTAGATAGCGTATGCGACCCTGAACAATTTCTGCAGCAGCGAAAGTGCTTCTTGTTGTTCATATTAAATCTACAGACTGTAAGTGATGTCAATCACTATGTTTTATGTATTATTTAGTGAAGCTGAATGGAGAGACACAATTCATCCTTGTACCTCTCGGAGTTGTACCCACACATTTGTTGATATAAAGCCAAAGACAAGACGAGTGTCAAGGTTGGAATAAATTGGGATCTAGATGCAGAACAGCACAATGAGCTCTGGTGTTTTTAATCAATTATTTATCCAATATTTTAATTATCTGAAAGCTGAGAATGATCAAAGCTGTGGTTCGAGCCCCACTGCCTTTGCTCACTAAGACACTCTTCTACTGCTTTGATGTGGGTACATGCACTTATCTCCATCTCTGTGCCAGGCATGGCTGTGGGTGCTTGGAAACCAGTGGTCTGGAGGGGCTTATAGATGGAGAGGAGAGGGTCAGCGACCCAGCACTACAGAGAAGGATCACATATTATTCTCTCCTGTAAACTGTGATATACAATATACATAGGTTAGAAACTAAGGCTACTTTAAGGTCATCTTTTGAAGAACTTTCTCTGTTCAACTGTGTTGCTCTATCTCACATTTAATTGGTTGGTGAGGTCTGTATCGCAAAGCTATTTACATCGTGAAATGTTGAATAGAACATAGTACCAAAGGAATGTACCGTAACTGTTTGACTGCTAGGTCCGGTTCAAAATGTAAATAAAACACCTCTTCAAACAACGTTGACAAGTACAGAATTTCGGCTCCTAACTTTGTCTTTATGTTTGACGCATTAAATAATATATATATATATATATTTTTTATAAAATCAGGTTTCAGTCTCAATGGCAAGATAATATTAACGCTAGCTAAGTGGACCAACTACAGCCCAACTAATTATCTGAGGGGATCCAGTTTAACTGATCTAGCTACCTAATGTTAGACTAGAATGAGGTAATCAGACTAGCTTTAGATGTTCTATAAACAGGAAGTTCAGATCAATCAAACGTCTTCTCTACAACCAACACATCTCTTCTGGCATAAAACTACCACAGTTCCTTTCGTGGTTTGACCAGTTATTTGCTAATTAATTTGGGTTGATTACTCTTTTCTTACTCTGCCCGAGGAAGGATTGTCACTTGGCAGCGTTCACCCTCATTAACAACTTAATAATTTACGGGGCAATCATCTTAAAAAGACATTTTGAACTTCTATCCCATTTACCTCTATACCCTAAAGGATAAAACTATTTATATCCATCCTCCAACGCATCCAACCTCAGAAAAGAGTGACTGAGTCGCAAATGGTCCCCTATTCCTTATATAGTGCACTGCCTTATGGGTCCAATATAGTGCAATATATTTAGGGAATAGGGTGTCGTTTGGGATGCTGGCAGTCTTCCGACGGCTTATTGACATTTTCCATTACTGGGCTGCACATACATATGGTCTTCTGGCTAGCCAGACCGCAGGCTCAGTCGCATTTATGAATGTTAACAGGTTGCTCTATTTTTCACTGCTGTGAGACAATAACACAGTTGAACTTGACCAAAGCATTTTCATCGTTCTCCTGCAAATTTGTTTTTGCATAGGCTATAGGAAATGAATAGCTTGGCATGAAGTTTTCACCAGTATCATTTAAACTGTAATAGACAGTGCTTGCCTGTTAGCTTGTTGCTATATTACGCCACTTATTTGTGACCTAACAAGAGACATGTTTCAATGTCAGGGATATTGTGTTAAAAACACAGACTAAAAATATTGTGTTATAAAACACAGACTGCACACACTCACAGCTTCATTGTCCTTCAGTGAACAAAGTGTGATCTCTTGATTTGTTGACATATTACTACGCTTTCTGTATAAATATACTCACTTACTAGTTCCTGTTCATCATTCACATTAGTGGGGTGATTTCTTGATGTGTTGATAACATACTTTTTGTTCATCATTTCACCTCAGTCAGTAACCCTCTCAGCTTGTCCTTCTCATCAATGTTTCCCTTCACCCTCAGATCTCCCTCAGTCACGTGGTCAGATTATTATACACAGCACAAAGAAAACAACATTGGTGATAAACAATTAAAATACTGTTATATCTCTCTCTAAGCTATTATCTGGTCCCCTGGGAGAAGAGACTCTATTCTGCAGCCTTGTGGGCTTCTTTGTTCCCAATTTAGAAGCTTGACACTGTTTATTGTTCATTTTTGATGCTTCATTTGATATTCAGTGCTCTTTCACCGCTGACATGCCAACACATCTTTATCAGTGTCAGTTATTATTGTCTTGTGTTGTCGTGGTGATGTCAGGCTCTGCATTGAACATATGTTACATTTTCTTATGAGGGTGTATTATCTAACTGAGCAGTATAACAATTTGACTTATAACAGCCTTCGTTCTCTCCCTAAGAAATCAATACAGATCTGAAGTCTCCATTCTATCTGAAACAGAAAGCCATCTTTGAGCGTATAGATGAACTTTGACCTGCTTATATCATAAACATTTATCGGAGAGTTTTCCAACAACAACCAGGCAAAATAATATTTCACATCGATTGTGTCCCTGAAGATGACATTCCATATGAACCATCTTTAAGGCTTGACTCTTTAATTACAGATAAAATCAATACTGTGGTTGAATGCAGTGCAATCATGGATAGTATACAATAACTTTTTTTTTTTCCCCACGATGTATTATTACAGGAGGGTTGTCTGCTCAGCAAGATAACATCTGCAAACGTAAGTCTAACAGTACTGCATGCCATTTTTCTTAACCATTTCCCCACAATGCATTTTCTCAGCCATTTACTTTATTCATCTTTATATTTATCTTGCCAAAGGCAAACAACTCCGGACGTGGAACCATTTCATGTGTACATGTTGGAGTTCCATGCCATGTTCTATGTCCATGAACCTTACCTGTCAGTTTAACTTTGAAACGAAGAATAAGACGGCTGATGAAAATTCGAATGATGCATTAAACAAACAGGTTAATTGTAAGGGCAGAGTTGTTATTTTGATTGTTTAGTCATTAGTCAGGTCAATTAAATACAAGTAGCTTCAACCAAAATGCATTCGTTTTAAGCAGATGTCACTTTGTGAGTTGTTTGTAAGGTGTTATATTCGTCTTGTCTTGCATGCATGGGTAATTCTTTAATTGTCATGAAAGGACACTCTTCTTCACAAGAATGTTGTTTCATTCACGGGCTGCTTTGTACCACGTCAAAGCACTGAAGGTGCAGAATGCATCCAATTCAGTTCTTGAAATTGAAGAAATGTGTTCTGTTCTCTGTTTGGATTGCTGATGTTATGGTTTACAATTTAAAGTTTTCTGTAAGACTCAGCGATGTAGAAACAACGTTCTTTTCAAATTCTCTCAGTTTCTCTACGTTTGATGGCACAGCTCTCTACCTGGCTTGTTCCTACGGCAACAAAAGAAACAGAACCCTTTTTTTCCCAACTCTTACGGCAGCCAGACCACATAACAGCAAATGGAATTATACTGCAACACATGACCTTCGTGTCTTCTGTTACCTTTCATCTATTTTTCACTTTCGTTTTCTTACAATAAATCTATTTTTCTCATATATTGTATATCGCAACACTTAACCCAGGCCTTGGAGTTCAGTTCACTGAATTCTGTTCTGTATGTAAAGCCTTGAGCTTGTCACTATGTGACTGACAGCGTTGCACCCCGACCTCCTGCAAGACCCACCACAATACTGTGTTAACCCTTTGAACTGAAGTCTTGCCTTCAGCTTGGGGAGCTAATTATCCAGGTCTCAGTCAAGGTTACTCATCTCGTGACTGGTTCACTGACCCTTCCTCCATTACATAGTTGTCATGGCCAGAACATTAACGATGAAGTAATTACAGTCCTGACAAGAACAATTGATATTCATATGAATCATATAAAAGTGATGCATTACACAATATTTAACAAGGACAACGGTTTCCCCAGGCTTCATCTCAACCGTACATTGCAGGGATGCAGAGTGCAAAATATACTTGTTTTACAACTGAGCAGGTTTGCACTATGATCTGGACTGTGGACAGACTGTTGTTGGTGAATAGTGTTCTGGTTTAATTTGCCATGTTTCAGATTCTACTTCCTGTTTAACTGTAGTAGATCAATACATAGTTCCACTATATATATATATATATATATATATATATATATATATATATATATATATATATATATAAATATTTTAAAAAAAAATAGTCCTGTCTAAAAGTATTCATACCCTTTTGCCTTTTTCCACATTGTATTGTGTTACAGCCTGAAATTAAAATTGATTTAATTTCGATTTTATGTCACTGGCCTACACACAATACCAATTAATGTCAAAAGTGGAATTATGCTTTTAGAAATTGTTACAAATTAATTAAAAATGAAAAGCTTAAATGTCTTGATTCAATAAATAATCAACTCCTTAGTTATGGCAAGCCTAAATACATTCAGGAGTAAAAATGTGCTTAACAAGTCACATAATAAGTTGCATGGACTCACTCTGTGTGTAATAACAGTGTTTAACATGATTTTTTAATGACTACCTCATCTCTGACAAACCACACATACAGTTGTCTGTAAGGTCCCTCAGTCGAGCAGTGCATTTCAAATACAGATTCAACCACAAAGACCAGAGAGGTTTTCCAATGCCTCACAAAGAAGGGCACCTTATTGGTAGATGGGTAAAAAAAAAAACTATGTATATAGTATATATATATACCTTTCAACATGAAGTACACTTTGGATGGTGTATCAATAAACCCAGTCACTACAAGGATACAGGTGTCCTTCCTAACTCAGTTACCGGAGAGGAAGGAAACCCCTCAGTGATTTCACAATGAAGCCAATGTCGACTTTAAAACAGTTGCAGAGTTTAATGACTGTGACAGGAGAAAACTGAAGATGGCTCAACAAGATTGTAGTTACTCCACAATACTAACCTAAATGTGTCACGGTTGTCGTAGTGATGAGACCAAAACGCAGCAGGTATGTGCATACTCATCTTCTTTATTATAAGGAAAGAAGGCAAACCCAAAATAAACACGTATACAAAAAGAAACACACCGACAATAAACAGTCCTGTAAGGCTTGACGCTATACACGGAACAATCTCCCACAAATCACAAACACACCCTAATATATGGGACTCTCAATCAATGGCAAATAGACACACCTGCCTTCAATTGAGAGTCCCAACCCCAATTAGCCAAACATAGAAACAGGCACACTAGACTAAACATAGAATACATGAAAATCAAACAGTGCCCAAACACCCCGGAATACTTAAATCAAATGCCCCTTCAACAAACACACCACCCCAAACCACATAAAACGAATACCCTCTGCCACGTCCTGACCAAACTACAATAACAATTAACCCTTATACTGGCCAGGATGTGACAAAATGACAGAATGAAAACAAGGGACAGAACAGAAATATTCCAAAATATGCATCCTGTTTGCAAAAAGCCACTAAAGTTAAACTGCAAAAAAATGTGGCAAAGAAAGGAACTTCATGCCCTGAATAAAAGGTGTTATGTTTGGAGCAATACAACACAACACTGACTACCATTCTTCATATTTTCAAGCATGGTGGTGGCTGCATCATGTTATGGGTATGCTTGTCATCGACAAGGACTAGGGAGCTTTTTAGGATAAAAAGAAACGGAATAAAACTAAGCAAAGGCTAAATCTTAGAGGAAAACCTGGTTCAGTCTGTTTTCTAATGGACACTGGAAGACAAACTCACATTTCAGCAGAACAATAACCTAAAACACAAAGCCAAATGTACACTGGAGTTGCTTACTAAGATGACATTGAATGTTCCTGAGGGGCCTAGTTACAGTTTTGACTTAAATCTGCTTGAAAATCTATGGCAGGATTTGAAAAGGGCTGTTTAACAATGATTAACAACCAACTTGACAGAACTTGAAGAATTGTTTTAATAATGTGGAAATATTATACAATCCAGGTGTGCAATGCTCTTATAGATTTACCCAGAAAGACTCACAGCTGTATCGCTGCCAAAGGTGATTCTGACATGTATTGACTCAGGGGTGTGAATGGTTCTGTAAATTAAATATAATTTTTTTTCATTTTCAATAAATGTGCAGATATTTCTAAAAACAATTTTTCAATTTGTCATTATGGTGTGTTGTGTGTAGATGGGTGAGAAAAATATATATTTAATCAATTTTGAATTCAAGCTGTAGCACAACTCATGGTTACTACATGATTCCATATGTGCGATTTCACATATGTTATTTCATAGTTTTCATAGTTTTGATGTCTTCACTATTATTGTACAATTCTACAATGTAGAAAATAGTACAAAAAAAGAAAAACCCTTGAATGAGTAGGCGTTCTAAAACTTTTGACCAGTAGTGTATATTTACATGCATCTATATCTGTCTATATCTGTCTATATCTGTCTATATCTGTCTATATCTGTCTATATATCTATCTATCTATCTATCTATCTATCTATCTATCTATCTATCTATCTATCTATCTATCTATCTATCTATCTATCTATCTATATCTACTCTATATCTCTTAATATATATATTTATATCTATACCTATATCAAACGACCACCCCTCATCACTGACAAACACTCCCTAAAACACTTCTGCGAGCAGGCCTTTCTAATCGACCTGGCCGGGGGATCCTGGAAGGGTATTGACCTCATCCCGTCAGTCAAAGATGCCTGGTCGTTCATTAAAAGTAATTTCCTCACCATCACCTTAAATAAGCATGCCCCTTTCAAAAAATGTAGAACTAAGAACAGATATAGTCCTTGGTTCACTCTAGACCTGACTTCCCACGACCAGCACAAAAACATCCTGTGGCGGACTGCACTAGCATCGAATTGTCCCCGCGATATGCAACTTTTCAGGGAAGTCGGGAACCAATACACGCAGTCAGTCAGGAAAGCAAAGAATAGCTTTTTCAAACATAAATTTGCATCCGGTAGCTGTAACTCCCAAAAGTTTTGGGACACTGTAAAGTCCATGGAGAATAAGAGCACCTCCACCCAGCTTCCCACTGCACTGAGGCTAGGTAACACTGTCACCACCGATAAATCCACAATAATCGAGAATTTCAATAAGCATTTCTCTACGGCTGGCCATGCTTTCCTCCTGGCTACCCCAACCCCAGCCAACAGCCCCCCCCCCCCGCAGCTACTTGCCCAAGCCTCCCCAGCTTCTCCTTCACCCAAATCCAGATTGCAGATGTTCTGAAAGAGCTGCAAAACCTGGACCCGTACAAATCAGCTGGGCTAGACAATCTGGAACCTCTCTATCTAAAATTATCCGCTGCCATTGTTGTAACCTCTATTACCAGTCTGTTCAACCTCACTTTCGTATCATCCGAGATCCCTAAAGATTGGAAAGCTGCCGTGGTCATCCCACTCTTCAAAGGGGGTGACACTCTAGACCCAAACTGTTATAGACCTATATCCATCCTGCCCTGCCTGTCTAAAGTCTTCGAAAGCCAAGTTAATAAACAGATCATTGACCATTTCGATTCCCACCGTACCTTCTCCTCTGTGCAATCCAGTTTCCGAGCTGGTCACGGGTGTACCTCAGCCACGCTCAAGGTACTAAACGATATCATAACCGGCATCGATGAAAGACAGTACTGTGCAGCCGTCTTCATCGACCTGGCCAAGGCTTCGACTCTGTCAATCACTGTATTCTTATCGGCAGAATCAACAGCCTTGGCTTCTCAAATGACTGCCTCGCCTGGTTCACCAACTACTTCTCAGACAGAGTTCAGAGTATCAAATCGGAGGGCCTGTTGTCCGGGCCTCTGGCAGTCTCCATGGGGGTACCACAGGGTTCAATTCTCATGCCGACTCTTTTCGCTGTATACATCAATGATGTGGCTCTTGCTGCGGGTGATTCCCTGATCCATCTCTACGCAGTTGACACCATTCTGTATACATCTGGCCCTTCTTTGCGTGGCCTCCAACTGCTCTTAAATTCAAATAAAACTAAATGCATGCTCTTCAACCGATCACTGCCCGCACCCGCCCGCCCGACTAGCATCACTACTCTAGACAGTTCTGATTTAGAATATGTGGACAACTACCAATACACAGGTGTTTGGCTAGACTGTAAACTCTCCTTCCAGACTCATATTAAGCATCTCCAATCCAATATCAAATCTAGAGTCGGCTTCCTATTTCGCAGCCAAGCCTCCTTCACTCACGCCGCCAAACATACCCTTGTAAAACTAACTATCCTACCGATCCTCAACTTCGGCAATGTCATTTACAAAATAGCTTCCAATACTCTACTCAGCAAACTGGATGCAGTCTATCACAGTGCCATCGGTTTTGTCACCAAAGCCCCTTATATGACCCACCACTGCGACCTGTATGCTCTAGTCTGCTGGCCCTCGCTAAATATTCATTGCCAGACCCACTGGCTCCAGGTCATCTATAAGTCTACGCTAGGTAAAACTCCACCTTATCTCATCTCACTGGTGACGATAACAACACCCACCCGTAGCACGCACTCCAGCAGGTATATCTCACTGGTCATCCCCAAAGCCAACACCTACTTTGGCCACCTTTCCTTCCAGTTCTCTGCTGCCAATGATTGGAACGAATTGCAAAAATCGCTGAAGCTGGAGACTTATATTACCCTCACTAACTTTAAACATCAGCTATCTGAGCAGCTAACCGATCGCTGCAACTGTACATAGCCCATCTGTAAATAGCCCACCCAATATACCTACCTCATCCCCATATTGTTTTATTTACTTTTCTGCTCTTTTGCACACCAGTAATTCTACTTGCACATCACCATCTGCTCATCTATCGCTCCAGTGTTAACTTGCTAAATTGTAATTACTCCGCTACTATGGCCTATTTATTGTCTTACCTCCTCAAGCCATTTGCACACACTGTATATAGACTTTGTTTTTTTCTATTGTGTTATTGACTGTACGCTTGTTTATTCCATGTGTAACTCTGTGTTGTTGTTTGTGTCGCACTGCTTTGCTTTATCTTGGCCAGGTTGCAGTTGTAAATGAGAACTTGTTCTCAAATAGTCTACCTGGTTGAATAGAGGTGATGTGTATATATATGTGTGTATATATATATATATATATATATATATATATATATATATATATATATATATATACACACACACACAGTATGCAGTACATATATACAGTACAAGTCAAAAGTTTTGGAACACCTACTCATCCAAGGGTTTTTCTTTATTTTTGCTATTTTTTACATTTTATAATAATAGTGAAGACATCATGTAGTAACCAAAAAAGTGTTAGATTCTTCAAAGTAGCCAACCTTTGCCTTGATTACAGCTTTGCACACGCTTGACATTCTCAGAACCAAATTCATCCGGAATGCTGTTCCAAGAGTATTGAAGGAGTTCCCAACACATGCTGAACACTTGTTGACTGATTTTTTTTCACTCTGCGAAACAACTCTTCCCAAACCATCTCAATTAGGTTGAGGTTGGGCGATTGTGCAGGCCAGGTCATTTGATGCAGTACTCCATCACTCTCCTTCTTGGTCAAATAACCCTTACACAGCCTGGAGGTGTGTTTTGGGTCATTGTACTGTTAAAAAACAAAGGATTGTCCCACTATGTCATGCTCTGACCATAGAGAGCCTTTCTATTTCTCTATTTGGTCAGGTCAGGGTGTGATTTTGGTGGGCAATCTAGTTTTCTTATTTCTTTGTTTGGCTGGGTATGGTCCCCAATCAGAGGCAGCTGTCTATTGTTGTCTCTGATTGGAGTCTCCGGCGACGGTCTGCAGTCCAGAGCCTCCGGCAACGGTCGGCAGTCCAGAGCCTCCGGCGACGGTCGGCAGTCCAGAGCCTCCGGCGACGGTCGGCAGGCCAAAGCCTCCAGCAACGATCCACGGTCCGAAGTCCCCGGCGACAATCCACGGCCCGGTTCCTCCGGCAACGATCCACGGTCCGGAGCCTCCGGCGACGATCCATGGCCCGGTTCCACGGAAGCGGAGGGATCAGCAAGCAGAGCGGGGTCTACGTCCCGAACCGGAGTCGCCACCGAGGCTAGATGCCCACCCGGACCCTCCCCCATAGAGTCAGGTTTTGCGGCCGGAGTCCGCACCTTTGGGGGGGGGGGTACTGTCCCGCCCTGACCATTGAGAGCCTTTCTATTTCTCTATTTGGTCAGGTCAGGTTGTGATTTGGGTAGGCAATTTAGTTTTCTTATTTCTTTCTTTGGCCGGGTATGGTCCCCAATCAGAGGCAGCTGTCTATTGTTGTCTCTGATTGGGGATCATACTTAGGTAGCCCTTTTTCCCACCTGTGATTGTGGGATCTTGTTTTTGTGTAGCTGCCTGCAAGCAGCCCAGAATGTCATGTTCCGTTTCCTTTCTGTATTGTTTTTGGTTTCAATTCGATTAAAGGATGTGGAATTCCATGCACGTTGCGCCTTGGCTTATTTACGACAGGGAGTTTGAAGACAGCGATCGTGACACACTAAGCGCAAACCAGATTGGATGGCGTATCGGTGCAGGATGCTGTGGTTGAAATGCTGGTTAAGTGTGCCTTGAATTCAAAGTAAATCACAGACAGTCTCATCAGCTAAGCACCTTCACACCTCCTCCTCCATGGTGGGAACCACACATGCGGAGATCATCCATTCTCCTACTCTGCATCTCACAAAGGACAGATTTCCACCAGTCTAATGTCCATTGCTTGTGTTTCATCGCCCAAGCAAGTCTCTTCTTCTTATTGGTATCCTTTAGTAGTGGTTTCTTTGCAACAATTTGACCATGAAGGCCTGATTCATGCATGTCTCCTCTGAACAGTTGATGTTGAGATGTGTAAGTTACTTGAACTCAGTGAAGCATTTATTTGGGCTGAAATCTGAGGTGCAGTTATCTCTAATGAACTTATCCTCTGCAACAGAGGTAACTCTGGGTCTTCCTTTCCTGTGGCGGTCCTTATGAGAGCCAGTTTCATCATGATGCTTTATTGTTCTTTGTGACTGCACTTGAAGAAACGTCCAAAGTTCTTGACATTTTCCGGATTGACTGACCTAAAAGTAATGATGGACTGTCATTTCTCGTTGCTTATTTGAGCTGTTCTTCCTATTTTTTGAGCTGTTCTTCCTATTTGGTAAAAGACTTGGTCTTTTACCAAATAGGACTATCTTCTGTGTACCACCCCTACCTTGTCACAACACAACTGATCGGCTCAAATGTGTTAAGAAGTAAAGAAATTCCACAAATTAACTTTTAACAGGGCACACCTGTTAATTGAAATGCATTTCAGGTGTCTACCTCATGAAGCTGGTTGAGAGAATGCCAAGAATGTGGAAAGCTGTCATCAAGGCAAAGGGTGGCTACTTTGAAGAATCTCAAATATACAATATATTTAGATTTTTTAAACACTTTTTTTGCTTACTACATGATTCCATATGTGTTATTTCATAGTTTTGATGTCTTCACTTTTATTATACAATGTAGAAAATACTAAAGAAAAGAAAAACCCTTGAATGAGTAGGTGTGTCAAAACTTTTGACTGGTACTGTATATGTTTTCACAATCAATCAAATCAAAATGTACTTTTATTGTTTAACGCTTTTTGGTTACTACATGATTCCATATGTGTTATTTAACAGTTTTGATTGGGGGTAAAGGGTTAAAGCTCAAAAAGAACAAAAAATAAAATTAAAATAAAAGAGGCACGGAATAAGTTAGAAGAAAAACAAAAAGACAGTTGATGAAAAATCTAAATTTTCCTCAAACAGATTTGTCCAGGTCTAGGTGATGCATCCAGGATGATCACAGCAAATCTGCTTTGATCAACTTGTAAGTGAGCCCAGTTTATCATTCAAAGGGATAAGGGGATTGGAAGGCAGACTGATGTTTATCATGCAACATGGTTTACCTCTCTCTCTCTCTCTTTTCTATATTTATGATATTTGGATGTAGAAGTGTATAGGAGAGAGAAGGTAGCTAGGTAACTCATTGAGCTGTATCTTCTCCCTGGATGAAGTGGTGTATAGTATATCCTACTCTATAGTATCTCCTCTCCTCCGCATGAAAATACAAGGGATTCCTAATCCCTCACCCCACCGTGAAGCCAGGTCCATCTGCACATTGTCTGGTTCGCTACCAAGAGAGTGGCTTTAGTTTGGATAGGGCTGGCTTGTTATAGAACTTGGCTTCTTCCCTCTGTTGTTTTTTTTATCTCTCTCTATGCACATAGTTTTCAAGGCACTGTTTTATCTGGCAGACTCTGTTTGGTCTTTATATCTCTTACACCAGCTTGTGTTTGTTTTATGGATTTCTGGCATGTTCTTTAGACTACGTAGTAATGCTTTAACAATACGTACACCATGACTGTTGTTGTCGTGTCAATCTTTTCTCTCAACACAACAAAGAAAAAGACCAACCATAAAAAAAAGCACACTGTTAGGAGAAATATGCACTTATTTTCAGCCTCTGTGCAGATTGAAAACTAGATTGATTTATCTTTTTACACCTTTGCACAAATTCCATTTGTATAAACATCTGACAGAGATATAAAAACTCCACGCTATCATTATGTCCTAATTATCATGGACAGCTGTTTGTTTGAATCAATTCTGGCTGTCATTGTCAGAGCAGAAAGACTCAAATAAATTAGAAACATGTGGAGAGGATGTGAGCAGTTGCATTCCAAATGACACCCTATTCCCTAAGGGCCCTGGTCAGGAGTAGTGCGCTATGTAGGGAATAGGTTGCCATTTGAGATGCAGACGGCTTCTCATGGAGCTGCCAAAGCTCTGTAAATATGATCCTGTACTTTCCGTTCAGGAAGACTTGACATTGATGTGGTGGAGTTGTCGACAGCTTGACATTGCTGTGGTGGAGTAGTCGACAGCTTGACATTGCTGTGGTGGAGTAGTCGACAGCTTGACATTGCTGTGGTGGAGTAGTCGACAGCTTGACATTGCTGTGATGGAGTAATCGACAGCTTGACATTGCTGTGATGGAGTAGTCGACAGCTTGACATTGCTGTGGTGGAGTAGTCGACAGCTTGACATTGATGTGGTGGAGTAGTCGACAGCTTGACATTGCTGTGGTGGAGTAGTCAACAGCTTGACTAAATGTGAGAAAAACAGGATATTCCTAGGCTGATATCATTTAATTACTTTCATTGTGGAATAAACTGGCCGGCCATGTTATCTTTGATGGAAGGACTAGCTAAACAGTCCCTTCTCTTATTGATCCTATCAAACCTGTACCTAACCTTAACGCCAATTGAGTAGTTTTGTCTTCAGTTTTTGGAAGAAATGGTAATCGACTGACAGGCTTGACAACTAATTTACTTGAGACAATTAGCACAATAAAAACAGATCTTAGAGGTGTTTAGGGACTGTGAAGTATAAAGGAGAATTCTCTCCACACACTGGTGGTAGTCCTGGAAACTTGTCTTTTCAACACGCATGAGCACACACACACATACCTACACATACACCCTCTTCAATGAAGGAAATACATTACTTTCTTTGTTATTGTTCATAATGACATCACAAAGCAGAAAATCTCGTAAGTTTTTCTTTCAGCGTTTTAATTGTAAGGATTTAGTTTAGTCAACCCTCTGATAGTCCTAAATGAACTGGTAAGCTGTTTGTGGATCTCTGTTTTTGGCAGCTCTGAGGCCTCGTTTGAGCCAAGATTTTTTTTTGTTCTTCCCTCCAACCCATTCTCTTCCTCTCCCTTATTCTGTCTGCCTTATCAAAGAAGAATAAGGTCTTTATCGGTATACCACAGTGGTGGAGGAAAAGTGCTTTTTTTCAAAGAGGCACAGACGACTCCTCGTGAGGATAAAGAACCGTGTGTTAATGATGTTTTTTAATTCAGAACTCCCATATTGCTTCAGCAGCTCTAGAGATGGAGAAATGTAGATTATTGGGGTGAGGCTATGATATTGTTTTATGAAACATTTGTTCTAATCAGTCTGAATAACAGGTTGAATACAAACTGAAACACAATAACAAAACATATGGCAATTTAATCAAGTTTTCAGTGTTTTATTTTCCTCATAAGATGCAATTTGAGACTGAGAATCGTGTTATGAAATGAAATCATATTCACAGTGAAATTGCCCTTTTTCTCCAAACTGTCCAATGTAACCAAAAAATCTCCTCACCATTTAGAAAATTGCATGTAATAATACTTTAGTCTTTTCACTGTTAATTGTCTTCAATGTTAAAGCTCAAATTTTGGGGGGGTTGACTTGGCAAAGAATGACCTTCTGAAACAACATCTAATTTCAATTCATTCAGTTTTTAAATATGATTATAGTTAAAGGTGTAGAATGTGCTAGAGATGAAGAAATAGATCATTGATGTTCACGGATTACCCTTTATTTGTGTTTCACAATGTGACTCAACCATGTTCTCTTTTCATGAAGGACGGGTAGCATTTGTGGATATTGACCTCCCTATGGAGTGTTTCCCTTTGTAGTGCTGCCATCGTGCTCCTGGAAAAAGGTCACTACATGAACTTCTGTAACTCTCCAGAGAAATCAAAGAACTACTCCCTTTGTGAGGAGAAGAGATCTACAAACTGGTACAATCCTCAGACAGACCTTTTCTAATCAAAGTCAGTTCATCCACACCTTCCTTCCCTTTATCTAAATTGGGCGGGTGGGAAAAGTAGGACACGGTGCAGCCTCGTCAAAAGGGTCAATCTATTATAATAATTTTATGGGCAGTAACTGTCAATTAAAACTCTTACATTATAAGTAGTCAACGTTCATTTTTGAATAGTATGTCATTAGGCTTGACTGATATATATATCTCAGAAGAGCTATGATTTTAGGTTCTAAGCCCACTGTATCAATTAGACTGCCGTGACGTAATACGATATTCTGCTAAATGACTCAAATGTAAAATGTAAAATGTGATATTCCTCAGAGAAGACGTGACAATGATGGGGACTTGTCTTGTTAGACATGCAAGAACAATCCCATAATACGCAACCAATTAGTCTGAGATTTCCCCCCAAATGTCGTCTCCAAGGTGATTGAATTATCTCTCTCTGCAACTGAACGCACCAACAACGTCCACCACATCAAAAACATATAAAACAACATATCGTTCTGTGGTGTTCTCAGACCCAGCATCACGTGACGTTAAATGAACGTTGTGTTTCCATGTGTTTCCCTCCAGACCCAGCATCATGTGACGTTAAATGAACGTTGTCTTTCCATGTGTTTCCCTCCAGACACAGCATCACGTGACGTTAAATGAACGTTGTGTTTCCAGCATTGTGTGACGTTAAAGTATTACAGTTACGTACTGTTTTGGTGTTGTGTGTTTTTAGACCAACCGCCAGTGATGTTAAATGAACGTTGTGTTTTGTTGTGTTTCCGTCAGACCCAGCGTCGCGTGACGTTCCACCTCCCGGACGGTTCTCAGGAGAGCTGTAGCGACAGTGGTCTAGGGGACCACGAGCCCAGCAGCACTGCCAGCACCACTCAGCCTCTCCCCCTCGGCTTCCCCCAGGAAGAGTACTACCAACAGACCTCGCCCAACAGCCGCACCGAGGGAGACGGAAACTCTGACCCTGAGTCCAGTAAGTGGCTACTGTCGAAGGACTTACTTTCTTTCTTTTTTAGTTATATTACCAGGTTTTCCCATTGAGTTAAAAATAACTTTGAAGACCAGGGATAGAGCTTCTCTCTGTAATAAACTAGCCATGCTAATTCATCACATGGTTTATCTTATAGGAAGAGAGAAAGAGCTTCTCTCTGTAATAAACTAGCCATGCTAATTCATCACTTGGTTTATCTTATAGGAAGAGCACACTTGTTTATATTTATGGTATATTTATGGTATTCAAAACATTATGGTATATTTATGGTATACAAAACTTTATGGCACGTTTTCCCTAATGTCCATTAAACAAGGTTGTCCCATTGAGATCAAAATACCTATTTTTCAAGAAAGACCTGGCCCTTGGCCAACAGCAACTTAGTCTGGCCAATAAACTAGCCATGCTTTTTAATCCAGTTTTATCTTCTATAAGGGGTTAACAAATGGAGGAGCACTCTATCAAGTTTCAAGTTTTAATGTCACATGCACAAGTACACTGAAATCAGCATCATATACAACAGGTGGAGCAGTATTATACACCGTATAATATACAGTATTAAATCATGTAGAGGTTAATCCAGGCCCTGCAGTTCCTATCCCCACTCCCATTACCCAGGCGCTCTCATTTGTTGGCTTCTGTAACAGAAAAAAGCCTTGGTTTCATGCATGTTAACGTTAGAAGCCTCCTCCCTAAGTTTGTTTTATTCACTGCTCTAGCACACTCTGCCAACCCGGATGTCCTAGCCGTGTCTGAATCCTGGCTTAGGAAGGCCACCAAAAATCCTGAAATTTCCATCTCTAACTATAACATTTTCCGACAAGATAGAACTGCCAAAGGGGGCAGAGTTGCAATCTACTGCAGAGATAGCCTGCAGAGTTCTGTCTTACTATCCAGGTCTGTGCCCAAACAATGAGCTTGTACTTTTAAAAATCCACCTTTCCAGAAACAAGTCTCTCACCGTTGCCGCTTGCTATAGACCACCCTCTGCCCCCAGCTGTGCCCTGGACACCATATGTGAATTGATTGCCCTCCAGCTCGTGCTGTTGGGTGAACTAAAATGGGACATGCTTAACACCCCGGCCATCCTACAATCTAAGCTTGATGCCCTCAATCTCACACAAATTATCAATGAACCTACCAGGTACAACCCAAAATCCGTAAACACAGGCACCCTCATAGATATCATCCTAACCAACCTGCCCTCCAAATACACCTCTGCTGTCTTCAACCAGGATCTCAGCGATCACTGCCTCATTGCCTGCGTCCGTAATGGGTCTGCGGTCAAACAACCACCCCTCATCACTGTCAGATGCTCCCTAAAACACTTCAGCGAGCAGGCCTTTCAATCGACCTGGCCCGGGGATCCTGGAAGGATATTGACCTCATTCCGTCAGTAGAAGATGCCTGGTTATTCTTTAAAAGTGCTTTCCTTACAATCTTAAATAAGCATGCCCCATTCAAAAAAAAATGTAACCAGGAACAGATATAGCCTGTGGTTCACTCCAGACCTGACTGCCCTTGACCAGCACAAAAACATCCTGTGGCGTACTGCATTAGCATCGAATAGCCCCCACGATATGCACCTTTTCAGGGAAGTTAGGAACCAATATACACAGGCAGTTAGGAAAGCAAAGGCTAGCTTTTTCAAGCAGAAATTTGCATCCTGCAGCATAAACTCAAAAAGGTTCTGGGACGCTGTCCATGGAGAATAAGAGCACCTCCTCCCAGCTGCCCACTGCACTGAGGCTAGGAAACAGTGTCACCACCGATAAATCCACAATTATTGAGGATTTCAATAAACATTTTTCTACGGCTGGCCATTCTTTCCACCTGGCTTCCCCCATTTCTCCTTCACCCAAATCCAGATAGCTAATGTTCTGAAAGAGCTGCAAAACCTGGACCCCTACAAATCAGCTGGGCTAGACAATCTGGACCCTCGCTTTCTAAAATTATCTGCCAAAATTGTTGCAACCCCTGTTCAACCTCTCTTTCGTATCGTCTTAGATTCCCAAAGATTGGAATCCTCCTCTTTAAAGGGGGAGACACTCTAGACCCACACTGCTACAGACCTATATCTATCCAACCCTGCCTTTCTAAGGTCTTCGAAAGCCAAGTTAACAAACAGATAACTGACCATTTCGAATCCCACCGTACCTTCTCCGCTATGCAATCTGGTTTCCGAGCTGGTCATGGGTGCACCTCAGCCACGCTCAAGGTCCTAAACAATATCACAACTGCCCTCGATAAGAGACAATACTGTGCAGCTGTATTCATCGACCTGGCCAAGGCTTTCGACTCTGTCAATCACCACATTCTTATCGGCAGACTCAACAGCCTTGGTTTCTCAAATGACTGCCTCGCCTGGTTCACCAACAACTTCTCAGACAGAGTTCAGCATGTCAAATCAGAGGGCCTGTTGTCCAGACCTCTGGTAGTCTCTATGGGGGTGCCACAGGGTTCAATTCTCGGGCCGACTCTTTTCTCTGTATACATCAATGATGTCGCTCTTGCTGCTGGTGACTCTCTGATCCACATTAAGCAGACACTGTGTTAACTAACCTCCAGACGAGCTTCAATGCCATACAACTCTCCTTCCGTGGCCTCCAAGTGCTCTTAAATGCAAGTAAAACTAAATACATGCTCTTCAACCGATCACTGCCTGCACCTGCCTGCCCGTCCAGCATCACTACTCTGGACCGTTCTGACTTAGAATATGTGGACAACTACAAATACCTAGGTGTCTGGTTAGATTGTAAACTCTCCTTCCAGACTCATATTAAGCATTTCCAATCCAAAATTAAATCTAGAATCGGCTTCCTATTTCGCAGCAAAGCATCCTTCACTCATGCTGCCAACCATACCATCGTAAAACGAACTATCCTGCCGATCCTTGACTTCAGCGATGTCATTTACAAAATAGCCTCCAACACTCTACTCAGCAAATTGGATGCAGTCTATCACAGTGCCATCAGTTTTGTCACCAAAGTCCCATATACTACCCACCACTGCGACCTGTATGCTCTCGTTGGCTGGCCCTCGCTTCATATTTGTCGCCAAACCAACTGGCTCCAGGTCATCTATAAGTCTATGCTAGCTAAAGCCCCGCCTTATCTCAGCTCACTGATCACCATAGCAGCACCCACCCGTAGCACGCGCTCCAGCAGGTATATTTCACTGGTCACCCCAAAGCCAATTCCTCCTTTGGCCGTCTTTCCTTCCAGTTCTCTGCTGCCAATGACTGAAGCGAATTGCAAAAATCACTGAAGCTGGAGACTCATATCTCCCTCACTAACTTTAAGCACCAGCTGTCAGAGCAGCTCACAGATCACTGCACCTGTACATAGCCCATCTGTAAATAGCCCCTCCAACTACCTCATCCCCATACTGTTATTTATTTTTGCTCCTTTTCTCCCAGTATCTCTACTTGCACATGCATCTTCTGCACATCTATCACTCCAATGATTAATTGCCAAATTGTAATTGTTTCGCCACTATGGCCTATTTATTGCCTTACCTTCCTTATCTTACCTCATTTGCACACACTGTAGATAGACTTTATTTTCTATTGTGTTGTTGACTGTATATTTGTTTATTTCATGTGTAACTCTGTGTTGTTGTTTGTGTCGCACTGCTTTGCTTTATCTTGGCCAGGTCGCAGTTGTAAATGAGAACTTATTCTCAACTTGTCTACCTGGTTAAATAAAGGTGAAATAAAATAAATAAATAAAAAATAAAAAAACAGAATATAGAAGTCTCTCATGATAATAAACAGATAGATAGATGTTATTAGATGTTATTAGACCAAGAAAAGAGAATATAGAAGTCTCTCATGATTATAATCAGTTCGGTAGATCATTTCTTTTCCCCCATCCTTTCCCCTCCGTCCTTTCCCCCCTGTCCTTTTCCCCTCCGTCCTTTTCCCCTCCGTCCTTTTCCCCTCCGTCCTTTCCCCTCCGTCCTTTTCCCCTCCGTCCTTTTCCCCTCCGTCCTTTTCCCCTCCGTCCTTTTCCCCTCCGTCCTTTTCCCCTCCATCCTTTTCCCCTCCGTCCTTTCCCCCCTGTCCTTTTCCCCTCCGTCCTTTTCCCCTCCGTCCTTTTCCCCTCCGTCCTTTTCCCCTCCGTCCTTTTCCCCTCCGTCCTTTTCCCCATCGTTTTCCCCTCCGTCCTTTTCCCCTCCGTCCTTTTCCCCTCCATCGTTTTCCCCTCCGTCCTTTTCCCCTCCGTCTTTTTCCCCATCGTTTTCCCCTCCGTCCTTTTCCCCTCCGTCCTTTTCCCCTCCATCGTTTTCCCCTCCGTCCTTTTCCCCTCCGTCCTTTTCCCCATCGTTTTCCCCTCCGTCCTTTTCCCCTCCGTCCTTTTCCCCTCCATCCTTTTCCCCATCGTTTTCCCCTCCATCCTTTTCCCCATCGTTTTCCCCTCCGTCCTTTTCCCCTCCGTCCTTTTCCCCTCCGTCCTTTTTTCCCCCCCATCCTTTTCCCCCTATCCTTTTCCCCCCATCCCCTGCTCCTACTCACCTGCTTTCTATTAAATCATACCCATGACAATAACGGTGATTCATAGTGATGTAAATCATATCCATGACGATAACGGTGATTCATAGTGATGTAAATCATACCCATGACGATAACGGTGATTCATATTGATGTAAATCATATCCATGACAATAACGGTGATGCATAGTGATGTAAATCATATCCATGACGATAACGGTGATGCATAGTGATGTAAATCATATCCATGACGATAACGGTGATGCATAGTGATGATGATTTATATTTGGATGTACTGTAATTGCTGCTCACCTTCTTATTAATATTCAATGATGTAAACATCGTGTGGTTCATAAAACTGTCTTATCAAACAGTGGTAGATTCCCTTAGAACACAATATGTTGAACATTATTTGGAGATTGGAGAATTTAATTTTACATTTCATGCTAAATTCAACATGTATATTTAAGCAATAAGGCCCAAGGGGATGTGGTATATGGCCAATATACCACAGCTAAGGGCTGTCCTTCCGCACAACGCAGAGTGCCTGGACACAGCCCTTGATTTAACCCTTATTTTACCAGGTCAGTTGACTGAGAACACATCCTCATTTACAGCAACGACCTAGGGAATAGTTACAGGGGAGAGAAGGGGGGATGAACGAGCCAATTGGAAGCTGGGGATGATTAGGTGGCCATGATGGTGTGAGGACCAGATTAGGGATTTATCCAGGACACCAGGGTTAACACCCCTACTCTTACGATAAGTGCCGTGGGATATTTATTGACGACAGAGAGTCAGGACACCTGTTTAATGTCTCATCTGAAAGATGGCACCATACACAGGGCAATGTCACCAATCACTGCCCTGACCATAGAGAGCCTTTTTATTCTCTATTTTGGTTAGGTCGGGATGTGACTAGGGTGGGTAATCTAGGTTGTTTATGTCTATGTTGGCCTGGTATGGTTCCCAATCAGAGGCAGCTGTTTTTCGTTGTCTCTGATTGGGGATCATATTTAGGTAGCCATTTCCCCACTGTGCTTTGTGGGATCTTGTTTATGTGTAGTTTCCTGTGAGCACTTCATTTGCGTCACGTTTCGTTCGTTCTTTATTGTTTTTGTGCGTTTCATTCAATAAACATGTGGAACCCATATCACGCTGCGCTTTGGTCCTGAATGTTATTACGACGATCGTGACACCCTGGGGCACTGTAATTTTTACTTATTTTTTTTTTAGACCAGAGGACAAAGTACCTCTTACTGGCCCTCCAACACCACTCCAGGATCTGGTCTCCCATCCAGGGACCAACCAAGACCAACCCTGCTTAGCTTCAGAAGCAAGCCAGCAGGTGGGATGCAGGGTAGTATGCTGCTGGCTCACAGGCCTTAGCCGTGTTATATTGACAATACACCACAAACACCCGAGGTGCCTTATTGCTCTTATAAACTGGTTACCAACCTAATTAAAGCAGTGAAAAAAATATATGTTTTGTCATTCCCGTTATATACGGTCTGATATACCACGGCTTTCAGCCAAATCAGCATTCAGAGCTCGAACCACCCAGATTATAATTGTATTTAATCCCTGCATTAATGTCATGTGGTGGTGGAGTCCAAGCGCTGGAATGAACCAAACATTAAAAGAGGACTATGTGACCAGTCATTTGACCAGAAAGTCATCCTTAACACTGTGTAGCTAAATAGTCAATTTTTATAGTTTTTTTTCTATCACACCAAATGTAATTCATACCAATGTAATATTAGCTGCTGTGTAGAAGAGTAGGACTAGTTCATGATATAGAAACGCAGCAAATATATTTTCACGTAACAAAATGCAGGTTTGAACCATCAGACACATCTCTACCACACAAATGAAGAAGACCTGGAGACTGGTTGTCATGTATGTTTTGCCAAGAACATGGAAAGCTAATCTCCTCCCCCAAAATGTTCACAGATAAAACGTGACGCTTTAGTTCCCGGTTCTAAAGGAGAGAATGAAGAGACAGATTCTCTCTCTCTCTCTCTCTCTCTCTCTCTGTTGACAGACTCAGAGATGAGTGCATTGGTGGCGCAGGGGGCCCTAGATGGATTAGATATGGTTTTATCAATGGGCAGCAGGCTGCCATGGCAGGGGCAATCTCTTATCTCTTCGTCTCAATTTGTAAAGGGCAAGAACAAGGGAAAGAGGGAAAGGGAAAAGAGATGGAGAAAAGAGGGGTGTAGTTATAGGAGTCAAACAGGCAGAACATGGGAAAAGAAAGACAGAGGTGGAGAATCAAAACCTAACTTCTAAGCCTTTGTATTCGGAAAAGGTGCTTGGTATGAGCAAGGTCTTGAATGCCAACGATGGACTGAGTAACTCTCTGGGAACAGGCTGGGGATGTGGCCTTCTTATGACAATGAATTTCTCAACTCCTCTTTAAAACTGCATCTTTATTAGACCACCCGCTCTTGAAATAAAGTTCATATGACATTTATGTTTCTGTTATTTATGAGCTAGGAGGCCATTCATTTTATGGCCCCTTTTGCTTTCCTTCCCCAGGCTTACTTTATCAGACTGTCAGCAATCTTATGTTGTCGTCTCCGCCACACAACGCGCTGAGGTTTTTCATATCTCCTCCTCCTCCTCCTCCTCCTCCTCCTCCTCCTCCTCCCATCTTGACAAACAGATTGTAGGCACAAATGAATGTCATTAGCATGTCTGTTATTAGCTCCACCCTCCAAGCCACCTAACTGCTGGCATTTACAAATGTACACGTGCAAAACAATTAACACAACGTTAAATATTACCTGTCCCTTTCGGTTATGTCACAACGCTTTGTAGTTAAC
Source organism: Salmo trutta (assembly GCF_901001165.1). Classification (NCBI taxonomy): domain Eukaryota; kingdom Metazoa; phylum Chordata; class Actinopteri; order Salmoniformes; family Salmonidae; genus Salmo; species Salmo trutta. The sequence continues at coordinate 4,801,399 of NC_042959.1, read as the reverse complement.
TTAAAATGCAGACAGATGTGCATAATGATGTGAATTAGATCTATCACCATTGAAATGGACGATCTGTGTTTCTCATAGCTGTGAAGTTGGTGGGTTACCATTGCCAAGGTAGTTCATAGTGTGCCAATTATCAATAACAAATGTGCTGCCTGCCAAAAAAGGATTTTGGAAAGAAAAATGGCTGTCTAGTTAGCTATATGTCAATCTGTTTTTGTTCTGATTCTATTCTACTCTCCAGTATCTGAACAGGCAGACTGCAATGTCATTTGGGCTTAAACATGGTCTTCATAATCATTTGACTCAGTTTGTTGTTTTTCTCCAAATAAATTATAATAATTAGATGTTTACATTGATAGAGGAGCTGTTCATTTGTGTATCGTCAATGTTAACGGCCATTCCAGACATCCTGTATTTGATGTGACAATAGTTATTGATATTTCCCTCAGTGAAATGGTCCATTATTAAAATCAATAAAGTTTTCGAGTTCACATCAAAATCACCAAAACAAAACCAATCAAATCTGTTGTGTGGGTTTTAGGGATAGTTATTATGCTATTATGTGGGATCCCTGGGTAATAACATACTAAAAGGCTTTAGGGAATGGTTCTCATGTCATGACGTGGTTGTAAGCTCTCAGACAAAGTTAAGATGCTGAAAAGTCTATAAATCTCCAAACCAAACCAAATCCTTCAACAATTTTCAAACAATACACAGTTTATACTCTAGACAATTTATAATGTCACAAATTCTAGGCCTATATTATTGTGAGTCCAAGGAATTAAAAGCACTAGCTTTCATACCAGCTAAAAGCATTCGTAGATGTGTATTAGTCAATGAAAGACAGATAAAGCGTTTTTTTTATCTTATCTTAATCTGTGGCATATGGCTTTCAAATGACCAGCTTTATACCTTGTCTTTCTAAGATCTAAAGCTGCTATTAAAATAAGCCAATCCTTTTTATACACTGTAAGTATAATGAGATTACAGACATAGACGTACATAGACTTACAGTTGTAGTTTTACAGTAAGAGTTTTTGATGTATACTTTCCCCTTAAGTGCTTTCTGTGTAATTATGAGCACGATTATAATTTTTTGAGGGGGGTATTATTTATTCCAAACTTGAATAAAAAAAAAATGTGTTGACCTTTCCAGTCTTCATTGTAATGTTATAAAACCAGACGGATGACCTGCGTCCTATCTTCCGGAGTGCTTTAATCTGATTAGAGGCTTTTATAGCTAACACAGCCTCCCGCAATTAACTTTTTACCATTCTGAATTTGATGAGTACAATAATTTGATAAAAGCATACTGCAAAGCTGTTTCAACTATTTCACATGGGTTCCTGTTGAATTTCCATGTCCTCCTATGTGTGGTGCTCTCTTTGTCTGTCTGTTTTAGCTCAGAGAACTGCCATCTGCCAGTAGTTGGGAAAGATTCAGACAACGTTTTTAGGAAACATTGCAGTCAGTCGTATCTTAGGGGAAGAGGATGCTGCTCTACTGTACACTAAAAGTATTAATATAATATGAATCCAATCTGGGTTTCAGTTTCAGAGCACTCATTATGTTACGCAATTAGAAGTAATGAATGTGGTTGTTAATTACATTCATTTGTGCAAATCTCCATTCCCAGTTGAATTTTTCTATGGAAACATTGTGACACTGACCAATGACTTATCATTTGCAATGTGATCGTATCCATTCAGCCCAATGGAGTTATACATAATTAGCGGTGCGATGCTATTAGCATCCAGGGGAAACCTGAACAGACACACTGTAGCTCAGATGCTTCATCCGGCCTAATATTCTGCTCCATTATGCAGTTAGCTAGCCACAGCTTAATAATGACATGTATCTATTTAGTAGTTTTCAGTTAGCTAGCCACAGCTTAATAATGACATGTATCTATTTAGTAGTTTTCAGTTAGCTAACACCAGATTAGTAATTTATTGCATCATAGTATATTTCAGTTAGCTAATCACAGTTTAGTAATTATATGTATTTATTTAATATATTTATACGTAGGTTGTTGTACTTTATTGTTGATTGTTGGGATATGTACAGTTGAAGTTGGAAGTTTACATACTCTTAGGTTGGAATCATTAAAACTCGTTTTTCAACCACTCCACAAATGTCTTGTTAGCAAACTATAGTTTTGGCAAGTCGGTTAGGACATCTACTTTGTGCATGACACAAGTAATTTTTCCAACAGTTGTTTACAGACAGATTATTTCAGGTATAATTCACTGTATCACAATTCCAGTGGGTCAGAAGTTTACATACACTAATTTGACTGTGCCTTTAAACAGCTCTGAAAATTCCACAAAATGATGTCATGGCTTTAGAAGCTTCTGATAGGCTAATTGACATAATTTCAGTCAATTGGAGGTGTACCTGTGGATGTATTTCAAAGCCTTCAAACTCAGTGCCCCCTTGCTCAAAAGAAATCAACCAAGACCTCAGAAAAAAGACCTCCACAAGTCTGGTTCATCCTTGGAAGCAATTTCCAAACGCCTGAAGGTACCACGTTCATCTGTACAAACAATAGTACGCAAGTATAAACACCATGGGACCACGCAGCTGTCATACCGCTCAGGAAGGAGATGTATTCTGTCTCCTAGAGATGAAGGTACTTTAGTGGGAAAAGTGCAAATCAATCCCAGAACAGCAGCAAAGGACCTTGTGAAGATGCTGGAGGAAACAGGTACAAAGTATCTATATCCACAGTAAAACAAGTCCTATATCAACATAACCTGAAAGAACACTCAGTAGGAAGAAGCCACTGCTCCAAAACGGCCATAAAAAAGCCAGACTACGGTTTGCAAATGCACATGGGGACAAAGATCGTACTTTTTGGAGAAATGTCCTCTGGTCTGATGAAACAAAAATAGAACTGTTTGGCCATAATGACCATCATTATGTTTGGAGGAAAAAGGGGGATGCTTGCAAGCCGAAGAACACCATCCCAACCGTGAAGCACGGGGGTGGCAGCATCATGTTGTGGGGGTGCTTTGCTCCAGGAGGGACTGGTGCACTTCACAAAATAGATGGCATCATGAGGAAAGAAAATTATGTGGATATATTGAAGCAAAATCTCAAGACATCAGTCAGGAAGTTAAAGCTTGGTTGCAAATGGGTCTTCCAAATGAACAATGACCCCAAGCATACTTCCAAAGTTGTGGCAAAGTGGCTTATGGACAACAAAGTCAAGGTATTGGAGTAGCCATCCCAAAGCCCTGACCTCAATCCTATAGAACATTTGTGGGCAGAACTGAAAAAGCATGTGTGAGCAAGGAGGCCTGCAAACCTGACTCAGTTACACCAGCTCTGTCAGGAGGAATGGGCCAAAATTCACCCAACTTATTGTGGGAAGCTTTTGGAAGGCTATGCGAAATGTTTGACCCAAGTTAAACCATTTAAAGGCAATGCTACCAAATACTAATTGAGTGCATGTAAACTTCTGACCCACTGGGAATGTGATGAAAGACATGAATGCTGAAATAAATCATTCTCTGTACTATTATTCTGACATTTCACATTCTTAAAATAAAGTGGGGATCCTAACAGACCTAAAACAGGGAATTTTTACTAGGATTAAATGTCAGGAATTGTGAAAACTGAGTTTAAATGTATTTGGCTATGGTGTATGTCAACTTCCGACTTCAACCTTATTTGCAGTTCTCAGAAACAACACGACTTTAGAAAGTTGTATACTGTATATGGCACTCTATCTACTGTAGTTACCTCATCTTTATTACCTGTGTTATCCATCTTTCATTGATCTAGATACCTCATCTTTATTACCTGTGTTATCCATCTTTCATTGATCTAGATACCTCATCTTTATTACCTGTGTTATCCATCTTTCATTGATCTAGATACCTCATCTTTATTACCTGTGTTATCCATCTTTCATTGATCTAGATACTTCATCTTTATTACCAATGTTATTCATCCGGTGTTAACCCCGGTGTCCTGGCTAAATTCCCAAGCTGTCCCTCATACCATCATGGTCACCTAATCTCCCCCAGCTTCCAATTGGCTCATTCATCTCCCCTCCTCTCCCCTGTAACTATTCCCCAGGTCGTTGCTGTAAATGTGAACGTGTTCTCAGTCAACTTACCTGGTAAAATAACGGTAAAATAAAAATAAAATAAACAAAAGATACTTCCTATTTATTTCCTGTGTTATCCATCTTTTGTTATTAGGTTTTGATTAGTATCTGTATTTCAGCATTATGAAGGTGCCTATCTAACCTGCTCTGTTAGAATGCTTACACCAGATTGCTTTCGCTATTTTCTTATGGTTAATAAATACTTAACATAATAATAAGCCCTCAGTGCCGCAGGCTCCCAGAACCTTTTACAGCATCTGCGCCAGTGAGCCAGCAACAGAGCTAAATGAAGCAACAGTCAGTATTAACCTATATACATTACGACGATCCTTAAAAGATGATTTCAGATGGTTTTGTTACCTTTTTTTCTGACCGGTTAAGGTCTCAGCATCTGTCTGGGGGGATTTAAATGGACTCATCTATATCCATCCTATCCAGTGGGATTTTACGGAAGTGCCTGAGTCTCTCAGAGGTGATGTGGAGGGGAACCTGTGTTTCATCTGGTACAAATGCCACATGAGCGGTTTGATTGAGAGACAAGCTATTGATCTGGTGGAGTCAACTCAAATCACTGGAATGTCCTCCACTAGAAGAGCCTGCTAAATGTCATGTTAGAAAGCTATTTTTGAGAGCATTAGGAGTTACTTTGTTGTGCTGCCATGCACTGACTGAAGTTAATACTGTCCATAGCCCATGATAACAAGATGCTTGGTCCTAAAGGACTGACTGAAGTTAAGTCAACATTGGTAAACAAATAATTCCATATTAGATATAAGGTCCAGCTGGTAGCTGTTTGTAATCAAACATTTTCAACATTCACTTAGATTGGCATTGGATGATGTCATAAATGTGAATTTTTTTTTTTTTTTTAAGTAGCGGCAATGTAACGCAATGGCTTTAAATAGTCTATCTGTACCAAATGGCTTTAAATAATGTAAAGTCTATCTGTACCAAATGGCTTAAAATAATGTAAAGTCTATCTATAACAAATGGCTTTAAAAAATGTAAAGTATATCTGTATCAAATGGCTTTAAATAATGTAAAGTTTATCTGTAACAAATGGCTTTAAAAAATGTAAAGTCCATCTGTAACAAATGGCTTTAAATCATCAGCATATCAACAGTGCATTCATAAAGTATTCAGACCTCTTGACTTTTTCCACGTTCTGTTACTTTATAGCCTTATTCTAAAATGGATTAAATTGCAAAATCAGATTTTAGAATTTTTTTGAACATTTATTTGAATAAAAAAAATTAAATATCACATTTACATAAGTATTCATACTTTTTACTCAGAACTTTGTTGAAGCACCTTTGGCAGGGATTACAGCCTTGAGTCTTCTTGGGTATGACGCTACAAGCTTGGCACACCTGTATTTGGGGAGTTTCTCCCATACTGTACCTCTCTGCAGATCCTCTCAAGCTCTGTCAGGTTGAATGGGGAGTGTCGCTTCACAGCTGTTTTCAGGTCTCTCCAGAGACGTTTGATCGGATTCAAGCCTGGGCTCTGGCTGGGCCTCTCAAGAACATTCAGAGACTTGTCCGAAGCCACTCCTACATTGACATTGCTGTGTTCTTAGGGTCGTTGTCCTGTTGGAAGGTGAAACTTCGCCCCAGTCGGAGGTCCTGAGCGCTCTGGAGCAGGATTTCATCAAGTACTTTGCTCTGTTAATCTTTCCCTAGATCCTGACTAGTCTCCCAGTCCCTGCCGCTGAAAAACATACCCACAGCATGATGCTACCACCACCATGCTTCACCGTACGGGTGGTGACAGGTTTCCTCAAATGTGACGCTTGGCATTCAGGCCAAAGAGTTCAATTTGTGTTTCATCAGACCAGAGAATCTTGTTTCTCATGGTCTGAGAGTCCTTTAGGTGCCATTTTGGCAAACTCCAAGCGGGCTGTCATGTGCCTTTTACTGAGGAGTTGCTTCCGTCTGGCCACACTACCATAAAAGCCTGTTTGGTGGAGTGCTGCAGAGATGGTTGTCCTTCTGGAAGGTTCTCCCATCTCCACAGAGGAACTCTGGAGCTCTGTCAGTGTGACCATCGGGTTCTTGGTCACCTCCCTGACCAAGGCCCTTCTCCCCGATTGCTCAGTTTGGAAAAGCCTTGGTGGTTCCAAACATCTTCCATTTAAGAATGATTGAGGCCACTGTGCTCTTGGGGACCTTCAATGCTGTAGACATTTTGGTACCCGTCCCCAGATCTGTGCCTTGACACAATTCTGTCTCGGAGCTCTACGGATAATTCTTTCAACCTCATGATTTGGTTTTTGCTCAGACATACAGTGTCAACTGTGGGACCTTATATAGACTGGTATGTTCCTTTCCAAATCATGTCCAATCAATTGAATTTACTACAGGTGGACTCCGATCAAGTTGAAGAAACATCTCAAAGATGATCAATGGAAAAAGGATGCACCTGAGCTCAATTTTGAGACTAATAGCAAAGGCACTGAATACTTATGTATGTAAGGAATGTCTGTTTTTATTTTTAACACATTTCCAAAAATGTCTAAAAACCTGTTTTCAAATTGTCATTTTGGGGAATTGTGTGCAGATTAATAATGAGAGAAAAAAGTAATCAATTTTACAATGAGGCTGTAATGTAACAAAATGTGGAAAAAGGGGAAGGTGTAACAAAAAACTTTCAGAATACACTGTATCTGTTATGGTCTCCCATGTTTCCTCCCGATCTGAAGGAGTATCATTCAGGTTGCATAATGTATAGACGGGCTAGACCATACACCCAAAACATTTTATAGACGGGCTAGCCCATACACCCAAAACATTTTATAGACTGGCTATCCCATACACACTACTGTATAGACTGGCTAGACCCAACCCAAACTACACTGTATAGACTGGCTAGCCCCATACTCAATGCACTGTATAGACTGGCTAGCCGGTACACACAATAAATTATATAGACTGGCTAGCCCCATACTCAATGCACTGTATAGACTGGCTAGCCCCTACACTCAATACACTATAGACTGGCTAGCCGATACAGACGATAAACTATATAGACTGGCTAGCCCCATACTCAATGCACTGTATAGACTGGCTAGCCCCTACACTCAATACACTATAGACTGGCTAGCCGATACAGACGATAAACTATATAGACTGGCCAGCCCATACATCCAATACACTGTATAGACTGGCTAGCCCCTTCAGCCAATACACTGTATAGACTGGCTAGCCCTTACATCCAATACAATGGCTCACATCAACACCATTATCCCAGAAACCCTAGACCCACTCCAATTTGCATACTGCCCAAACAGATCCACAGATGATACAATCTCAATCACACTCCACACTGCCCTTTCCCACCTGGACAAAAGGAACACCTACGTGAGAATGCTATTCCTTGACTACAGCTCAGCGTTCAAGACTGGCTATCTGCATTGTGTCCCGACACCCGCCACCCGCCAACCCCTCTTTTACACTACTGATACACTCTGTTTATCATATATGCGTAATCACTTTAACCATATCTACATGTACATACTACCTCAATCAGCCTGACTAACCGGTGTCTGTATGTAGCCTCGCTACTGTATATAGCCTCTCTACTGTATATACTTCTCTACTGTATATAGCCTCTCTACTGTATATAGCCTCTCTACTGTATATAGCCTCTCTACTGTTATAGCCTCACTACTGTATATAGCCTCTCTACTGTATATAGCCTCTCTACTGTATATAGCCTCTCCTGTATATAGCCTCTCTACTGTATATAGCCTCTCTACTGTATATAGCCTCTCTACTGTATGTAGCCTCTCTACTGTATGTAGCCTCTCTACTGTATGTAGCCTCGCTACTGTATATAGCCTCGCTACTGTATATAGCCTCTCTACTGTATATAGCCTCACTACTGTATATAGCCTCACTACTGTTATTTTTCACTGTTTTTTTACTTACCTATTGTTCACCTAATACCAATTTTTTACTTAAAAATTGCGCTGTTGGTTAGGGCCTGTAAGTAAGCATTTCACTGTAAGGTCTACTACGCCTGTTGTATTCGGCGCACGTGACAAATAAACTTTGATTTGATTTGATCATTAGATATGTCCATTATGTCCAGGATGTCCAGTCTAAGACATCATTAGATATGTCCAGTCTAAGACATCATTAGATATGTCCAGGATGTCCAGTCTAAGACATCATTAGATATGTCCAGTCTAAGACATCATTAGATATGTCCATTATGCCCAGGATGTCCAGTCTAAGACATCATTAGATATGCCCAGGATGTCCAGTCTAAGACATCATTAGATATGTCCAGGATGTCCAGTCTAAGACATCATTAGATATGTCCAGGATGTCCAGTCTAAGACATCATTAGATATGTCCAGGATGTCCAGTCTAAGACATCATTAGATATGTCCAGTCTAAGACATCATTAGATATGTCCAGTCTAAGACATCATTAGATATGTCCATTATGCCCAGTCTAAGACATCATTAGATATGTCCAGGACGTCCAGTCTAAGACATCATTAGATATGTCCAGTCTAAGACATCATTAGATATGTCCAGGATGTCCAGTCTAAGACATCATTAGATATGACCAGGATGTCCAGTCTAAGACATCATTAGATATGTCCAGTCTAAGACATCATTAGATATGTCCAGTCTAAGACATCATTAGATATGTCCAGGACGTCCAGTCTAAGACATCATTAGATATGTCCAGTCTAAGACATCATTAGATATGTCCAGGATGTCCAGTCTAAGACATCATTAGATATGACCAGGATGTCCAGTCTAAGACATCATTAGATATGTCCAGTCTAAGACATCATTAGATATGTCCAGTCTAAGACATCATTAGATATGTCCAGGACGTCCAGTCTAAGACATCATTAGATATGTCCAGTCTAAGACATCATTAGATATGTCCAGGATGTCCAGTCTAAGACATCATTAGATATGTCCAGTCTAAGACATCATTAGATATGTCCAGTCTAAGACATCATTAGATATGTCCAGGACGTCCAGTCTAAGACATCATTCAGCACCACATAACAGTTCTTATACCTTAACTGATGATGAAGCACGGACTGAAGGTGTTTTATCAAGAACATAGTCAACTAGATTGGATCTTTAAGAATGTAGTCCGTCTCTTGCAACTCCATATATCCTAGTCGGTTCAATATGCGGGGCAAGGTAGATTCCATTTTAGGAATCACAGCGTCAGTGAAATGTAACACAATGGAATGTTGGCATTGGCTTTTGTGCTGGGCTGTTTGAATTTCACCCCGGCAGAGTTCAGAATACATTGTCCAGAGATACGATCAAACTTGGAAGTGGATCAATAACTGCCAAACCAGACATGAGACTTCCCGAACATGAGAATGGGTATTTTAATTGTACAGGTATTTGAAAGCCTGCTCAAGTCATCACGGTTGTGGTTGAGATGTTTAACTAGCAGCTCAACATAGAAAACAGAGAATATATCCTGCCAGGTAGCTGACTGTCATAAAATAGTTCTGCAGGAGAGGTGAAGTCAGGCGCAGGAGACTCAGGTACGTTTAACGTGTTTAATGAAGAATGCAAGTCCAACACGAACAAGAAGGACGCGGGACGCAGCCCAGCAAACCTAATTCCCAAAACGCGTAACGTAACTCAAGAACAGTAACATAAATTCCCCCAAACCTACAGCAACAGACACGAAACAATCCCGCACAACCCCAAACACAAAACAGACTGAATACCCCACTAATTACTAAACACAAAACAGACTAAATACCCCACTAATTACTAAACACAAAACAGACTAAATACCCCACTAATTACTAAACACAAAACAGACTAAATACCCCACTAATTACTAAACACAAAACAGACTAAATACCCCACTAATTACTAAACACAAAACAGACTAAATACCCCACTAATTACTAAACACAAAACAGACTAAATACCCCACTAATTACTAAACACAAAACAGACTAAATACCCCACTAATTACTAAACACAAAACAGACTAAATACCCCACTAATTACTAAACACAAAACAGACTAAATACCCCACTAATTACCAAACACAAAACAGACTAAATACCCCCACTAATTACTAAACACAAAACAGACTAAATACCCCACTAATTACTAAACACAAAACAGACTAAATACCCCACTAATTACTAAACACAAAACAGACTAAATACCCCACTAATTACTAAACACAAAACAGACTAAATACCCCACTAATTACCAAACACAAAACAGACTAAATACCCCACTAATTACTAAACACAAAACAGACTAAATACCCCACTAATTACTAAACACAAAACAGACTAAATACCCCACTAATTACTAAACACAAAACAGACTAAATACCCCACTAATTACTAAACACAAAACAGACAGACTAAATACCCCCACTAATTACGAAACACAAAACAGACAGACTAAATACCCCACTAATTACTAAACACAAAACAGACAGACTAAATACCCCACTAATTACTAAACACAAAACAGACAGACTAAATACCCCACTAATTACTAAACACAAAACAGACAGACTAAATACCCCACTAATTACTAAACACAAAACAGACAGACTAAATACCCCACTAATTACTAAACACAAAACAGACAGACTAAATACCCCACTAATTACTAAACACAAAACAGACAGACTAAATACCCCCACTAATTACTAAACACAAAACAGACAGACTAAATACCCCACTAATTACTAAACACAAAACAGACAGACTAAATACCCCCACTAATTACTAAACACAAAACAGACAGACTAAATACCCCCACTAATTACTAAACACAAAACAGACAGACTAAATACCCCCACTAATTACTAAACACAAAACAGACAGACTAAATACCCCACTAATTACTAAACACAAAACAGACAGACTAAATACCCCCACTAATTACTAAACACAAAACAGGTGCTACTCTAACCAGACATTACCAAACTAAACATAGATCGGTGTCAGCTAGTAGGCCGGCGACGACGACCGCCGAGCACCGCCCGAACAGGGAGAGGCGCCACTTTTTAATTTTTTTTTACATTTACGTCATTTAGCAGACGCTCTTATCCAGAGCGACTTACAAATTGGTGCATTCACCTTATGATATCCAGTGGAACAACCACTTTACAATAGTACATCTATCTCTTTTTTTTGGGGGGGGGGGGTTAGAAGGATTACTTAATCCTATCCCAGGTATTCCTTAAAGAGGTGGGGTTTCAGGTGTGCCACTTGTGGACGTTGTGACACTGACTTCCTTTTTCCTCTCTCTATGAACTTTGACTATCCTAGGAAGGGGAGGACTTTATCTATCTGAGTTTTAAATAAAAACATCCTGTTGGAAACACTATCAACAAATGGCGGATTTTAAAGGTAGTGATGAATACGTTGTTATCACTGAAAGGTTTCAGTTTCTCACAAAAAAAAAGTTGTATAATACAATATTTTAAAAGTTAATTAAAAAAAGCTAATCTGTTTTTTTTTTGGGGGGGGGGCAGAGTTAATGAAATAATAAATTAATAAAACTAATGTACTCATATAAATGCTCTTAGTGAGCCCAAACAAACAGGTTTGTTTTGAATATGTCGATGATATTGAATGTTAAGATGTTATGGCCTATTATTTACTGTACACTACACCGCTCTGTTGCCTTTAGGACCTACCATGTTGTTATCATGGGCTATGGACAGTATTAAGTAGCTACGGTATTGGTATGAGCTTGTCAATACAATCGAGGTTGATATCTACAGTATACACTGAGTGTACAATATGTTTGGGAATTGATTCTACACGGTGTAGAAAGCGTTCCACGGGGATGCTGGCCCATGTTGACTCCAATGCTTCCCACAGTTGTGTCTAGTTGGCTGGATGTCCTTTGGGTGGTGGACCATTCTTGATACACACAGGAAACTGTTGAGCGTGAAAAACCCCAGCAGCGTTACAGTTCTTGACACACTCAAAAACTCAAATATTTTGTCTGGCTCATTCACCCTCTGAATGGCACACGTACACAATCCATGTCTCAATTATCTCAAGACTTAAAAATCTTTTAATCTGTCTCCTCCCTTTCATCTACACTGATTGAAGATGTTTTAACAGATGACAGCAATAAGGGAATCATAGCTTTCACCTGGATTCACCTGGTTTGTCTTTGTAATGGAGAGAGCAGGTGTTCCTAATATTTTGTACACTCAGCGTATGTTACTATGTTGACATCTGCTTTTAAGAAGGTTTGAGGTCAGGGTTGGTTTGACTCTCCTTTTACTTTAAGATATAGCACTATGAATAGATTAATAAGCTCAGTCTCATTCCTTCCTTTCTCATTTTTCACATTCAGACTGTCTCACAGATGAGGATGGGTTTTACTCGGCTTTGGAAGGACTTATTGACAGAAATAACTGTGCATCAATATGTCCCCCGAAGGCTGAACAGACTCGTCCCCAATTGCACCCTATCCCCTATATAGGGAATATGGTCAAAAGTAGTGCACCACATACAGTAGGGAATAGGGTGCCATTTTGGACACGTCTACTGACCTGTACTGTCCTTATATCCGGTGAACAGCATGTTGTTCCACTCCAGAACATATGGTGAGGGCATTTTAAAACCTTCACTATTATCATTGTCAAAGCACGGACGTCGTGACGTTTTAACATAAGATAAATTGGATTGCTGATTTTAAGTGTATTATGCAATGTTGCAATGGGTAACACGGTGTGTTCTGGGAAATAAGCCTGTCCGTGACCTTTGTAGAATGAATCTTGACAGTCACGATCCTCATTTTTCCATTTTATAAGAAAACATGACATGAATAATAGCAACTAATGCATTCTGAATCTAGAGTCATTCTGGACTGACAAATCACTCACTATAAGTTATAAATTCATTTTTAGAATTGAGTTTTGACATATTTCATTTTTTATTTGTCACAAGCAACTATTATGTTTCTAAGTACTGTGCGAAAATCACCAAGAACATAATCCATTTCATATTTCTGGCCACTGTTGAAATCCAGAGCACTCTACGGCATCTCCATGCACAGCCATTTAATCCAGGTGTCCTCGTGCATGCATGAGTCAGATTACTCCACGCACCCAAACCCCTCTATCTCCTCTGTGATCAATGTATACACAGACTCTCTGATAAATTGGTGTCCTCAGACAAATAGATCACTTCAGAGGACCAATCACAGGCCGGTAACACAGACAAATGGAATGAGTTTAGGAAGAGAAGAAGAGCTTTGCTGAATGGGTAAAAAAAAGGATTTCAGTTAGAACACCACAGACACGCAGGATGGATTTGAGAAGAGAAGAGAGTTGAGGGAGGTGGGAGCTGGGAGGCCCTGTAGCTAGTTGCAGGAAATGTTTGTCCTAACAAAAAATGACAGGAGGCTTTTGAAAGGGCTTGACATTGGACACATAAACCTGGCATCATAATCGGGCCAATTGAAGCATTCATGGCATTTGCTATGGTCAAGTTCTCAGCCCTAGCTTGCTTCTCTCTTCTGTGAGGCGAGAGGATGCGGCAGAGACATCTGTGAGACCTCAAGGCTATGTAGCAGCCACGAGGTCAGTCATCTGCCATGCCATGCCATGCATGCTACAGCAAACCTGGCTTCTGTCTCTGTGCCAACACACACAGGCAGTCTGTGTCTAACGGTCCCTTTGTCCCCCCATTCCCCCCACAGACTCCTGGCTTGATTGCACTGATTTCTCCTCACATTCTATTTAACTACAGCTCCTCACTGGATGTTGGTGTCAGACATTTTGTCAAACAGTAACGTGTGTAAGACACCTGAAGACAAAAAAAAAACACATTATAGAAATACAATCTCAGAATGAATCATGAATGCTGTGGAGAAACGGAAGATATAAATGTTTTTTTTTATTTTAAGCCATATTTGAAATGCTCTGTCAACCCCAATCCCAGGTGTCTACTGTTCTAGAACACATTGATTTGGAACTCAACAATGAACATTGCTGAATGAATTCTGTCTGAAACAATAATGTTTAAAATGCTTTATGATGTACAGAGAATAGCATAAAGTATACTGTAGAGAGAAGGGAGACAGACAGAGACATAAAACATGACAAGGAGTATTTCAGGGGGAAAGGAGATACACCATAGGAGGTTGGTGGCACCTTAATTGGTGAGGACGGGCTCGTGGTAATGGCTGAAGCGGAATACGTGGAATTCATCAAACACACGGTCAAATACATCAAACATATGGTTTCCAGCTGTCTGATGCCATTCCATTCGCTCCGTTCCATCCTTTATTATGAGCCGTCCTCACCTCAGCAGTCTCCACTGAAATACACATATCCAAAAAAGACCCAGTCAAATAGAGTTGTATAGAGAGTGTGGAGGATCTCCTGAAGACAGACCCAGTTAAATAGAGTTGTATAGAGGGAGTAGAGCATCTCCTGAAGACAGACCCAGTTAAATAGAGTTGTATAGAGGGAGTAGAGCATCTCCTGAAGACAGACCCAGTTAAATAGAGTTGTATAGAGAGAGTCGAACATCTCCTGAAGACAGACCCAGTTAAATAGAGTTGTATAGAGAGAGTCGAGCATCTCCTGAAGACAGATCCATCCGGTATAGCTTTGTTAAAATAGATACAATATAATGCCTCTAGTTATGCCCTTGATTCTACAGTTGGCTTAACTCAGTCAGACACCAAGGGAAGCAGATGTTGTCTAGCGGCGTGTCCCCGCCTCTCTCTGCTGCTGCTGCTGCTGCTGCTGTCCTGGTTGGTGTCACTGAGCTTACAGGTGCACCCAACCACTAAGCTGGTTCAGTCTGGTTCGGTCTTACCGTAGGCCAGGGACGCTGCTCCAGAGCTCCAGAGCTGGGGGTGTTGGAATAGAGGGAATATGCTAATTTGATCCACTGAGGTATAATAATTGATGATCAGTCCTGCTGTCAAAGCTGAAAATCACTGGGCCGTGCCGGTAATGCCCCGCAAATGCAGTAACATATCCTGGTGTGTGTGCACCGACTGATCACACTACACAGACACACACACTACACAGTGCAGAGACACCGCTGCAAGCTGTATAGCATTTATTTCAGTGTCGTTAATAAAGTTGTTATTGACCAGGCAGGCTTTACTAAACTGTTGGATATAAATTGCCTATCTATTGTATTATTTCTAGACAAAAACTGCTCTAGAAAGGCTTGATTTACATTGAAATGATATGAAAAGACCACAAACATAGATCATCTGCATGAGGTAGTTAATAAACCTCCCACGTTGTTCAGAGATCTGGTGAATAACACAGACTGTGTCCCCATAGGGCTCTGGTCGATATTAGTGCACTATATAGGGAATAAGACGGCATTTAGGATGCAGGCTTCATGCATCACCATGGGCAACCCAGAGAACTGGCAGCCCAGAGATTCATGGCTAAACTCAAACAAAAATGTCATATGTTTGTCATTTGTCTATCTGTCAAATACAATCTTATAACATTTTCCTATGTTATTGATATGAGAAACAATAGTTCAAGGTCCCAGAAAAATCAATATATTGTAATATTTTCAACTTTTTAAGATAAGAAATTGACCTGTTTTGTTTCCCTAAATCATGTTGTTCAGGGTTCCCCAATGCAGTGTAAGAGATAACCTTCTCTGACAAGGAGCAATTCTCAAACAACAGGAGTTGGACATTTTTTTTTCTTACAGACTGTTAGTTAGAATGCCTTGTGTTGTTGTCTAAAGTAAACCCTTCCTTTCTCAACAACAGACCTGTATCTGAAATCTTGATTGGCTCCCAATACACCTGCTCAGCTCTCCCAAAGAAGAAGTGTTCACGGCAGTGAAGCAGAGAGATCCTGCCTGTTGCGAATGTTAGGGTGTTTCATTAAATGTATTGTACTGTACCATGCTGAAAGCAAGCTGCAAACTGTTTGACATCTTCACCCACTGTATCTTCAAGTGCTAGGTTAGTTACAGAAAGCAATAACAACAATGTACTCCCTTCAAAAAGGTTCAAGTTCTGCACTTTACTTTCTTAATTTTTTGACAATTCTGTTTTGGAATTTATTTACAGTATATCCATTATTTAAAGAACAGCACTGTATTTGCTGCCAAAGGTTCACGTTAATTTAAAGAACAACACTGTATTTGCTGACAAAGGTTCAGGTTATTTACTCGTTATTTACTTTTTTGGGCAATCTTCCTTTGGGGAATTAGTAATATTAATATCAGTGATATTAAATTAAATGGAATGCACATAGTTGAGTGTGTTTTCTATACTCGTCCGCACCTCTACCTGTAGGCTTTACAGACGCTCCCCACCCCTTGGCTGCAACCATTCCAACCGATGTGGAATTCCGGGTCTCTGGCAGCATTTTGGAACTGCCGATCTGTGGTCAAGAACGCCGAGTTCAGCTCAGCATATGTTGCCCTACAGTCCCTTGACCTTTTGGCCCTGACTGAGAGATGAATCACCCCAGAGAACACTGCTAGTCCAGCTGCTCTTTCTTCATCTGACTACGTTTTCTCTCAAAGTCCGAGAGCATCTGGTCATCGCGGTCTACTAATTTCTCCTAAGTGGAGAAATGTCCATCTCCTCATTCCATGCTGTCATTGTTACTTGTCCACTCAAGCTTAACCGTATTGTCATCTATTGCCCACCAGGTGCCCTTGGATAGTTCCTCAATGAGTTTGACAATTTGATAAGCTCATTTCCTGGCTCACCGCTCTCCGTACTTGGTGACTTCAACCTCCTGTTGTCTACGTTCAATTCATTTATTTCCAACTCTCTCTTTCCCATCCTTGCCTCTTTTGACCTCACCCTTTCACAATCCCCTCCAACTCACAAGGCAGGAAATACGCTTCACCTCTTCTTTACTAGAGGCTGTTCGCCTACTGATCTGGCTGCAACCCCCCTCTAGGCCTCTGATCACTACATTGTTTACTTTTCTGTCTCTCTTTCCTCCAACCCTAACCACTCAGCCCCTACCCAGATGGTCATGCGTCTTCGCAATCTTCGCTCTCTCTCTCCCACTACTCTCTCCTCTTCTATCCTATCATCTCTCCCTTCTGCTAAATCATTCTCCTTCCTGTCTCCCGATTCGGACCTACTCTCCTCCCTTTCCCTTACCATATCCTCTGTCCCCTTCCTCCCGGCTGGCTCGGCCTTCCCCTCCTGCTCCATGGCTGAGTGACTCATTGTGTGCTTACAGAACAGGGCTGTAGGCAGCTGAACGAAAATGGAGGAAAACTAAACTTCCAGAGGACCTATCATCCTTCCACTCCCTCCTCTCCACCTTCTCTTCTTCTGTCTCTGCTGCTAAAGCCACTTTCTACCACTCTAAATATCCAGCTTCTGCCTCTAATACTAGGAAACTCTTGTCCACCTTCTCCTCCTTACTTAATCCTCCACCCCCTCCATCTCTGCGGACGAGTTGGTCAACCACTTTGAATGTTGACGACATCCACTGCTCATTCATTCAGCCTATTGAGTTCACTGGTCTCACTCACACAGACCTTATGCCTTGACCTCTTTCTCCCCTCTCTCTCTAGATGACATCCTGTGACTAGTGAGGTCTGGCCTCCCGACAACCTGCCCGCTCGACCCAATCCCCTTTTGCCTTCTCCAGACCATCTCTGGAGACTTTCTCACTTTCCTCAACAACTCATCCCTGACCACTGGCTGCATCCCCTCTGAATTAAAAAAAAGCCTGAGTTGCTCCTGTCCTCAAGAAACCAACACTCTACTCATCTGACATCAAAAGCTATAGACCTGTATCCCTTATTTATTTTCCTTCCAAAACACTTGAGCCTGATGTGTCTGATGCACTCTCTCATTATCTCCCTCAGAACGATGTTCTTGACCCAAACCAGTCAGGCTTCAAGACGGGTCACTCAACCAAGACTGTTCTTTGTGTCATGGATGCAAAGCTGACTCTCTCTCCTCTGTTCTAATCCTCCTACATCTATCCGCTGCCTTTGACACCGTGAACAATCAGATCCTCCTCTCCACTCTCTCAGGGCTGGGCATCTCAGGCTCTGCCCACTCCTGGATTGCATCCTACCTGGCAGTCCGCTCCTACCAGGTGATGTGGAGAGGATCTGTGTCTGCAACTCATACTCTCACTACTGGTATCCCCCAGGTCTCGGTTCTAGGCCCTCTCATCTTTTCTCTATACTCCAAGTCACTTGGCTCCATCATATCCTCAAATGGTCTCTCTTATCATTCCTATCCGGATGACACTCAACCACTTTTGACCTTCCCCCGTTCTGACACCCATCTCTGCATGCCTGGCAGATATCTCAACTTGGATGCCGGCCCATCACCTCAAGCTCAACCTCGACAAGACAGAGTTGCTCTTCCTCCTGGGGAAGACATGCCCGCTCCACGACCTCTCTATCACAGTTGACAACTCCACAGTGTCACCCTCCCAGAGTGCAAAGAACCTTGGCGTGACCCTGGACAACACCCTATTGTTCTCTGCAAACATCAAAGCAGGTCCCCACTCCTGCAGGTTTATGCTCTACAACATCCGTAGAGTATGACCCTAGCTCACACAGGAAGCGACGCAGGTCCTAATTCAGGCAATTGTCATCTCCAGTCTGGACTACTGCAATTCGCTGTTGGCTGGGCTCCCCGCTTGTGCCATCAAACCCCTGCAACTTATCCAGAACTCTGCAGCCTGGCCTGGTTTTCAACCTTCCCAAGTTCTCTCATGTCACCCTGCTCCTCCTCACATTCCACTGACTTCCAGTCGAATCTCACATCCACTACAAGACCATGGTGCTTACCCACAGAACAGCAAGAGGAACTATACTCCCTACCTTCAGGCTATGATCAAACCCTACACCTCAAATCAAGCACTCCATTTTGCCACCTCAGGTCTCTTGGGCCTCCCACCCCTACGGAAGGGCAGCTCAGCCCAGTCCAAGCTCTTCTCTGTCCTGGCACCCCAATGGTGGAACCAGCTTCTCCTTGAAGCTAGAACAGCAGCGTCCCTGCCCAACTTCCGAAACATCTGAAACCCTACCTCTTCAAACAGTATCTTAAATCATCTGCAAATTCCTCTGGATAAGAGCGTCTGCTAAATTACTAACATGTAAATGTCTATAGCAAAGTAGAGAAGAATTTCAACCCTGTGTACCTTTAGAGGGCATCTGTCATGGGTTACAGGACATTCACATTTACCTGGTGAGTCAGAGTGTCTACAGGACAGCTGTCCCAACAGACAGGCCCAGGGACATTTACCTGGTGAGTCAGAGTGTCTACAAGACAGCTGTCCCAACAGACAGGCCCAGGGACATTTACCTGGGGAGTCAGAGTGTCTACGAGACAGCTGTCCTAACAGACAGGCCCAGGGACATTTACCTGGTGAGTCAGAGTGTCTACAAGACAGCTGTCCCAACAGACAGGCCCAGGGACATTTACCTGGGGAGTCAGAGTGTCTACAAGACAGCTGTCCCAACAGACAGGCCCAGGGACATTTACCTGGGGAGTCAGAGTGTCTAAAAGACAGCTGTCCCAACAGACAGGCCCAGGGACATTCACCTGGTGAGTCAGAGTGTCTACAAGACAGCTGTCCCAACAGACAGGTTCAGGGACATTTACCTGGGGAGTCAGAGTGTCTACAAGACAGCTGTCCCAACAGACATGTTCAGGGACATTTACCTGGTGAGTCAGAGTGTCTACAAGACAGCTGTCCCAACAGACAGGCCCAGGGACATTTACCTGGGGAGTCAGAGTGTCTACAAGACAGCTGTCTCAACAGACAGGATCCGGGAAATTTACCTGGTGAGTCAGAGTGTCTACAAGACAGCTGTCCCAACAGACAGGTTCAGGGACATTTACCTGGGGAGTCAGAGGGACTACAAGACAGCTGTCCCAACAGACAGGCCCAGGGACATTTACCTGGGGAGTCAGAGTGTCTACAGGACAGCTGTCCCAACAGACAGGCCCAGGGACATTTACCTGGGGAGTCAGAGTGTCTACAGGACAGCTGTCCCAACAGACAGGCCCATTTACCTGGGGAGTCAGAGTGTCTACAAGACAGCTGTCCCAACAGACAGGCCCAGGGACATTTACCTGGGGAGTCAGAGTGTCTACAGGAACGCTGTCCCAACAGACAGAGAGGTAGGGATGTGCTTTCGCCATCCTTTCGGTCACCGCTCCACTGCACTAGCTAGGCTCTGTGTTATGTTCACAATCATTTGGTGTGCTGTATCCGGAGAGAATATTGCAGTCTTCAGTGCAGCCAGCGGTTGTAATTTCTCTCTGTACGGCCACTCAGCTAACATGCAAGTTGATAAGGCTACCCATGGTGTTAAGGGAGCATTCTGATAACTGTGTATAATATGACAGTGGATAAGGGGATTTCCCTAACAATTTCCCGAAAAGGAGTTTGGCAATTTCGATGATTTGATATTGTTTGAGAGGACATTTAAACTAGGGAGAGAGAAACAGTTTGTAGATGTCTAACATAGTGTATGTTTTATTGCAAAATTGTTTGCTGTGAATGATATTGGATGTCATTCACGTGAATTTCCCCCACATATCTTCCATGTTTCATTTTAAAGGCTGCCATTTTGAAAAGTAGGATATGAGGATTTGTGAAGGAGGTTATCAGTCTTTTATACTCATCCCTTTATTTCCCATAAGCTTTCTCCCTCCACAGTGAACTGTTTAGCCACAATACCCATATTGTTGGGGGGGAAAAAATGGGGGATCAGAATTAACTTGTTTTAGAAAATGACCATGCAGTGACCGAAAAGGGCACAGAGCCACAATATCTCCCTCCCTCCCTCCCTCCCTAGCTCTCCCTCCCTCCCTCCCTCTCTCCCTCTCTCTCTCCCCCCCCTCTTCCCCTCTCTCTCCCCCCTCCCTCCCTCCCTCCCTCCCTCTCTCTCTCCCTCTCTCTCTCTCCCCCTCCCTCCCTCCCTCCCTCCCTCCCTCCCTCTCTCTCCCTCTCTCTCTCTCTCTCTCTCTCCCCCCTCCCTCCCTCTCTCTCTCTCCCCCCTCCCTCCCTCCCTCCCTCCCTCCCTCCCTCCCTCCCTCCCTCTCTCTCTCTCTCTCTCCCCCCTCCCTCCCTCTCTCTCTCTCCCCCCCCCTCCCTCCCTCCCTCCCTCTCTCTCCCCCCCTCCCTCCCTCCCTCTCTCCCCCTCCCTCCCTCCCCCTCTTTCTCCCCCTCCCTCCCTCCCTCCCTCCCAAGGGGTAATGTGTGTCAGCCTCATTCCTCTCATGGTAAAATATGCTATCTGTGCCTGCCTGCCAGTCTATGTGGGTGCATCCAAATAGTACCCCTTTCCCTTGTGTAGTGCACTACTTTTGACCAGGGCCCATAGGGACGACGTAGGGAAAAGGGTACCATTTGGCACACACCCTACGTGAGAGTTTCATGTTAATCCTCATGAAACATTACTTTGTGCGCATGAATAAATAAAAAGCTGCTCGGCGGGTAATTGAGGTGCCGTGCCACTAACAAACGACAACACAATTTGTAAATTAGATTTTTCTTCCTCCCAATCTGGGGCCCCACGATGATTTATATCAAATGACATAATTTACTAAAACCATGCGATCCACCAAGAGTACACCCATCCTATTTGTTTTCCATCCAGATGACAGTTGGCTATTTAGCCTTTAAAGGCCCCTATTATAATATAATATTCTGTCCAATTTTTTTCTTGAGAATGTTAATGTACATTCTATGCCTAACTCTATGAATTCAGTGATAAAATAGTATACCTTTCAAAGTAAGATAGCTGTTGTATATTCCCTCAACAAGTTTTCCCCCAGTAGAGACTCTTACCTTGAAGAGATTAAAATTGCAAATGAACAAGTAGACAGTTGAGTGACAAAACCCTTACTTTGTTTATCAATGTGAAAACCTGAGGGCAACAAAGTGTAGACAGCAGATTCAAGTTAATTTACCTCAGTAGACATGATATTGGTGACCCCCTAGAGCAGAGAACTGTAGATTATCATTGTAAAAACACCTGGGGGACTTTAATTAAATTGATACATATGCTTTAAGCCAAACTGACTGAGAGTTTCACAGGTATACAAACAGTGGTCCTGCTTCATTTTAATAATTAACTAAATTATTTAACTAACAAACACAGAACAGCAAACCTTTGATTCATGATGTGTTGGCTGTTTTTGAAACACGGTTTTATCTTTCACACTATCCTGGCAGCTATCCTTGTAAAATATATCACTGTTATTCAGTGTTACTTAACTCCTGTGATTTGAAGCCTCCTATGAACCACCTGGGAACAGAATAATCAAAAACATTTATAGCTTTTAGTCACGTCATTTACAAACTGAGCTACACATTTTATAGGTGTTCAATATCTCCCCAGAAAAGGAAAGCCTTGGAAGCTGCATTGATTTCCGAGGTCCTCTTCCCCACTCCTGCCCTTGTGCTGCTTGACCCACTTATTCACTCATCTTTCCTGCTTTTCTCAGGAGGGTTATGCTTTCGTACTGCTTTCGCCATTACAGAGTGGACGGCGGGCCAGCTACCCTGCACAGCCTCTCTTCGTATGAGTTAGGTGATACCGGCTCAGTTAGTCAACATCGTAAATCATCAGACAAATTGACGTATGTGCCACAGGAGAGAAGATCCTTCTAGGAGTCTTAGAAGACCACATAGAGGCAATAATAACCTCAGTGGTGATGCTAGCTGATGGGTATTGACAAAGCACTGAGTTAGACCTAAACCATGGCCCTTATCCCCCCTCTGCAATGATCCAGCATTACATCAGCGTCCACTGTAAAACCCATCGCTATAGCTTTACATATTATTATACACATCAATGTTTATTGATCAGAATCCTGTCAGCAGAGTAATAAAACTATTTAAACTTCAAGGTGTAAACGGCAAAATAGAAAATTAAACAATATGCCTGGTGCTGTGCTGTGGTGTATTTGAGTTGTCTCATTTAACGTTTTGTTTTGGGACGTTTCACAGTATCAAAAGAGCAATGATTACTCTAAATTCTGGCACTGTAACAGAATGACTCATTCATACACAAAAATCCTCCCTGAAATGCCATCACTATATCCCAGCAAACAGAGAACACTTGTTTTTTCCCCTCCATGCAATACAGTTTGCCGCTAGCAAGAAAGGCATTTCACTGTACTTGTGCACATGACATTAAAATTTAAAACTTTAGAATTTTTCTAAGACTTACATTTTTTTTTTTACTTTCTAAGAAAATCAACAACAACAAAAAATGGACACGCTCTAATTATGTTCCCGAACATTAAATGGGTACTTTTATGCACGCATGCTCAGTGCCCTCTTCAGGGTTACACGGTTAATGCTGAAGCAGTTTATGTAAACAAACAATTAGTGCAGCCAATGAACACGGTGAGGGGTGTGGCATAGTAATTCATCAAAATGAGTGATGAAAAAAATATGTTTTTTACAGCATGACAATAATGTTCAGTACATGGTGTAAATATTTACATCACTTTTATGATAATAACATTAAATAGAAATGAATACATCGTGTTAATATCAACAATCATAAATCGCTACCTTTAAGTTATTTTCATCTATGTCTCATTATTCCATGTCATATATTCTTGTGATACAAGCATAGTGCATGATGAGCATCAACAGCATTTGGAAACATGATATGTTAATAAAGCTGTGGGCAAAACATTATTATTATTATTTTTTATTGGTTTGAAATGTTCATGTAAATTACTCTGAGATCAAAGTCAATTTTCAAACCACTAGGGGTGAGAGTTCTTAGGCAGGAGATCCAGTGGGCCTCCCTCTGTGAGATGGGTGCCAATAATGTCTGAGTGGGCTTAATTTGAAACTTGCTCAGCTAAAGAGGATAAGGGGAGACTATCAGAGGCTAGGGCCGACTAGGGCGGACTAGTTGAGACTGGCAGGCTGACTTTAAGCCAAGTTCCTCTGGAAGGCTACATAATAATTGCTAATAGGGTTGAAAGCAGGCTTGGGGCAGGTCTGTTGAGATCCTCTCTTCCTCCCTAGGATTAGCATGTTTAAGAGGCTTCCTTTCAGCAAACTAGAATGGATGTTGTAACTATAAGGACTAGGTTTGAGGAGAAAAGGACTTACCAATTTGGCAATATTGTCCTATTTTCAAATTACTTGTAGCTAGCTATCCTTATAACCTAATAAGAGTTTGTTGAATGCATATTGGATAGGCTCCATTTGACTGTACATGTTGTCTGCAAAGCGCTAGCTAGCTAAGTAGGACTTCCAGTTTGTTTCCAAACTCATTCCATGGACATATTCCCTTTCTTTTCCCTCTCTAACACATTGCTGTGCCTCCACACTATTTGTTTTCAAGTATTTCATAAGGAATTATGAATTGTCATTGGAATATAATGCAGACTGCAACATTTTTTTGTTCTTATTCTTAACGGTTTATCTATTCATCCAAATGTTGATACATAGAAGCAGACTTTTACTTTCTTCATGAATTCATCTGAATTCTGTAATATTGAGAGAAAAAAAGCTATAGCTTCATGATACTTGTGAGAGATGGCTTGATCTCTCTCTGGGCTGTAGACATTTTGTTGCTGATAATATAATAAAGACATATCTTGGTTCATGGCTTTACAAGGGTTGGCAAGTGTGGAGTGAGATACCAACACAGCTAGCGGCATTGAATCATTAACACACAATCTCTCTTTTAGAAGTAATATTCATTCCATATTCAGTTCAATGATAAAGTAATACAATACAAAAAGAAGCTGAGGCACTGGACTCAATTCATTTGAAAACCGCATTGCAGTTTGTTTTACACAATAGTTACTTTTTCTCATTTATTAAAAGTCACACAATGTTCTGTATAGTCTGGGATGACTACTTCCAGACAGTTTCCAGAACTTGAGACGTGAGTACACAGTCAGTCACAAAGACAACAATCCTCTTTCTGATTTTCCTTTTATTGCAATAGGACTTGTATTTCCATACGAGCAGGGTTTGAGTAAAGAGTACATTGCTCTCTTTACTAGTTAAATGTTTAAATAAGACATGCAATTTGAATTGGTGCAGAGCTCATCAATATGAAATTGGTGCAGCAGAGTGAAACAGAATGGAAGGAGACAGGCCTGGACGGACACTCTCCATTAATCTAACACCCAGTTCGCCATTTTCTGAAGCGTCCATCTTTGCCGATTAGGAACTTCACAAGAAATACAACATAGCAAATATTTTTGAGGTTTCTCCTTGACAACAATATGGAAACACTGAAAATGTGAATCAAACCTCTAAATGCTTGATATCTTAGATCAAATAAAAAAAAATAGAATCAAATCAAATTGTATTTGTCACATGCGCCGAATACAGTGAAATGCTAATTTGTAATCCTCCTTAACCAACAATGCAGTTTTTAAGAAAACATTTATAAAATAGAAATATAAGAAATAATTAAGGAGTAACAATAAAATAAAAATGTCTTCATATGTTGACTACGTAGCTATCGTCTGAGTAATACAGGACATGGTGAATATTGGAGATGTGTGGATGTGACTTACTCTGCTGCTGACATAGTAATATAAGCTACTGTGTATACCAGTACATCCCTTTCCCCAGTATTGTATAACCCCGGGTATATCCCTTTCCCCAGTATTGTATAACCCCGGGTATATCCCTTTCCCCAGTATTGTATAACCCCGGGTATATCCCTTTCCCCAGTATTGTATAACCCCGGGTACATCCCTTTCCCCAGTATTGTATAACCCCGGGTATATCCCTTTCCCCAGTATTGTATAACCCCAGGTATATCCCTTTCCCCAGTATTGTATAACCCCGGGTATATCCCTTTCCACAGTATTGTATAACCCCCGGTATATCCCTTTCCACAGTATTGTATAACCACCGGCATATCCATATTTTCTACTTGTCCAATACATCAGGTATTTGTTCTTGTTATCTGTCAGTCAACAGTTGATATCAATAGAGTTTAGAAGATTTAACAAATGCCCCCCTGTTGCTCTCAGCCCCCCAAATTATGTTGCGCTTGAAGATTTGTCTGCAGTACCAAATTATTAAACGCTTTTTCTTGATCCCAGGGGTGTCAACCACACCATAACAAATACAATTTCACAATATGGTAATGATTACAAGAAGGAAGCTAAAAAAAGAGGTGATGAAGTCAACAGAACTGGGGTCGGCAGGTAGCCTAGTGGTTAGAGTTTTGGGCCAGTAACCAAAAGGTTGCTGGATCGAATCCCCGAGCAGACAAGGTAAAAATCTGTTGTTCTGCCCCTGAACAAGGCAGTCAACCCACTGTTCCTATGCTGTCATTGTAAATAAGAATTTGTTCTTAACTGACTTGCCTAGTTAAATTTTTTTTAAAAATGTTAAAACAACAACCGTGCTGTATACTGTAAGTCCATGTCCCAAATTCAACCGAGTTGGTTTGAAATGTGATTCTAACGCAGCCCCTTTGGTTGAACTCTTGACCTAACTAACTGCTGGGTAAATTAGACTACATTGCTGGGTTTCTGGGTTAAAGCAACCCAGTAAATTGGGTTTGTGGGATTGACCCAGCAGCTAGGTAATTTATGTTAATTTCTGTGTCATCCTAATTTAAATGTCGATTGCATATTTTTTACCTTCTCTACCATCCTACCCCCTTCCATTTCCTACACACACACACAATCAAACTACAATATTGCTGCTTTTCAGAACGTACATCACCTCAGAGATGTAAAAACAAAAAACGTTATTTTTTTTAAAGAACATTGAAAAACCCTATTGTCTAAATATGTATTGTTTCACAGGATAAGATTTCATAATTAGAATGTTTATTCTTTCACAAACAAAAACAGTCCAAACAAAAGACTGAAGCCTCAGTTGATCTTGATGTGCACACAAAGCACAAAAAGCGTGTGTGTGTGTGTGTGTGTGAGACACTGTGGTATTAACACAGATCTGTCTGATCAGACCGTGTCAGAGCTAATCAATAGATTTTCAGACAGACAGACAGACAGACAGACAGATACAGACAGACAGACAGACAGACAGACAGACAGACAGAGACAGACAGAGACAGGCAGGCAGACAGGCAGGCAGACAGGCAGACAGACAGACAGACAGACAGACAGACAGACAGACAGACAGACAGACAGACAGACAGACAGACAGGCAGGCAGGCAGGCAGGCAGGCAGGCAGACACACACACAGACACACACACACACACACAGACACACACCATGCTGTTTTGCTATACAGTAATGTTCTACATTTGGATGAAGTCAAACTATTGTTACACAGAACAAGAGTAAAATATTATATGTGAAGGTCACTACTAAGGACATGGACTAATGACTCATTACTTAACAACTGTATTTCATTCATAAAGCACTTTTCACAATCCCAAAAAATGTAACATTTTCTATTTAAAATAAATTGTTGTGATATAATGAAAGCATACCAGAACGTGCTTCAGTAGTTGAACTAAAGGCAAACAAGCCATGTACCGTACTGTAGGCAAAAAGCATGCACAAATGCATTTAAAAAAGCTAACTAAAAGCCAATTTAGCAAAGTTATAAATAGTGCCTTAAGAACATATTAGCATTGGAATGAGACACTCATGGCTCATCAATCCATTGATATATTAATTCACAGGAACACATCAGCCGTAGGGCTGTGCTTCCTCCTGTCACTTTTACATCCACTTATTGTTCAGTGGGAAAAAAAAGACATGCTCGCAAAAGTCTTACTGCAGGGGATTCTGTTCCTGGCAGCTGAGTCACCGTGGTCTGTAGGAATTCCCATGCTGAGGCACAGTGAGAAAGTTAGGACTTGAAGCACACATCCAGTGCCCCAAGCAGTGTACTTTGCTCCAATGTCGGTCCACTAATGACTGTAAACACTTGTGAGCAGTCCCCAAAAGCCAACACAAAAGGAGTAGGGTCTGGGTCACCTGTGACAAAAAAAAACATAATTGGAGTTAAAAACACGACGGAAACCCATTTAATTTTATTATTTTTTTATTCGGTACATGAATTTAATGGAAAAAGTCATTTTTAAAAAGTCATCACACACAGGCTTTTATCCACAAAAAAAAATAAGTTTGCTGGAAACATCTCCGGTGGGAAAATATGCATCTTGTGTTATGCAGATTTTTTTAATATTCGTGTGAAAATCTGTTGCAAATTGGATGGAAATCTACCTAATGTCTTAGATTGTGCAGTAACAGATTTTGGAATGCTGTTCCTTTCATTCAAGGTTTACAAAATGCCATCATCTAATTTCCCCATCAATCTCACTATGCCTATCCACTACTTAATAAACTTACAGGCTGCAAGTCAATGAAAGACTTTCTGGTCTCATTGAAGCCGGCTTGGAAAGTCTTCCTGCCAATCTTGTAGACTGGTGATGGGAGGACCACTGGCAGAAGTCATAAAGTGACATCACCTTGTGTTTCTGGAGACTGTTTAGTGAATAACTTGATTGTTTCAGGATAAAAATGGAATGAGAATGTGACACCACCAACAGGGTAATTTCAAACTACACCTGCACTTCAAAGAGAATATCTTGAGCCTGCTTCTCTCTGGGCTGGCAAAGCAAAAGTGTTTTTTTGTCCTTGAAGACCGCATTCCAGATATCAGTGAGTTTTCCCGAGCAGTCCAGATTTAAAATGTAGAAGTCCTGAGAAATCTATAGTAAAGCAGACAATTACATTTTTTTGGTAATATTTTATTTAAAAAATAATAATTGACAAACAAAAACATACATTGACAAAAACAATAGACAACTTAACATTTACATACATTTCCACAAAAAAATGTATGACAGAACACTTGCTCAGATCCACATATTCCCATCAGATCCACATGTGCCCCATACGACTTCAGATTGGGTTATGTTGTAGTACTTTTCCATTGCAGTTAATCACTAGTCTGACTAACACGTAACTCTTGAAGTCCTCCTGACTTCACTGTCTGGAATGGCTTTTTGATGTTGTCGGCAAAATGCGGTGATAATGAAGAGGGCTGTGCTTTTACTGGTTGGCTCTCCTCTGTCTTTCTCCCACAGCCCCACACAGCCACACACAGCCACACACACAGCCCCACACACAGCCACACACAGCCACACACAGCCCCACACAGCCACACACAGCCCCTGAACCTCGCCCCCTTCTATTACAATGGTTTGGTTTTCAAATCCAAAACAAAGAGTAATCTCAACCAATCAACCAATTTAATTGGTAATATTGCATTAACAAACAGCCTCCTTTCCAGACCAGCGTGGTCACAGCTCACCCTGCACTGTGAGTCTCGTGGGTCGTGTCAGTTAGGCTAGTTAATCGCAGAACAGCAGATTTTTCCACCTTGCTGGCTTGGGGATTCGACCCAGCGACCTTTCAGTTACTGGCCCAACTCTCTTAACCGCTAGACTTAATTGCTAGGGGGGAGATTTTAAGGGATAGTTTCACCTACATTTATAAATTAAATACTTTTAGAGAAGGGTTGATTAGTCAGGTCAAATGGTTGAACAAAGGCAAGAGAATGAGGAAAGAGCTAAATGAATAGGGGCGGACATAGCTCCCAGGTTAGAAAGACAGGCCGATATTCCAACCCCGAGCTGCCTGCAGGGAAATCTGTAGGGAGTGATCCGTCAGCCAGAGGGTTACCAGCTACAACATCTCTGTATACTACCTACATATGTTGTGCCCTTGAACAAGGCCCCTACGTGCCCATGAGCTGCTCCCAGCCTGTGATGTGTGTGTGTGTGTGTGTGTCGTGTGTCAGGTTGGTCACAGTGATAGAATATCTGTGCAAATGATAAATTAAGCAAAAATGGTCAAATGAAGGCTAGACTATCTATGGTAGCTGTGCATGTAATGTATCTAGTACCAAAGAGGCGCTGGTGAAGTTAAGTCTTTCAAGTTTCCATTAAGGTTGTACTATTGGTTATCGATGACAATGTGGAAGACGTAGATACTGTTTTACATAGGGTAAATGAAAATCTGTGAATTTTTCCCCCCAAAGCTTTGTCCCCACTCTCAAAAAGGAATTTATCAGTTTTACTTACCCTCAAACTTTGGAATCTAAGAAGCCAGGTTCCAGTCATTCAGTGTATCTTCTACCCCTTTTTCTCTCCAATTGGTAGTTACAGTCTTGTCTCATCGTTGCAACTCCCGTACGGACTCGGGAGAGTTCCTCCGAAACAAGGCCCAACTAAGCCGCACTGCTTCTTGACACAATACCCGCTTAACCCGGAAGCCAGCCACACCAATGTGTCGGAGGAAACATCGTACGCCTGGCGACCACGTCAGCGTGAACTGCACCCGGCCCGCCACAGGAGTGGCTAGTGCTCGATGGGACAAAGACATCCCTGCCAGCCAAACCCTCCCTTAACCCGGACGACGCTGGGCCAATTGTGCACCGCCCCATGGGTCTCCAGGTCGCGGCCGGCTGCGATAGAGCCTGGACTCAAACCAGGATCTCTAGTGGCATAGCTAGCACTGCGATGCAGTGCCTTATAGCTTGGTTAAATTAACCCAGATGGAGAATAATAACTTAGGTAATGTAGCTAATGAGTGAAACTGTGTCCGAGGAAGTACAAAAGAAGTGCCATACTAAGCTAGCTAAGGTAGCTAGCTAGCTAAATTTAGTTAGATACCATTACAGACACTGACATAGTTAGCTAGCTAGCTAGCCAAGAAGCATGATCGCAAGGCTCTAACGTACCACATCCAGAGATATTAGCACAAAAAATGGCTAGCTAGCAAACAGTCACTAGCTAGCTAGCTAACACTCAAGATAACGTTAGCTAGCTACCTAATTATGATATGACCAACCTATTTCACCTGAATGACCAACAAATTCATAACGTTTGTTACTTACCGTAATCTTCAAGATGACACAATAATTTATCACTCAAAAAAAGTGTTATGAGTGAGGTCACCACAAGCAGGGTACTGATGCGTCCTCCTCCCATGTGCTGAAAGAAAGTTTTCCTTTGATGTCAAATCATATTTATTGTTCAATATTGTTGCTAACTTGAAACCTACCTTAGCTGTTGTGCTAGCTAAAATGCTTCTGAACTGTGACACTAGCATTGACATGCATATTAGTATTAAAAGACAGTATTCACCTAAAAAATATAAGCGCTAGCCAGTCAGTCAGTGGCGCTGACAGATTGAAACTGGCATCAACAAAATGTGTTTCACTCTATCCCATAAAACATAACATTCCTAACTAGGCATCATGTAGCTAATAAAATGTCAACGTTTATTAGAAAGTTTAATTAATAAAGTTAAAACACTCACTGGACAGCTTTGGTAGGTAGGTAGCTAGATTGCTTGGTTTCCATTTTCCAACAGATGTTTCTAATCTCCCTGATTGGTCTTGGAACTTGTTGCCACAGGTTTGCCACAGATTCAAATTGAATCCTGAGAGAATTGTCTGCCAGACAAAATCAATTCTGGCGAAATGTTTACCACTAGTGGTAATATATAGTATATAACTATTTTTTTGCCAAAGGTTTGCCACAGATTCCCCACTAGTGGTAATACATATTGTTGCCAAAGGTTTGCCGCAGATTCACCACTAGTGGCAAGCATTTGCTAACTTTTGGCAACATTTTGTGGCACACTATTTAGTTTGCAGCAAATTTTCCACAAACTTGTTGGAAGTTTGCAGCAATACATTCATTTTTGTAAGGGAATATAGTGCACTACATTTTACCAGAGGCTTGTTAAAGTTACAAACTTGTAAGAGCTATCTATGAAAAGCTGAGACTCTCACGAACACCCATGTAACATGTTTTGCTCCATTGTGCTGAAAAGCTACACAAGAGTCATTAGAAGGTAAGGGGTTGTTCTACATAGAAGATACTAGGAAATCGCAGGACATAGTGTCTATGATACTGTAATAAGTTCACATAGTTTCTGTCACAAATGCCAATCTCACCGTTGTCACTGACTAGTTGGATATTCGTTTTCCAGTGAGCAAACAATTTCTGTACTTACAGCATTCATATACATTTTCTTTTGCTTTTGTGGACCGTATTTCTTTTATTGACATTTGTAACTGTTTACTTCAAATTGTTTTGTGTTCTACTTCTAGCCCTGGTTGTCCTGAACATAAGATGGTAAAACACAGAATTGTGAGGCTAAATATAAGGGTTGGATTAATGGAAAGACAATTTTATCTGGGATCTCGGGACTGACAGGGTTAAGCTACACTAAAGCTACCCTTAAGATAAACATAGTTGGGGGCCTCCCGAGTGGCGCAGCGGTCTAAGGCACTGCATCGCTGTACTTTTTTTATTTATATTTATTATTATAACTGTTTTTATTTTTTATTTCACCTTTATTTAACCAGGTAAGTTAGTTGAGAACAAGTTCTCATTTACAACTGCGAGCTGGCCAAGATAGAGCAAAGCAGTGCGACACAGACAACAACACAGAGTTACACATGAAATCAACAAGCGCACAGTCAATAACACAATAGAAAAAAAGAAAGTATATATATACAGTGTGTGCAAATGGCGTGAGGAGGTAAGGCAATAAATAGGCCATAGTAGCAAAGTAATTACAATTTAGAAGATCAACACTGGAGTGATAAATGAGCAGATGATGATGTGCAAGTAGAGATACTGGTGTGCAAAAGAGCAGAAAAGTAAATAAAAAGCAGTATGGGGATGAGGTAGGTAGATTGGGTAGGCTATTTACAGATGAACTATGTACAGCTGCAGCAATCAGTTAGCTGCTCAGATAGCTGATTTTTAAAGTTAGTAAGGGAAAGTCTCCAGCTCCAGTGATTTTTGCAATTCGTTCAAGTCACTGGCAGCTGAGAACTGGGAGGAAAGGCGGCCAAAGGGGGTGTTGGCTTTGGGGATGATCAGTGAGATATACCTGCTGGAGCGCGTGCTACGGGTGGGTGTTGCTATAGTGACCAGTGAGCTGAGATAAGGCGGAGCTTTACCTAGCATAGACTTATAGATGACCTGTAGCCAATGGGTCTGGCGATGAATATGTAGCGTGGGCCAGCCGACTACAGCATACAGGTCGCAGTGGTGGGTGGGTATAAGGGGCTTTGGTGACAAAACGGATGGCACTGTGATAGACTGCATCCAGTTTGCTGAGTAGAGTATTGGAAGCAATTTTGTAGATGACATCACCAAAGTCGAGGATCAGTAGGATAGT
Source organism: Salmo trutta (assembly GCF_901001165.1). NCBI lineage: Eukaryota > Metazoa > Chordata > Actinopteri > Salmoniformes > Salmonidae > Salmo > Salmo trutta. The sequence continues at coordinate 4,768,138 of NC_042959.1, read as the reverse complement.
CAGTTTTACTAGGGTAAGTTTGAGGCATCACTACAGACCCGGGTTCGATCCCAGGCTTTGTCACAGCCAGCTGTGACCAGGAGACCCATGAATCGCCCAGGTTAGGGGAGGGTTTGCCAGCCGGGATTTCCTTGTCCCACTTGTGCTCTAGCGACTCCTTGTGGTAGGTAAGCTGACTTGGTGGTAAGCTGACTTCAGTCACCAGCTGGATGGTGTTTCCGTGTGTTCCCGACACATTGGTGCGGCACATGGTTCTCGACCTTCGCCTCTCCCAAGTCAGTAGGGGAGTTGCAGAGACGGGACAAGACAGTAAATAAAAAATAACATAGTTTCTTAACTAAAGTTATTTAAAAAAAATTATATTATCATCTGAAAATCTGAAATGTCATAGACTACAAATTGCAAGTCACCTTGGGGTCATGTGTTAAAATGTGTAATTTATCATATTAAACACAAAAACGATGTTTCAAGTGAGAATTCTGCAGGTCTAATGATGACAAAGATAGACAATTATTGCCTATTTCCCCATATTTGTTTTTTTTTTTTGTGGAAAAATTCAACTAGATTAGTTAGCTGCACTGCTACATGGCAAATAAGTAATGAACTAGTGAAGATTAGTTCATGAGTTCAACTACTACCAAGCTAGAGCAAAATGTATATTGAACAAAAATATAAACGCAACAATTTGAAAGATTTTATTGAGTTACAGTTCATATGAGGAAATCAGTCAATTGAAATAAATTAATGAGGCCCTAATCTATGGATTTCACATTACTGGGAATACAGATGTGCATCTGTTAGTCACAGAAACCTTAAAAGAAATGGGCCTCATGATGTGCCTCAGGATCTCCTCATGGTATTTCTGTGCATTGAAATTGCCTTCGATAAAATGGAATTGTGTTCGTTGTCCGTAGCCTATGCCTGCCCATACAATTACCCCACCGACACCATGTGACTCTCTGTTCACAACAATGACATCAGCATACCGCTCGCCCACACAACGCCATACACGTTGTCTACAGTTGTGAGGCCGGTTGGACGTACTGCCAAATTCTCTAAAACAAAGTTGGAGGCGGCTTATGGTAGATATATTAACATTCAATTCTCTGGCAAAAGCTCTGCTGGATATTCCTGCAGTCAGCATGCCAGTTGCACGCTCCCTTAAAACTTGAGACATCTGTGGCATTGTGTTCTGTGACAAAACTACACATTTTAGAGTGGCCTTTTATTGTCCCCAACAAAAGGTGCACCTGTGTAATGATCATGCTGTTTAATCAGGTAGCCAGTAACCGAAAGCTTGCTAGATTGAATCCCCGAGCTGACAAAGTAAAAAAAAAAATTTTGTTCTGCCCCTGAACAAGGCAATTAACACACTGTTCCTAGGCCGTCACTGTAAATAAGAATTTGTTCATAACTGACTTGCCTGGTTAAATAAATAAAGTCAGCTTCTTGATACGCCACACAGGTCTGGTGGATGGATTATCTTGGCGAAGGAGAAATGCTCACTAACAGGGATGTAAACAAATGTATCCACAAACTTTTAGAGAAGATTTTTGTGGGTATGGAACATTACAGGGATTTTTTTTTTCAGCTCATGAGACCAACACTTTCCATGTTGCGTTTATATTTTTGTTCAGCGTAGTTGAATTACTAGTTGAACTACATGTAGTTCACTAGTCCCCAACACTGGTCATTTGAGATGCACACTAAGAGTTCAACGATTTATTAATGACCAAGTCAACTCTTTCCTGTTATCACTTGTAATGAACAGAAATGTGACCGATAATCAACCCTGGTTCCAACACAAAGATTTCAGCGGAAGGGATAATTTGTATGTGGGGGGACAATCAGAGTTCAATAGACTTTATGTCTCTTTAGCTGATAAAATGCACAAGGCAGAAGCAAGTCAGCCAGAAAGGGTGGAAAGGAGGGAGCCATTTGCAGAGTTGACAGATTCCAGTCATCATGAATGACTTTAGCATACCTGAGAGCTGCTCTGTTCTAGTTCTGTATGTCCTCTGAGAGCTGCTCTGTTCTAGTTCTGTATTCCCTCAGAGCTGCTCTGTTCTAGTTCTGTATGTCCTCAGAGAGCTGCTCTGTTCTAGTTCTGTATTCCCTCTGAGAGCTGCTCTGTTCTAGTTCTGTATGTCCTCTGAGAGCTGCTCTGTTCTAGTTCTGTATGTCCTCTGAGAGCTGATCTGTTCTAGTTCTGTATGTCCTCTGAGAGCTGCTCTGTTCTAGTTCTGTATGTCCTCTGAGAGCTGCTCTGTTCTAGTTCTGTATTCCCTCTGAGAGCTGCTCTGTTCTAGTTCTGTATGTCCTCTGAGAGCTGCTCTGTTCTAGTTCTGTATGTCCTCTGAGAGCTGATCTGTTCTAGTTCTGTATGTCCTCTGAGAGCTGCTCTGTTCTAGTTCTGTATGTACTCTGAGAGCTGCTCTGTTCTAGTTCTGTATTCCCTCTGAGAGCTGCTCTGTTCTAGTTCTGTATTCCCTCTGAGAGCTGCTCTAATCTAGTTCTGTATTCCCTCTGAGAGCTGATCTGTTCTAGTTCTGTATTCCCTCAGAGCTGCTCTATTCTAGTTCTGTATTCCCTCTGAGAGCTGATCTGTTCTAGTTCTGTATTCCCTCAGAGCTGCTCTAATCTAGTTCTGTATTCCCTCTGAGAGCTGCTCTGTTCTAGTTCTGTATTCCCTCTGAGAGCTGCTCTGTTCTAGTTCTGTATTCCCTCTGAGAGCTGCTCTAATCTAGTTCTGTATTCCCTCTGAGAGCTGCTCTGTTCTAGTTCTGTATTCCCTCTGAGAGCTGCTCTGTTCTAGTTCTGTATTCCCTCTGAGAGCTGCTCTGTTCTAGTTCTGTATTCCCTCTGAGAGCTGCTCTGTTCTAGTTCTGTATGTCCTCTGAGAGCTGCTCTGTTCTAGTTCTGTATGTCCTCTGAGAGCTGCTCTGTTCTAGTTCTGTATGTCCTCTGAGAGCTGCTCTGTTCTAGTTCTGTATTCCCTCTGAGAGCTGCTCTATTCTAGTTCTGTATTCCCTCTGAGAGCTGCTCTGTTCTCAAAGCCCTCTGTGACCTAGTGGGGATGATGAATCAGGGTTTATAGGCCTCCATGAGGCCAGAGAGACCAATCTGGGAGATTGGCTGTTAAAATAAGACATAGCATGACCAGACTGCTTTAACTAGCTCCCAGGCTCCCAGGCATATGTCCTGGGCCTTAACCACAGCTTAACCACAGACCTGACTGCACATTAGTGTTCCCCAAACACCCACATATGCGTCCTGTGATGAGGCCAGTTGATTTCCAGAGTAATAGTCAGGTTGGTAGGCCTATGTCTCATAAATATGTTCAATGAATGTACCCATGGTGTACCTTTCCTTTTCAGTTCTTTCTTCTAAAAGTTATAAAATCATTTTCTAGACAGACCTATGAATCAATTTCATTTTCCTAAATTGTTTATCAGTATGTCCTTTCCCAGAATATCCTCTGCTTTCATCAAAAATGAAAAAAAAAAAATAGATCTACATAATTAAATGAAACAACATCATATCTGTAGTGGCTGGGACATACATGTGACACCTTATTGTTAGTCTATTGTCTACAGCTGATAAGCTGGTCTCTTTGATGTGATGTCCAATTCATCATTAAAGCCCCTGAATACAAGACCGCTCCCGTCTCCGCACCTCTCCTAAGACAATATAAACAATACAACAACAAACAAAAAGGAATTTAACAAAAGGAATTAGTCTTTGTGTTCTAATAGAACTGGAAAATGGTTGATATGTTTAATATCTGCACCTCTAGTCTGTAATACAGCATTTTGTAATGAGGTAGCAGATGTAATCTAAGCACAATGTCACTGCCTAACTGCCAGTTCTAGCTCATTTCAATGGGTTAATCCATATAGTGCCTTCAGAAAGTTTTCATGCCCCCTTGACTTATTCCACATTCTGTGTTGCAGCCTGAATTCAAAATGTATTATATTGATTTTTTTTCTCACCCAATATACACACATAATACGCCATAATGACAAAGTGAAAACAATTTTTTTTTTTTTTTTTTACATTTTAGGAAATGTATTGAAAATTAAATAAATAAATATATAATTCACACACCTCAGTCAATACTTTTTAGAAGCAACTTTGGCATTGATTACAGCTGTCAATCTTTCTGGGTAAGTCTTTAAGAGCTTTCCTCACCTGGATTGTGCAACATTTGTCCATTATTCTTCTCAAAATTCTTCAACCTCTGTCAAATTGGTTATTGATCATTGCTAGACAACCATTTTCAGGTATTGCCATAGATGTTCAAGTAGAAGTCAAAACTGTAACTTAGCTCCATTCCGTTTTCTTTTTTATCCTGGAAAAACTCCCCAGTCCTTAACGATTACAAGCATACCCATAACATGATGCAGCCACCACTACGATTGAAAATATAGAGTGGTACTCAGTAATATGTTGTATTGGATTTTCCCCAAACACATCACCTTGTACTCAGGAAAAATGTTAATTGCTTTGCCACATTTGAAGTATTCTGTACAGGCTTCCTTTTTTCCCTCTGTCAATTAAGTGAGTATTGTGGAGTAACTACAATGTTGTTGATCCACCCTCAGTTTTCTCATATCACAGCCATTGAACTCTGTAACTGTTTTAAAGTCACCCTATGCCTCATGGGGAAATCCCTGAGTGGTTTTCTTCCTCTTCGGCAACTGAGTTAGGAAGTACGCCTGTATCTTTGTAGTGACTGAGCGTTTTGACACACCACCACCCAACGAGTAACTATTAACTTCACCATGCTGAAAGGGATACTCAATGTCTGTTTAAAAAAAAAATATGTTTTACCTATCTACCAATAGGTGCCCTTCTTTGTGAGGCATGGTCTTTGTGGTTGAATCTGTGTTTGAAATTCACTGCTCGACTGAGAAACCTTACAGATAATTATATGTGTGGGGTACAGAGATGAGGTAGTCATTCAAAAAAATCATGTTTAACACTATTTTTGCACATTGAGTTTATGCAACTTATTATGTGACTTGTTAAGACATTTTTTACTCCCCAACGTACTTAGGTTTACCATAACAAAGGGGTTGAATACTTTTTGACTCAAGACACCTCAGCTTTTCAATGTTTATTATTTTGTAACAATTTAAAAAAACATAATTCCACTTTGACATTATGGGGTATTTTGTGTAGGCCACTGACAAAACCCCCCCCGAATTTAATCCATTTGAAATTCAGGCTGTGTCAAGAACAAAATGTGGATGAAGTCAAGGGATGTCAATACTTTCTGATTATGGTCTCGTTTAATATACTATTTTATTCAGTGGACTTAAGTAGGCATTTAACATAGTCCATGTGACATGATTGATTAGGGAATTTCTTACTGAATATATGCCGTTGATTGCTGTGATGTCAGTGATTTATCACAGCAATCTCAGATTGGATGGCCATCTCCAAAATGGTAGCCTATTCTCTACTGTGTGCATAGGGTTGTGGTCAAAAGCAGTGAACTATGTAGGGAATAGGGTGCTATTTCTGATGCACAGTTGTCCAAACAGTAACTGAGACAATAAATACAGGTTCCTACACCAAAATGTTGTTGTGAATGGATCATTGCACTTGATGAGGTCATTTCAGAAAATTTTAATTAAAATTGGACATCAGGGTATTTTGGCTAGTGTTGAGGCTGTATATTTATGATCTATTCACACTAGAACTTAGAACAATAAAAAAAATGTGTTTTGCTACACTACATGTACTTTCTTCAAGTACTGGCCTCTTTAAGACCAGGGTCAAGTCAGTTGGTCATTTTTTTCAACTGACACAAGTAGAGTAAAAAGTCATGATAAGTCACAGCGGGTCATGATTTCCTGTTTGCCAGAAGCTCATATTGTTCAACTATTGTCAAGAGAACATATCGCTTAGACCATTTTGGGAGAAGCTATAGTGCCCTTCCCTGTATGTGCTTTTGTAGTTCACTCTCTTGGTTTGGAGTTGGTTTGGAGTTGTTACTGGCTGGCTTTATCTGAGAGCTTCTTGAGTCTGTAAATGCCACTCTAACTTGGCTTATTTGTCATGTTGCCTTAGCAACAGGTCTGTTGTGGATGTTACTTAGCCTAACAGCCATTTTTTATGTTTTCAGTTTGCTTTTTTTAACCCCCCTCATAAAGTCTAATAGAGTAGATATTTTAATAGACGTTCTGAAGTAATTTGTTGTAAATATTGTTGTTAGGACTGTGCTTCCTGGCAAACATAGAACAAAACCATTTCCATGTATGAGTTGAACTCATACACTGCAGCCTGAGGCCCTTGAATACCATATCCACGACATATTCATCGATAGCTAGATATGAAATGTACATAAACAAGTCAACATCTTTAAAATAGCAAATTACACACACACACACACACACACACACATTTATACAAAAATACATATTTCACTATTTCTAAGAAAATATTCTTGGGGACATTTCGTACATGTCAAAACAGGTCATATCTCCATCCAGATAACAGCGTTTTGGTATTTTCCTGGAGCATTTTAAATTGAAGTGCTTTTCTCCTCACTAAATGTCACTGACAGCTTTTGACAAGAAAACTTAAGTTAGCAGCATCCAACCTGTCAGCTTTTATTTGTAAACAGCTTGCATTTTCCTCTCAGATAAAAAGTGGGGGAAGGAGGTGAATTTTGACAGCAGGGAAGGTTTTTCTCTACAAACACCAACCCATGCATACGTAATAGGTCATTTGTACAAACGGTATGGCGCTTGTTTTTGTATCCTTTTTCTGAGAAGCAGTACATTTCTAGTGTGCAAAGGTTATTTATGGAGTTTCAGCTGTTGCATTACATTCCCCAATAACCCATAGTTCACCCAAACTAATCCACATTTCTGCTAAAGCTCCACTTAAGTCAAAAGCGCAAGCTAAATCTACGTAGCCAAGATAGTGGAATTTGGTCAGCGAGGAATACTCATGTTTAAGTGGAGTCAAAGTTTCCTCACTATTTCTGTCTCATGATGAATTAGGTTTTGGATTGTAGGAGTTGAACTTGAATGATCTTGGTCATAGCCTATTGGATCATTGGCTACATCGAGCAGTACTTGTGTTATATTGTGTTGCATGGGATATTGAGTGAGGAGTTTGCTGTCCTGCTTGGTAACAGTGTAACAGTACTAGACCTAGCCTTCATTGTTGCCTGCATGTGGAATCCTGTAGCTCAGAGGTTGGTCCTAAATGCCCTATAGTGGACTACTTTTGACCATAGGACTCTGTTCCAAAGTAGTGCACTATAAAGGGAATAAGGTGCCATTTGGTACGCAGACAGAGTTCTCTCAAGATTTTATCTGCAGGTTTAATTCATCAGCAGAATGAAATCCTCGGGGAGAGCTGGGGAGATCAAGGGCAGGTGTAACAAGACCGACGACCTTTCACCTTTCGTACCCGCTCTGTGACCATGCTACAGTATTGCTCTCCCCGACCCGGGGTTCAGGACTTCCCCAACTAGATCAATCTGATGATGCATAGGTGTCTGTTTGAAAGCCTGCAGAGCTTTCAGTTCAATATTAGTGTGAATAATGTATCTCAATGTCAGTCCCAAATGGGACCATATACCCTATATGATGCACTCTTTTAAGTCAAAATAGGGAATGGTGTGGCATTTGGGAAGCACAACAGCAATGCATGTGTGGACTAATACTGTGGTTGACACATTTTTATAAGGACGTATTATGTTTTCAAAAGTGATATACAGTACACCTGAAACCTTTTATTTTTTTGTTTTTGAATATTTTGGCCATGCTATTCACAATGAGACCAATTATTCTACATTCCAACACATGGATTGCAGTCCAGTTGGACTGGTGCAACTCACTTCATCCGTAGAACCTACTACCCACCCTAAATACTAAAATGCTTTCTTTGAATGCATGCCTGCCTGCTTTCTTTTAAAACATAGCTTTTTTTAATTTATTTTTTTTAAGATTTCCATCTGTGTGAGTAGCCACCATGTTTCTGTACAGAATGTGGTACTGCCCACATTTCCAGGTCGGTGTCTGTAAATGATCACCTTTTGAATGAGTGAATGCTACTGTAGCAGATGGCAAGCCTTTAAGGTCCATAGCACATAGTGGACACTGAATTACAGTCCAGAGGGAGACTAGATGCCTGATAACCTTCAAACATTGGTTCCATCTGGTGAATCCTAAGCAAGGACAGTGCAATCAAACATGCAACATACGCTGGCTAGCCGTTGGGTGACATCTTGCCTTTGCAAACCTGATCCAGAATTACACAAAGGAATTTTACGAATGATTTTAGGGCAAGATATGTTGCCTCATCCATGTATTACACTCTGTTTTGTTGTGAGGTAGCTGCTACACCACCAGAAGCAATCATGTACTTGAAATATGAATTAATCTAATTCATTAAATAAATCATTATTCATACCTTCTATGTGAGAGTGGACAGTCTGTTATTAGTTGTCATGGGTGAGAGACTGTGATGAAGCATTACTTGCCCTCGTGTCCTCTGTACGCAATGTTACATTATGGCATTACTGTATTATTCAAAACCAATTGTAGATAGGCCTACATCATGATTAATATAGCTGCAACCTTAAGGCCTAATCAGAACTTTTTTTTATTTAACCTTTATTTAACTAGGCAAGTCAGTTAAGAACAAATTCTTATTTACAATGACGGCCTAGGAACAGTGGGTTAACTGCCTTGTTCAGGGGCAGATATCCAATTAACATGAATGCTCATGAATGTTGTGAGAGTGGACATCAACCATGGGTTTATAATACACATATTATATACATACTGTATATGCGTTGTACTTTGAAGTAAGCCATTATTACCCTACTAAAATTACAATATTACCTATCACAGCTGCAAAATCCCAATAGAACGTCATCACATTTCGAAGTTCACTTTCCTTGCTTTGTCTAGCAACACTATCGTGAATCTAAGATGTTTTGTGGGTCAGAGTGCAATATTCATTTAGTTTCATTGCACAAACATTGAGCCCACTTTCAGACACATTAAACGCATGCAGTTACCCATATTTGCAAACATTTGCAAGTGAGTTTCTCACACTGGCTTTAGCTGGGTCCTGCCCGGGCAAATCTAACGGGGTTGCCTTACAACACGTGCCTCAGAGGGAGGCAACAGAACGTTTCTAAACCAGGAGGTGCAACATCACAAGACTTCCGGGGGAACTTTTGCGAAAACAGACCAAGCAGGCTGGTGTTTAGGGTTTGAGAAATCAATGATAGAAGTGGAAAAAAAATATTCCTTAGTTGTTCATTTTCCTCTAAATCTAAAAGCACACCCCAGATTTGAGCCAATGTCTTCAGTAGTTGAACATGTTATCACTCCAACCTCGTGAAAGTGACTGACATGTTTTCATTTTTGTAAAAAAAAAAACTACTTTAAATCGAAGGAGTGACCTTGATTTGACGTCATGCACAGCTCGGCGGCGAGCCACCGTTAGACCCCGTGACGTGTTTCTGTGCATGAGCTTAGCTAGTCAACGTCCCCATGATATCGCCTACAAGCCTGATCAGGGATTTCTATTGGAGAAGCAGTTTCTGCCTATCTTCATATTTTACTGTCTTTGGAGGCAACGTCTGCATAGTGCAACAAATTCCCATGATTCAATGCTTGGTTCAGACTGAACAGCTAGCACATCAGCTAAAATTAAAAAATATATATTTCAGCTAATAGGGAGAAGTATCTAACAAAATAACTACGTTATTAAATTATTTACATTTAATATACATATAAAATACATTTGGGTACATTTATGGACAACATTCTGACTTACTCAAATGTTAATCCCCAAAATAAATAGGCTTTATATGGCCGACTAAGTTATTGTGAGAAGACAAATACAAAAAGACAGACCATTGTTGCCATAAAACAAAGTGGTTTATCATTTTTCCCTACATTCACTAGGAATCAAAACAAGGTTGTTACCACAATAGGGACTATCTAATTCCTATTGTTGTACATCAAGGGAGTGTTATCCAAAATACATAGAAAGACAAGATGCTGTGTCCAATTGCAGCCACTGTTCCATTCTCTCTCTTGCTGTGTATAATCTAGCACCCATTCAAGCCCATGTAAATCACTACATACTCACAAACAGTGTTCTTCATGAATACAATGCACTGCTGTGATTATACAACAGGCATTGGCAGTAGGAAGCTAGAGCCGCCATATAAATAAACTGCATAGACACTGTTTGGCTAGTGCTACCCATGGCATTGTAAACAAGTCTCATCCACCTACTCCACCGCCACCACCAAAAATAAAGTCTCAACATTATTTGGTAAGACATATTTGTTTGGAAAATGTATTGGTCTTTCTATGGTGATTAACAGTTACCATACGATGGCTCTCCAGAAAAACATCTGTTTCCACTTATGTAATGGCTGTGAGATGTCAGTTCATATTGATGCTGGTGGAGCTGTCACAAGGCATTAATCCAATCCGTTCTGTGGGCCATGCAGTCTGTCAACTTGTTTAGTAGGCTACATCTGAGGCTAGACGGACGGAGGACAATACAGTTCAAATGGACTTCACGCCTTCACAGCCTTGATACAGTACATTTTAAAACACCTCAGATTGTCCTTCACAGCCTTGATACAGTACATTTTAAAACACCTCAGATTGTCCTGCACAGCCTTAGTACAGTACCTTAAATGCAGCTCAGATTGTTCTTCACAGCCTTGATACAGTACATTTTAAACACCTCAGACTGTCCTATGAGGCTAGTCTTGCGCTATACGAGCCTTTGACAGTAAAGTTATTTCCTGTTTATTTGTTAGAACAACATGTAGTTGTTGTCAGTTTCAAAACTCTTTCATATCTTCTTGCTTTCATATTTTAAGGCCTGTTATACAACATCTTTCATTTCTTACAAAACACAAATCATCTATTTTACCTGCATTGGACAAGGGATGCATCCCAAATGGTATCCTTTAATTTACATAGTTCACTACTTTTGACCAGAGTCCTATGGGCAGAGAGATAGCCTCCCTACAGGCCCTGGTCAACAGTAGTGCACTACGTAGAAAAGAGGGTGCAGGTTGGGACACAGACAAGGTTCTAAAGTATGTTGCATAACTGTCTGGACTGTCTAAACTGTCACTATTCAGATCCTTGTGCCTTTGTGGCCATTGTCACACAGAACTGCCTTTACAGACAAGAGTGCTGTACATTACAAGGCTACACCGCAACTTCAATGATGACTTGAGCAACTGTTTTACTACGGCAAGAGACTGATAGAGACATGACTTTTGGAGAGAGGGGAGATTATATGCCATCTACTGGCTGAGTTATGGATATGAGTTACTTTTGCTCTTCAGTAAAAGACTGCCTATTGTCAAGGTTGTAACCAAGAGCATAATTCGGTCTTTACGTGCATGCAAATTATGCATTTTAAAACATTCATGCAAAATATGTGTGAAATAGTATAGAGCATTTAAAACCAACATAAGGGAAGACTATTACCTCAAGAAGATACATTTATGGGGTGGTAGGTAGCCTAGTGGTTAGAGCGTTTGGCCAGTAATCGAATCCCCGAGCTGACAAGGTAAAAATCTGTCATTCTGCACCTGAACAAGGCAGTTAACCAACTGTTCCCTGGTAGGCCATCATTGTAAGTAAGCATTTGTTCTTAACTGACTTGCCTAGTTAAATAAAGGTAAAATAATAAATAAATATAATGTGATGTGGTACTATTAATCACTGATATTATCTTAATGAGGATTGGAAACAAATTAATATTTCAGGCATTGAACCAGTTAATAAAGACATGCAGTTTGGTTCGGCAATGTAATGGCTTTTAAAAACACCTTGAAAGCAAGTAAGGCGGAGAATAAAAACACTAAATATTGGGGTGTCAGGTAGCCTAGTGGTTAGAGCATTGGACCACTAACTGAAAGGTTGCAAGATCAACTTCCTGAGCTGACAAGGTAAAAATCTGTTGTTCTGCCCCTGAACAAGGCAGTTAACCCACTGTTCCTAGGCCGTCATTGTAAATAAGTATGTCTTCTTAACTGACTTGCCTAGTTAAATAAATGAAAAAAAATGGCAATAATCAGACTGTTACTAAGAGCTGCAGTAGACTGTGTCTGCCTATAGAAGGAACTGGTCTGTTACTGAGAGTTGCAGTAGACTGTGTCTTCCTATATAAGGAACTGGTCTGTTACTATGAGCTGCAGTAGAACATGTCTTCCTACACTCTTAGAATTAAAAAAAATGCTGTCTGGATCAAAAAATTGTTCTACGGCTGTACCCATTAGATAACCTTTTGAAGAACCCTTTTTTGTTCCAGGCAGAACACTTTTGTATTCCATGAAGAACCTTTTACAATGAACCCCAATAAAGATATAACTGGAACCAAATAGGGCTTGTATTTGTATTTGTATTTGTATTCATTATACAGTTGAAGTCGGAAGTTTACATACACTTAGGTTGGAGTTATTAAAACTCGTTTTTCAACCACTCCACAAATTTCTTGTTATCAACCTATGGTTTTGGCAAGTCGGTTAGGACATCTACTTTGTGCATGACACAAGTAATTTTTCCAACAATTGTTTACAGACAGATTATTTCACTTATAATTCATTGTAGCACAATTCCAGTGGGTCAGAAGTTTACATACACTAAGTTGACTGTGCCTTTAAACAGCTTGGAAAATTCCAGAAAATTATGTCATGGCTTTAGAAGCTTCTGATAGGCTAATTGACATAATTTGAGTCAATTGAAGGTGTACCTGTGGATGTATTTCATGGCCAACCTTCAAACACAAGGCCTCTTTGGTTGACATCAAGGCAAAATAAAAATAAATCAGCCAAGGCCTTAAAATAAAAAATTGTGGACCTCCACAAGTCTGGTTCATCCTTGGGAGCAATTTCCAAATGCCTGAAGGTACCACATTCATCTGTACAAACAATAGTACGCAAGTATAAACACCATGGGACCACGCAGCAATCATACCGCTCAGGAAGGAGACGTGTTCTGTCTCTTGGAGATGAACGTATTTCGGTGCGAAAAGTGCAAATCAATCCCAAAACAACAGCAAAGGACCTTGTGAAGATGCTGGAGGAAACAGGTACAGAAGTATCTATATCCACAGTAAATCGAGTCTTATATCGACATAACCTAAAAGGCCGCTCAGCAAGGAAGAAGCCACTGCTCCAAAACCGCCATAAAAAAGCCAGACTACGGTTTGGAGGAAAAAGGGGTAGGCTTGCAAGCCGAAGAACACCATCCCAACCGTGAAGCACGGGGGTGGCAGCATCATGTTGTGGGGGTGCTTTGCTGCAGGAGGGACTGGTGCACTTCACACAATAGATGGCTTCAGAAACATCTCAAGACATTAGTCAGGAAGTTAAATCTTGGTGATAAATGGGTCTTCCAAATGAACAATGACCCCAAGCATACTTCCAAAGTTGTGGCAAAATGGCTTAAGGACCACAAAGTCAAGGTATTGGAGTAGCCATCACAAAGCCCTGACCTCAATCCTATAGAAAATTTGTGAGCAGAACTGAAAAAGCATGTGCAAGCAAGGAGGCCTACAAACCTGACTCAGTTACACCAGCTTGGTCAGGAGGAATGGGCCAAAATGCACCCAACTTATTGTGGGAAGCCTGTGGAAGGCTACCCGAAACGTTTGACCCAAGTTAAACAATTTAAAGGCAATGCTACCAAATACTACTTGAGTGTATGTAAACTTCTGACCCACTGGGAATTTGATGAAAAAAATAAAAGCTGAAATAAATCATTCTCTCTACTATTATTCTAACATTTCACATTCTTAAAATAAAGTGGTGATCCTAATTGACCTAAGGCAGGGAATTTTTACTAGGATTAAATATCAGGAATTGTGAAAAACTGAGTTTAAATGTATTTGGCTAAGGTGTATGTAAACTTCCGACTTCAACTGTAGATCCACATTCCTGTGGTCCAACAAAATTAAGGCATTACAATACATTCACAAACTTCACAACATATTGTGTGCCCTCAGGCCCCTATTCCACCACCACATATATACAATACAAAATCCATGTATATGTGTGTATAGTGCGTATGTTATCGTGTGTGTGTGTACTATGTTTGTGTTGCTTCATGGTCCCCGCTTTTCCATAAAGTGTATTTTTATCTGGGTTTTTAAAAATATTATTTTACTGCTTCCATCAGTTACCTGATGTGGAATAGAGTTCCATGTAGTCATGGCTCTATGTAGTAATGAGCGCCTCCCACAGTCTGTTTTGGACTTGGGGACTATGAAGAGACCTCTCGTGGCATGTCTTCTGGGGTATGCATAGGTGTCCATGCTATTCGCCAGTAGCTCAAACAGACGGCTCAATACTTCTCACAAATACAAGTAGTGATGAAGTCAATCTCTCCTCCACTTTGAGCCAGGAGAGATGGACATGCATATTATTAATGTTAGCTCTCTGTATACATCCAACGGCCAGCTGTGCTTTCCTGTTCTGAGCCAATTGCAATTTTCATAAATCCCTTTTTGTGGCACCTGACCACACGATTGCACAGTAGTCCAGGTGCGACAAAACTAGGGCATGCAGGACCTGCCTTGTTGATAATGCTGTTAAGAAGGTAGAGCAGTGCTTTATTATTGACAGACTTCTCCCCATCTTAGCTACTGTTGTGTCAACATGTTTTGACCATGACAGTTTACAATTCAGGGTTACTCCAAGCAGTTTAGTCACCTCAACTTGCTCAATTTCCACATTATTTATTACGAGATATAGTTGAGGTTTATGGTTTAGTGAATGATTTGTCCCAAATACAATGCTTTTAGTTTTTGAAATATTTAGGACTATCTTATTCCTTGCCAACCACTCTGAAACTAACTGCAGCTTTTTGTTAAGTGTTGCAGTAATTTCAGTTGCTGTAGTAGCTAATGTGCATAGTGTTGAGTCATCCGCATACATTGACACACTGGCTTTACTCAAAGCCAGTGGCATGTTGCTAGTAAAGATTGAAAAAAGTAAGGGGCCTAGACAGCTGCCCTGGGGAATTCCTGATTCTACCTGGATTATGTTTGAGAGGCTTCAATGTGAGAGGCTTCAACCTTCTGTGTTCTGTTAGACAGGTAACTCTTTATCCACAATATAGCAGGGGGTGTAAAGCCCTAACAGCAGCAAACTATGATTGAAAATGTCAAAAGCCATACTGAAGTCTAATAAAACAGCCCCTACAATCTTTTCATTAACACTTTTTCCCAGCCAATCTTCAGTTATTTGTGTAAGTGCTGTGCTTGTTGAATGTCCTGCCCTATAAGTGTGCTGAAAGTCTGTTGTCAATTTGTTTACTGTAAAATAGCATTGTATCTCTGCAATGCTATTTAAATAGCATTATGTTGGTGCAGGGTGAACTGCAGAAGGATTGGAAAGCATAGTGACTTTTATCAATATATTTGGCTCTATTTACTCTCAGATTTAAAATGCAAAAAATCATGCAAAACTACAAATCCCTGCAAGCTCCTGCACATCATCTCTAGCTGACACCCCTGCTAACAGGTATTGAGTCAATTTAAAACTTGCACAAAACAGTTCACAGAATTGTCGATTTAAAGAAATGTTGCCAATTTATTCATTACTACATTTAGTTAACATTAGATAATTAATATTACCTTTGCCTCGATTCGACAGTCTTGGCATTTGCAGTTCTTTATGATAGCCGCATTAGCAGCTAATTAGCATGTCATTTTTGGGGGGTAAATACAGGTGAACATAATGATAAAATTCACCTTGTCCTAGAGAGATTTACAAGGGTTAACAAAACGTCACGCCACTGTAAGCCTACACAAAACCCAGCTCTTATTTTAAGTGTTTCTACAATCCCATATGCGAAAAATGAATGGTGGAAAAACAATTGGAACATCTCCCTGTTTGACCACTGGGTTTTATGGGTATTATAACTCATACTGCGGTACCCTATTGGGTGCCTTTTGGGATATAGATCCATTTTACTCCGCGTCAGGATTGTGGGTTCAATTCCCACGGGGGTGACCAGTACGAAAAAAAGTATAAAAATGTATGCACTCACTACTGTAAGTCGCTCTGGATAAGCTAAATGACTGAAATGTATACAGTGAGGGGAAAAAAGTATTTGATCCCCTGCTGATTTTGTACGTTTGCCCACTGACAAAGAAATTATCAGTCTATAATTTTAATGGTAGGTTTATTTGAACAGTGAGAGACAGAATAACAACAAAGAAATCCAGAAAAAACGCATGTCAAAAATGTTATAAATTGATTTGCATTTTAATGAGGGAAATAAGTATTTGACCCCTCTGCAAAACATGACTTAGTACTTGGTGGCAAAACCCTTGTTGGCAATCACAGAGGTCAGATGTTTCTTGTAGTTGGCCACCAGGTTTGCACATATCTCACGAGGGATTTTGTCCCACTCCTCTTTGCAGATCTTCTCCAAGTCATTAAGATTTCGAGGCTGATGTTTGGCAACTCAAACCTTCAGCTTCCTCCACAGATTTGCTATGGGATTAAGGTCTGGAGACGGTCTAGGCCACTCCAGGACCTTAATGTGCTTCTTCTTGAGCCACTCCTTTGTTGCCTTGGACGTGTATTTTGGGTCATTGTCATGCTGGAATACCCATCCACGACCCATTTTCAATGCCCTGGCTGAGGGAAGGAGGTTCTCACCTAAGATTTGATGGTACATGGCCCCGTCCATCGTCCCTTTGATGCGGTGAAGTTGTCCTGTCCCCTGAGCAGAAAAACACCCCCAAAACATAATGTTTCCACCTCCATGTTTGACGGTGGGGATGGTGTTCTTGGGGTCATAGGCAGCATTCCTCCTCCTCCAAACACGGCAAGTTGAGTTGATGCCAAAGAGCTCCATTTTGGTCTCATCTGAGCACAACACTTTCACCCAGTTGTCCTCTGAATCATTCAGATGTTCATTGGCAAACTACAGACGGGCATGTATATGTGCTTTCTTGAGCAGGGGGACCTTGCGGGCGCTGCAGGATTTCAGTCCTTCACGGCGTAGTGTGTTACCAATTGTTTTCTTGGTGACTATGGTCCCAGCTGCCTTGAGATCATTGACAAGATCCTCCCGTGTAGTTCTGGGCTGATTCCTCACCATTCTCATGATCATTGCAAATCCACGAGGTGAGATTTTGCATGGAGCCCCAGGCCGAGGGAGATTGACAGTTATTTTGTGTTTCTTCCATTTGCGAATAATCGCACCAACTGTTTTCACCTTCTCACCAAGCTGCTTGGCGATGGTCTTGAAGCCCATTCCAGCCTTGTGTAGGTCTAAAATCTTGTCCCTGACATCCTTGGAGAGCACTTTGGTCTTGGCCATGGTGGAGAGTTTGGAATCTGATTGATTGATTGCTTCTGTGGACAGGTGTCTTTTATACAGGTAACAAGCTGAGATTAGGAGCACTCCCTTTAAGAGTGTGCTCCTAATCTCAGCTCGTTACCTATAAAAAAGACACCTGGGAGCCAGAAATCTTGCTGATTGAGAGGGGGTCAAATACTTATTTCCCTCATTAAAATGCAAATCAATTTATAAGATTTGTCTCATGCGTTTTTCTGGATTTTTTGTTGTTATTCTGTCTCTCACTGTTCAAATAAACCTACCATTAAAATTATAGACTGATCATTTCTTTGTCAGTGGGCAAACGTACAAAATCAGCAGGGGATCAAATACTTTTTTCTCTCACTGTATGTACATTTTAACGTCCTACTGAAAGAGCTTCAACTAGAAAAAGCGGAAGTAACAGCAGTTATACACACCCATTACCAATCAGCTATAATAAATGAAGTAGTCATGTCAGTCAGTTCCAAAATACAGTAAAAACATGTAGATTGGACTTGTTGAAATCTGACACAAACAAACCTAATGAATATATATACTATTTTTTTTAGACTTTTCATTCACGTTATTAATGAGAAAACTTTTCTGTGTTTCATAGCCTGGGTGTTATTCAGTGTTTCCAAATAACTGATGCACGGTCCATGATTAACTCTTCTGTTCATAGAAAAGGACAACAGACAGCTTCCTTGTTATTGGTATTTTATTCCATTTAAAACCTGAGAAGACTTCAAAGGCTGCGGACAGCAAAAACTACTGAATTAATTAACAATATAGAGTGAATGTGTATACAGCCGTCTACGTTTGCAAATGACTGTTGACTTGGAATAAACATTTATCAGAGCAGTGCAGACATCACTGCACACCTCAAAAAGAAGTTGTCTGTTGACACAATAAATTTCTCCTTCAAAGAAAAATCATCCCCCTTCATAGGTATTTTCGGTTTACAAAGGCAAGAAGCCAGTTTTGGAAATTAAATATGCTTTTTTTGTGTGTGTGTGTCTGCCTGAGTGTACCAGCATTTGTTGTTGGTATTGTGTAACAAGTACTAAATGAGGAGAGGAGAATGTATTATTTTTATGATGTGCCTCTCAATATCAATTAACTATTCAATATGTATGACAGGTCTATCTCTTTACAAGCTGTTTTTCTTAATGATTTGTCCCGTACTTCACCTCACAGTCCAAACCAGTTGACTTTCAGACACTCAACACACTGTCTACTCTACTCAAGCTCTTCAATAATACCTCAAACAACTCCTCTAAGAAAACGCTTTGCTCTCAAACAATATTCTTTATAATGACAATGAAAAAAAATGTTCTTATAAAATGGAAGAAGAAGAGGCCGTTGGTTAGGGAGAGGAGCCACTTTAAATGGTAATTGTTCCACCTTGTTCCTGTATGAAAGCTGTCGCAGTCCAGCAGCAGTGGAATAAATGAAACCCATGCAGCCAGACAACCCCTAAGCATACATTCTCCCCAGCTCTGAGCAGCACATCCTCAATACTACATTCAGCCACTGATTTTTTTTTTACTTTTGAAGAGTATTTGTCACAAGACTTTCCCTCTTCTTTAAACAATAAACTGGTGTTAGTTCATGATGTTGTTCTGATGTCTAATTCCCCAATTATTCTCTAAACGTATGGGTTTGATTTCTGAATATATTTGAGTAATGGCTCAATGAATTAAAAAAAAAAAATTTAAAAAAAAAAAATCACAATTTTCACCCACGAGCAAATTAGTAAAAGAGTTTGCAACTTGCCAAGGAGATGGATGGCCAATAGCCAGCCTTCTCTGAGTCTGAATACACAGTGTTGATTCACTTCAGAGATCAGAGAGGTAAATACATCACGTAGAAGACATATGAGGAGGAGGAGATTCTTAGAAAAGCAGAACAATACCAAGGAATCTTTAGATGAAGGATGTTCTATGAAATGATGTTGAACATTAAGTTTCCTTCCTTAAACTACCTGACTTTGGTACAGAGCGTTTTCAGTTGTACATTTTCTTTCTGTCCTTGGATATAGTGTTCAGAGCACGAAGTGCTGTTCAACGGCATCCATTGTCACAGAGGTAAGTAATTAAAATCATTGACATCCACCTTTCAGCTCCATGAGAACTGGAACCCAGACAATTTTATGCAATACTAAGCAATATGAGGGGCTCCCGAGTGGTGCAGCGGTCTAAGGTACTGCATCTCGGTGTTAGAGTCATCACTACAGACCCTGGTTCCATTCCAGGCTGTATCACAACCAGCTGTGATTGGGAGTGCCATAGGGCGGCGCACAATTGGCCCAGAGTCGACCGGGTTAGGGTTTGGCTGGGGTAGGCTGTCATTGTAAATAAGAATTTGTTTGTTAACTGTTTTGACTCGTTAAATAACAAGAATTAGGTCATTTTTATTTCTAAAGCAATGTCACATCTATGCAGTGGCTGTAACTTGTCCGAAATTCTGCCTTTTGTTTTGGTACGACATTCCGGAACTCTCCGGCTTGACATTTCTGGGTTAGAAGGGCCTAGTACACCTGTCTCACATGATTTCACATTAACACGTTTCTGCTGAAATGATCACGTTCGTTTTCAGCAAAGTTATCTGTTGTATTATTATGGTGATGAGCAGGCCATCTCCGTCTCAGCTTTAAAACAGAGACGATTCAGGCGGAGGATCATGGACAGGTACTAGTGGAAATAGTGGAAGTCGAATGTATTTTCTCTGGTTATACATATGTAGTGAATTATAGTTGAATGAGCACATTGTGGATGATATCATGATTTTAATGACCGTTCTGACTTCCATTATGTTATGGGATTATGATAAAAAGGTGTTCATAATGTTTTGACAGGGACAGATAGACACCTAGAGTACGTCAGTTGAATTCAAATCTTGACTATAAAAATAAGCCATGCTGTTGCCTAGGCCCTAAAGAGTAAAAATCAAGCAACACAAAAATGTTTCAGTCCCAAAAAAATCCATTCATCTGACTTTGAATTATTATTAAAAAAAATGTTTTAATGGTAGCTATTCCTTCATTCCCATCTCACATTTAGGACTTACAAACACCTTAGAGTACATTGCTGTTCATTGATGGTTGGCGGGGGGGGGGGGGGGGGGGGGGGGGGGTGAGAAATGTCCTAAATCAACATTTACCAACAGGGAGCCATTGGCTGATGATTCACTGCTGCATCTCCTATGATTCTCAAATGGAACACAGCAGCATGTGGAATAACTGGCAGCTGATTGGCACCTCGTCGTTGGCACCTCGTCGGCTCGGCTCTCTGGGGCTGCTTTGACTGCATAGCATGGCAAATATGACTTTTATTGCTTTTCCATTACAGCCTACGTGGGCTGGGTCTATGTCCCAAATGGAACACTATTCCTTATGAGTACACTACCTATTGACCAGGGCCCATAGTGGTGTACTATGTGACCAGGGCCCATAGTGGTGTACTATGTGACCAGGGCCCACAGCGGTGTACTATGTGACCAGGGCCCACAGCAGTGTACTATGTGACCAGGGTCCATAGGGGTGTACTATGTGACCAGGGCCCACAGCGGTGTACTATGTGACCAGGGCCCATAGCGATGTACTATGTGACCAGGGCCCATAGCGATGTACTATGTGACCAGGGCCCATAGTGGTGTACTATGTGACCAGGGCCCATAGTGGTGTACTATGTGACCAGGGCCCATAGTGGTGTACTATGTGACCAGGGTCCATAGTGGTGTACTATGTGACCAGGGCCCATAGTGGTGTACTATGTGACCAGGGCCCATAGTGGTGTACTATGTGACCAGGGCCCATAGTGGTGTACTATGTGACCAGGGCCCATAGTGGTGTATTATGTGACCAGGGCCCATAGTGGTGTATTATGTGACCAGGGCCCATAGTGGTGTATTATGTGACCAGGGCCCATAGTGGTGTACTATGTGACCAGGGCCCATAGTGGTGTACTATGTGACCAGGGCCCATAGTGGTGTACTATGTGACCAGGGCCCATAGTGATGTACTATGTGACCAGGGTCCATAGGGGTGTACTATGTGACCAGGGCCCATAGTGGTGTACTATGTGACCAGGGCCTATAGTGGTGTATTATGTGACCAGGGCCCATGGTGGTGTACTATGTGACCAGGGCCCATAGTGGTGTATTATGTGACCAGGGCCCACAGCGGTGTACTATGTGACCAGGGCCCATAGTGGTGTACTATGTGACCAGGGCCCATAGTGGTGTACTATGTGACCAGGGCCCATAGTGGTGTACTATGTGACCAGGGCCCATAGGGGTGTACTATGTGACCAGGGCCCATAGTGGTGTATTATGTGACCAGGGCCAATAGGGATATACTATGTGACCAGGGCCCATAGTGGTGTATTATGTGACCAGGGCCCATAGTTGTGTATTATGTGACCAGGGCCCATAGTGGTGTACTATGTGACCAGGGTCCATAGTGATGTACTATGTGACCAGGGCCCATAGTGATGTACTATGTGACCAGGGCCCATAGTGGTGTACTATGTGACCAGGGCCCATAGTGGTGTACTATGTGACCAGGGCCCATAGGGATATACTATGTGACCAGGGCCCATAGTGGTGTATTATGTGACCAGGGCCCATAGTGGTGTACTATGTGACCAGGGCCCATAGGGATATACTATGTGACCAGGGCCCATAGTGGTGTACTATGTGACCAGGGCGCACAGCGGTGTACTATGTGACCAGGGCCCATAGTGGTGTACTATGTGACCAGGGCCCATAGTGGTGTACTATGTGACCAGGGCCCATAGGGATATACTATGTGACCAGGGCCCATAGTGGTGTACTATGTGACCAGGGCCCATAGCGGTGTACTATGTGACCAGGGCCCATAGTGGTGTACTATGTGACCAGGGCCCATAGGGATATACTATGTGACCAGGGCCCATAGGGGTGTACTGTGTGACCAGGGCCCATAGAGATGTACTATATGACCAGGGCCCATAGGGATATACTATGTGACCAGGGCCCATAGTGGTGTATTATGTGACCAGGGCCCATAGTGGTGTACTATGTGACCAGGGCCCATAGGGATATACTATGTGACCAGGGCCCATAGTGGTGTACTATGTGACCAGGGCCCACAGCGGTGTACTATGTGACCAGGGCCCATAGTGGTGTACTATGTGACCAGGGCCCATAGTGGTGTACTATGTGACCAGGGCCCATAGGGATATACTATGTGACCAGGGCCCATAGTGGTGTACTATGTGACCAGGGCCCATAGCGGTGTACTATGTGACCAGGGCCCATAGTGGTGTACTATGTGACCAGGGCCCATAGGGATATACTATGTGACCAGGGCCCATAGGGGTGTACTGTGTGACCAGGGCCCATAGAGATGTACTATATGACCAGGGCCCATAGGGATGTACTATGTGACCAGGGCCCATAGTGGTGTACTATGTGACCAGGGCCCATAGTGGTGTACTATGTGACCAGGGCCCATAGTGGTGTACTATGTAGGGAATAGGGTGCCATTTGGGACGCAGCCAAAGAATTGATGCGGTTTCATCTATTTTATTATGCCTGAACATTACAGATGAGTACTGTAGATCTTCTGAGTGATAATAAAGGTACGTTTCTCACATCAAGCCTATGGTGAACCCAAGATGCAAAGTAGAATTAACATGGCCCCTTAGGGCCACCATATAATCCCTTCACATTACAAAAGAACAAACATGCTTACAGTATTTGTGACAAACATGCCATCATGTAGTCATAATTCCAGGACATTACAATTCACTACCAACACTGGTCAGACTGACTAGCAACATGCTGGTGATACATTTGTCATTCAGGCCTTCTAGATAGCTAGGGGAAAGCTGTGATTCGGTCTCTTTCAGTCTAGTCTTGATGAAGGGATTGAAGAGAATGGGTGAACTGAACTGACATAAACAGTAGATTCAATGCAGAATTGAGTTCAAATTGAGTTTCAATTCATACCTATGCAATACAGAGTTGAGTTCAAATTGAGTTTCAATTCATTCCTATTCAATGCAGAGTTGAGTTCAAATTGAGTTTCAGTTCATACCTAAATGACACCTGTAATTGGATGTGATGGACATGGCTCTATTAGGAGTATTCACGTGTTATGCCCAAGGTCATTGAAGGAGATGAGATTTCATTGAAAAGTAAATTGTCCTACCTTACAAGGTTCAGCTAATTAGCAGGATGAGAGGGATGTGAAGAAGGTCCAGGATGAGAGTGATGTGAAGGAGGTCCAGGATGAGAGTGATGTGAAGAAGGTCCAGGATGAGAGTGATGTGAAGAAGGTCCAGGATGAGAGTGATGTGAAGAAGGTCCAGGATGAGAGTGATGTGAAGGAGGTCCAGGATGAGAGTGATGTGAAGGAGGTCCAGGATGAGAGTGATGTGAAGAAGGTCCAGGATGAGAGTGATGTGAAGAAAGTCCAGGATGAGAGGGATGTGAAGAAGGTCCAGGATGAGAGTGATGTGAAGGAGGTCCAGGATGAGAGTGATGTGAAGGAGGTCCAGGATGAGAGGGATGTGAAGAAGGTCCAGGATGAGAGTGATGTGAAGGAGGTCCAGGATGAGAGTGATGTGAAGGAGGTCCAGGATGAGAGTGATGTGAAGGAGGTCCAGGATGAGAGTGATGTGAAGGAGGTCCAGGATGAGAGTGATGTGAAGGAGGTCCAGGATGAGAGTGATGTGAAGGAGGTCCAGGATGAGAGTGATGTGAAGAAGGTCCAGGATGAGAGTGATGTGAAGAAGGTCCAGGATGAGAGTGATGTGAAGAAGGACCAGGATGAGAGTGATGTGAAGGAGGTCCAGGATGAGAGTGATGTGAAGGAGGTCCAGGATGAGAGGGATGTGAAGAAGGTCCAGGATGAGAGTGATGTGAAGGAGGTCCAGGATGAGAGTGATGTGAAGGAGGTCCAGGATGAGAGTGATGTGAAGGAGGTCCAGGATGAGAGTGATGTGAAGAAGGTCCAGGATGAGAGTGATGTGAAGGAGGTCCAGGATGAGAGTGATGTGAAGGAGGTCCAGGATGAGAGTGATGTGAAGGAGGTCCAGGATGAGAGTGATGTGAAGGAGGTCCAGGATGAGAGTGATGTGAAGGAGGTCCAGGATGAGAGTGATGTGAAGGAGGTCCAGGATGAGAGTGATGTGAAGAAGGTCCAGGATGAGAGTGATGTGAAGAAGGTCCAGGATGAGAGTGATGTGAAGGAGGTCCAGGATGAGAGTGATGCGAAGAAGGTCCAGGATGAGAGTGATGTGAAGGAGGTCCAGGATGAGAGTGATGTGAAGGAGGTCCAGGATGAGAGTGATGTGAAGAAAGTCCAGGATGAGAGTGATGCGAAGAAGGTCCAGGATGAGAGTGATGTGAAGGAGGTCCAGGATGAGAGTGATGCGAAGAAGGTCCAGGATGAGAGTGATGTGAAGGAGGTCCAGGATGAGACTGATGTGAAGGAGGTCCAGGATGAGAGTGATGTGAAGAAGGTCCAGGATGAGAGTGATGTGAAGGAGGTCCAGGACGAGAGTGATATGAAGAAGGTCCAGGATGAGGCAGACTAAAGAGGGCATCCCAAATGGCACCCTATTCCCTATAGGCTCTGGTCAAAAGTAGTGCACTACATAGTGAATAGGGTGCCATTTGGGATGCATACCTAGTGTGCAGACTTCTCACTCCCTTTGGACTGACCAGCAGCAACTCATTTTTTCCTCACCATTGTGTTCTAGTAGAAACCCCAGTATTCCACATCCCAATAACATATTCACCAATAACCCTCATCTTAAAGACAGTCACCTGCATGTGTAAGTCTACACCCAATCCAACATATTTGGTTTCTGTCCTTGTAGTTAATAACAATAAAAATAATAACAACAACAATAATAATAATAACAATAATAACAATAATAATAACAACAGCAATAACAACAATAATAACAATAATAATAACAATAACAATAATAATAATAACAGTAACAACAAAATAACAACAATAATAATCGCAATAGCAATAACAATAATAATAATAACAATAACAATCTTTTGGAAGTGGTGTCTTTATGAAGTGGTGTCTGTCTTCTCTCAGTTAGTAGTACATTATCATAGAGATGTTGTTGGTGTCTTTATGAAGTGGTGTCTTTATGAAGTGGTGTCTTTATAAGTGACATCTGTCTTCTCTCATTGAATATAACATTAACATAGAGATGCTGTTGGTGTCTTTATGAAGTGAGTAACACAGTGCCGACCTGAAATAGACTGCTGGCCAGAAAACAGAGTCTGATGCCGGTGACGTCATGCAGCATAGGATGAGCCATGGATTCTCTGAGCTCACATTGCTAAATGACAGTCTGCTAAATGACTAAAATGTAACTGTAGTTGGAAGAAGTGTTGAGGTTAGGGGAGGAAGACAGATCGGTAGATGTGTTGAGGTTAGGGGAGGAAGACAGATTGATAGATGTGTTGAGGTTAGGGGAGGAAGACAGATCGATAGATGTGTTGAGGTTAGGGGAGGAAGACAGATCGATAGATGTGTTGAGGTTAGGGGAGGAAGACAGATCGATAGATGTGTTGAGGTTAGGGGAGGAAGACAGATCGATAGATGTGTTGAGGTTAGGGGAGGAAGACAGATCGATAGATGTGTTGAGGTTAGGGGAGGGGAGGAAGACAGATCGATAGATGTGTTGAGGTTAAGGGAGGAAGACAGATCGATAGATGTGTTGAGGTTAGGGGAGGAAGACAGATCAGTAGATGTGTTGAGGTTAGGGGAGGAAGACAGATCGATAGATGTGTTGAGGTTAGGGGAGGAAGACAGATCGATAGATGTGTTGAGGTTAGGGGAGGAAGACAGATCGATAGATGTGTTGAGGTTAAGGGAGGAAGACAGATCGGTAGATGTGTTGAGGTTAGGGGAGGAAGACAGATCAGTAGATGTGTTGAGGTTAAGGGAGGGGAGGAAGACAGATTGATAGATGTGTTGAGGTTATGGGAGGGGAGGAAGACAGATCGATATATGTGTTGAGGTTAGGGGAGGGGAGGAAGACAGATCAGTAGATGTGTTGAGGTTAGGGGAGGGGAGGGGAGGAAGACAGATCGATATATGTGTTGAGGTTAGGGGAGGGGAGGAAGACAGATCAGTAGATGTGTTGAGGTTAGGGGAGGAAGACAGATCGGTAGATGTGTTGAGGTTAGGGGAGGAAGACAGATCGGTAGATGTGTTGAGGTTAGGGGAGGAAGACAGATCGGTAGATGTGTTGAGGTTAGGGGAGGGGAGGAAGACAGATCAGTAGATGTGTTGAGGTTAAGGGAGGGGAGGAAGACAGATTGATAGATGTGTTGAGGTTATGGGAGGGGAGGAAGACAGATCGATATATGTGTTGAGGTTAGGGGAGGGGAGGAAGACAGATCAGTAGATGTTTTGAGGTTAAGGGAGGGGAGGAAGACAGATCAGTAGAAGTGTTGAGGTTAGGGGAGGAAGACAGATCGATAGATGTGTTGAGGTTAAGGGGGGAGGAAGACAGATCGATAGATGTGTTGAGGTTTAGGGAGGGGAGGAAGACAGATCGATGTGTTGAGGTTAGGGGAGGAAGACAGATCAGTAGATGTGTTGAGGTTAGGGGAGGAAGACAGATCGGTAGATGTGTTGAGGTTAAGGGAGGGGAGGAAGACAGATCGGTAGATGTGTTGAGGTTAGGGGAGGGGAGAAAGACAGATCGGTAGATGTGTTGTGGTTAGGGGAGGGGAGAAAGACAGATCAGTAGATGTGTTGAGGTTAGGGGAGAAAGACAGATCAGTAGATGTGTTGAGGTTAGGGGAGGAGAGGAAGACAGATCGGTAGATGTGTTGAGGTTAGGGGAGGAAGACAGATCAGTAGATGTGTTGAGGTTAGGGGAGGAAGACAGATCAGTAGATGTGTTGAGGTTAGGGTAGGAAGACAGATCAGTTGATGTGTTGAGGTTAAGGGAGGAAGACAGATCGATAGATGTGTTGAGGTTATGGGAGGGGAGGAAGACAGATCAGTAGATGTGTTGAGGTTAAGGGAGGGGAGGAAGACATATCGATAGATGTGTTGAGGTTAGGGGAGGGGAGAAAGACAGATCAGTAGATGTGTTGAGGTTAGGGGAGGGGAGGGGAGGAAGACAGATTGATAGATGTGCTGAGGTTAGGGGAGTAAGACAGATCAGTAGAAGCGTTGAGGGGAGGGGAGGAAGACAGATCAGTAGAAGCGTTGAGGGGAGGGTAGGAAGACAGATCAGTAGATGTGTTGAAGGGGGGCAGGAAAAGACAGATGAAACAGTGAAGTGATGGACTGCTGGTCTTAGGGCATATCCTCAAAATCAGGTGTGTGGTGTTATGCTAATGTTTAACAGTTAGTGCCTTGGGCGAAACGGAAAAAGCCATTGGGGTCAATGTTTTTCATTCAGTCTCTGGAGCAATAGAGTGGCATAGCTATTTTTATTGGTCCCTTCCCTGTAGAATTTTATAATGTTCTGTCCTCTTGTGCATTATCTTCATCAGCATGGATGGAATTCTATCAGAGACCCTACCTTCAATCATTTTTTAAATCATGTTTATATTTTGTTAGTATGAATCCACTCAATTTCACCGTACTTTAGTTTTCAGAGTTGCACACAAAGGGAAATATACATTATTATAACACTGAAACAATATCCTTAGAGTGGATATTACTGTACCTGCGTTTGTTTCAATGGAGTCTGAATCGGGAGTCTTTCGTTACTGTTGAACAGTTGAAATGAACTCCAGCAGAATCCTAGGGATAGCTGTAGGATCCTGACTTCTTACTCTAGAGAAATCACCTCATATTTCTACTATATTTTCTTTCTATGTTGTTGTGGATCCTCCAATGACAGTGTGTTGACAAGGAGTCTGCGCTCAGCTCGCCAAAACAGGAACTTACCGACAGAAACAGAAACAGAAACATTAACACAAACCTCAAACATATAACTTACCTCTGTGATTTTTGAAAGGGAGTTACTGTCAACTGAAAAAGCCTTTTGCCGTTAACGTGTATACCCAAACGGTACTATGTATGGCTGTAGAAACGACAGCGAAGTCAACATCAAAAACTAGTCACACACCTCTGGTTTAGTGAATCAAAACATGTCAGTGTGCTTTCATGTTATTCGGTGTTACACTGTTATAGTTTCCTGTTCCAACACACTGATATAGATAAATGATCCATGATTAGCAGTGAACTCTTTTATCTGAAAGCTTTACCCTTTTCAGAACAACCCCTGGACAGACAGCCAGTGGACCTTATCACTGAGTATAAATAGGACAGAATTCATTATTAAAGAGAGGTTTTAGTGAAAAATTAATACTTGCCCCCTGAGGAGACAATGTACCGCTTCAAAAAAGGCAAACCTTTAATTAAAGAGAAGATATGCGTGGGGGCCTGAAATACAGGAGTCTGCTGCTCATATGATTCATGTTACCACACAACGTTACTACACTCCTAGAAAAGCATGGTGCTATTCAGAATCAGCACAGGATTGTTCTACTCAGCTATGCGTCTGAGAGGTGTGTGTGTGTGTGTGTGTGTGTGTGTGTGTGTGTGTGTGTGTGTGTGTGTGTGTGTGTGTGTGTGTGTGTGTGTGTGTGTGTGTGTGTGTGTGTGTGGCCACACCTTATGGATTACACATTTAAGCAGCACCTGAATTGCTTGCCAATATTTTTGGCCCGCAAGTCATTTACATTTTACTAGAGGTCATTGTTTCTGGTTCGAGAATGTAAGTCAGGGTAAATTGAAAGCCTCGTTACTTTAGATGGATTTACTTCAGAAACACAAAATGAATAACCCAGCAGTAGACGGTTGCTTATCTTTTACCATCCCCTCCTTGGCGATGTGGTGTTAAAGATTATACAGTGTCTTAGATCACTCATGTACTGAGATGATGACACCAGCGTTTGGCATCTTGCTTCTTGCCTGCCAGTTAACAGTTGAAAGATGGACTCCGTTTATGCCATTGTATCCACTTACTATCTTCCTGACCACTGAGCCAATGACAATAATGTATGGCTGAGGGAAAAAAAGGAACACATCATTAACGACTGCAAAATATATAACATATTCAGTGGCACATTGTTTATTTGCCCCCCCATCTCTCTGGAAATGCATTGAAGGTACAGATTATTCAGAGAGCAGAGAAGCACTTCAATGTTTATTTTATTCATTCTTGTTTTCCATAATAATTGGGGGCAATGGGTCAGCGTGATAAATGCTTGTTACATGTATAGAATGTAACCAGTCTAACACACGGCTTGTAGCTAGTTTGCTGTCCTTTGTGAAGGCCTATTTTTCATTTGAATCATATACTGGCCGTACAATAACCTTACTATAGTATACTATAGGTGCTACTATGGTTCAACAACTACTGCTCATCCAGGTGGACACATTGGGCCATTTACTCTTCTATAGGCCCATAGTATGTCAGTGTAAGCAAGTGCATTTTCTATGCATTTCTCTCCTCAGAAAATATTTATAAGTTAAATCTCACTCCACTATTTCATCTACTTTCTATAAACGTTTACTACCTTCTCCATTTTATATAAATCTTCAGTCGCCTACATTTTAGACATTTACTTAGCTGCAATGAATTTTAAGGGAAGAACAGGTTTAGCTCCCCCCCCCCCCGATAAATAGGCATATATGAGTTACTTCTCTGTAGCTACACACCTACACAATAAATATATATATTGTGTAGGTATGACAGCATAATAAAATATATATATATATATATATATAATCGCTGTTCTTTGCCAAGATCAAAAATGTACGGCTGAGATGGAATACCGCTCCTCCTCCAGTCTAGCAACCTCTGCCATTATGGTGATTAGGACTGATTGTTCTGCTAGTCCCATGCTGTGCTTGCATCCTAAACGCCTCCCTATGCCTTACATAGCTTGCTACTTTTGACCATATCCCTATGGGATACCTTACGGGGGGGGGCCATGGTTGAAAAAAAATAGTGCCCTATATAGGGAATAGGGTGGCGTTTTTGGGACGGGGGGAGGGATGTGTGTTTGGTCAGCACTGATTGTGTTGATGCTGACAGCACCCCCCCCCCCCCCCCATAATCACCGTCCATCCGTCAAGGTCATCTCACGTAACAAAGGAGATCAATCAGTACCGTCACCAGGACAACGCAGACGAAACATACAAAAGTCAAGGGTCACCACGGATAGAATAAAAACAGCTTGGCCCCATTATTGTTGTTTCTGTTTGTATTGATTGAAATCAGAGTTATAGAGTAGTAGGTCTTTTATTATGCTGTCATACTTTCAGAAAGAAAGAATAGCTGCGGAGTAGTATGCCTTTTCCACGAATGTATGCTGTCGGGGCTTGGAAAGTAAATTGTTCATGTAATAAAAAAAGATTAGCCCATGGCTTACTAATTGTTGGTTATTTTTTTGTTGACAGAAATCCTAGCTTACAGAGCAGAGCAGTAGGTATAACTTTTTGCACATTTGCATGCGGTCAGACTGAGAAAGTAAAAGGAGAGGGTAGTTGAACAGCATGGCTGGATGATAGACTACTGCATTTATATTCAATTAAGTCTATATATTGTCCGAGGGGGGTGTTTATGTCGAGAGAGAAAAAAAAAAAGAAGCTGTCTCTTCAATCTAGCAACATGTATTTAATCAACACTAACAAAAAAAGCGAAACAAGTGTTTGACACGGGGTGTTCTGGGTAATCCTTTCTTTCTCTGTGCACTTTGTTCCTTTGTTGTTTGTTATTTGTTTGTTTGTTTCTAATCTCAACCCAGTCAATAATATTCTTTGTTGTCTGAAATTGTGTGTCAAAAAAAACAAAAAAAAAACAGACATTGTCCTTTGTTGGAAGTACCTCTCTGTGACTTTTCTGTTCTCAACTCCCAGATAAAGCAATCATTAGATGTTGTTTTCTACCTGCAATTACTCTCAGTTACAATGGGTCAAATACGAGAGAACAGGAGAGGGGGAGAGATGGGAGCGGACTAGGGTAGATGGATTGCAGGAGTGGAACAGTATGGGTCCCTGAAGTGCTGATAAATACGTACTCAGCTCAGGGACTGGCCATTGTGTGACGATGAACCTTGGTGAATGCATCAAATGAAATTAGCCTGGAGTATATATGAATGACCTTTTTCCTCCTTATCTCAGACGCATTGTCTGTTTTAAGGAGCCCATTCGTTACCTCCTGTTGAAAAGTAGAAAGACAAAGAAAAAGGACAATGCCATCCTCACCAATGCAGTCTTCTCTATGAGAGCTGGGCCGGTGAAATCCATAACAAAGTAACTGTGATAAACACCATTCATAACATTATTGAAGACATGTCACAATGTTACCCTAATTCCTCTACTTCAAATACTATAACACTACTGCTCTGACAATCATCATGTCCAATCTGTCCTACACAGCCACGTTGACCTCCCTGATACATCAGCCAAACCTCCTACACAGTCACGTTGACCTCCCTGATACATCAGCCAAAGCTCCTACACAGCCATGTTGACCTCCCTGATACATCAGCCAAACCTCCTACACAGCCACGTTGACCTCCCTGATACATCAGCCAAACCTCCTACACAGCCACGTTGACCTCCCTGATACATCAGCCAAACCTCCTACACAGCCATGTTGACCTCCCTGATACATCAGCTAAACCTCCTACACAGCCACGTTGACCTCCCTGATACATCAGCCAAACCTCCTACACAGCCATGTTGACCTCCCGGACACACATCAGCCAAACCTCCTACACAGCCACGTTGACCTCCCTGATACATCAGCCAAACCTCCTACACAGCCACGTTGACCTCCCTGATACATCAGCCAAACCTCCTACACAGCCATGTTGACCTCCCGGACACACATCAGCAAAGCCCTACATCTTTCCAATGCATTCATCGCCTCACAATTTCATATTGACTCTCTCTCGCCCACTGCTCATGCCCTTGTCGCAAGGGGACAATGACAGCGCTTGTCACCCTTTATTGCCTTCTCCGAGATTATACCCTTCCTTATCTTCTGATAAAAGTAAAGAAAAACTAAATAAAATTGTGTTAGCTGCAAATAACTGGGGTAATTTAATCTCCATAGTAACCAACTCTGAAGGCTCTGGAAATGGTTTGGCTAGATATACACCGCAGAATGGGATATGTAATGGTTTCCATACAGACGGCTGCTGTGATGGTTTTTACCATGGCATTTCACTTATTACCCTGCCTGTTTACATTCCATGGGAAACATGGGATACGCCTGTCTGTCTTTTAAGTTTGTAATTCCATAAATATATCATGAAATCATATGCATCCCATCTCTGAAACTATCAATCACTCATCAGATGGGTCTTGGGGGCTGAAATATGAATGTTGAGAGAGTGCTGAGGAAATGAAACATCCAGGGAGTATTTCATATGTGGTTATTTTTTCTCTGATTCTGGTGTCAAATGAAACATGGTCTTCTTACACAAAATGATTATGCTTGTCCGTAGTGGGAAAAAATTGCATCGGTCCCTTTTGTCTAGCGCCTATGGGGTTAAACAGTCCCATTATTACTAATGGCCATCCATTTGCCTATCCTGATATACGTTTGGAGTGTTGAGGCAATAGAAGATGATAAAGTCTTGGTAATTACAAACTACATTATTTCTCTGTCTCTCTTATTTATTTTGGCTGCAGGTCTTAATAGTGAACATGTTGCAGATGCTGTTTATTTAACTAGGCAAGTCAGTAAAGACCAGATTCTTATATTCAATGACAGCCGACAAACAATGGGTTAAAGGCCTTGTTCAGGACAACAGATTTTTATTTTTTTCCTTGTCAGCTCTGGGATTTGATCTTGCAACCTTTTAGTTACTAGTCCAACACTCTAACCACTAGGCTATCTGCCACCCCAGGTAGCCTAGCTATGGTGGTATGGTGGTAAACATCCTTGTATTTGTTCAGGTCTTAATTGTGAACTTGTTCCAGATATAAACAGGTATGGTGGTAAACATTCTTGTATTTGTTTGGGAAAGGTTTCTTATTATCAGATTCAACCCCCTAAGGTTGATGGCCCCGACCAGCAAAAATCAAATTAGCATAATAAAAAGTTTCTCATAAAATCTGTCAGTTTAATCTAGAGTTATCTGTGGAGAAAGGTGACAGAGGTAGAAACTGTGTTTTTCAGACCATGAGACAATTTTTTTGACAATTGGTCTTGTCAAAAAAAATCGACTGTAGTGTTCGAACGGTTTTAACAAATTACAAACTACTACGATCCCCACTATCACAAGATAAGACGTTTGGTGTTCTCCTTTTGACACCCCGAAAGCGTTTTGGGACTCGTCTGCAGTCGGTACAACTGATCTGCCAAATTCTGTCTGTAGCGTCACAACAGTTTCGGGCACACTCTATGTACAAAGGTGAGATGAACACAAACACGTACATGTTAGTTGTGTCTGAAGGCACAAGATCACCCACTAACCAGATCACCCACTAACTAGATCACCCACTGACCAGATCACCCACTGACCAGAGCACCCACTAACCAGATCACCCACTAACCAGATCACCCACTGACCAGAGCACCCACTGACCAGATCACCCACTGACCAGATCACACACTGACCAGAGCACCCACTAACCAGATCACCCACTAACCAGATCACCCACTGACCAGATCACCCACTGACCAGATCACCCACTAACCAGATCACCCACTAACCAGATCACCCACTGACCAGATCACCCATTAACCAGATCACCCACTGACCAGATCACCCACTGACCAGATCACCCACTAACCAGATCACCCACTAACCAGATCACCCACTGACCAGATCACCCACTGACCAGATCACCCACTGACCAGATCACCCACTAACCAGATCACCCACTAACCAGATCACCCATTAACCAGATCACCCATTAACCAGATCACCCACTGACCAGATCACCCACTAACCAGATCACCCACTGACCAGATCACCCACTGACCAGAGCACCCACTGACCAGATCACCCACTAACCAGATCACCCACTAACCAGATCACCCACTAACCAGATCACCCACTAACCAGATCACCCACTGACCAGAGCACCCACTAACCAGATCACCCACTGACCAGATCACCCACTGACCAGAGCACCCACTGACCAGAGCACCCACTGACCAGAGCACCCACTGACCAGAGCACCCACTGACCAGATCACCCACTGACCAGATCACCCATTGACCAAAATGGCACCATATTCCCTACATAGTTCACTGCTTTTGACCGGAGCCCTAATGAGGCACCACCTACTGAGGCACCACCTACTGAGGCACCACCTACTGAGGCACCACCTACTGAGGCACCACCGACTGAGGCACCACCTACTGAGGCACCACCTACTGAGGCACCACCGACTGAGGCACCACTTACTGAGGCACCACTTACTGAGGCACCACCTACTGAGGCACCACCTACTGAGGCACCACTTACTGAGGCACCACCGACTGAGGCACCACCTACTGAGGCACCACCGACTGAGGCACCACCTACTGAGGCACCACCTACTGAGGCACCACCTACTGAGGCACCACCGACTGAGGCACCACCTACTGAGGCACCACCGACTGAGGCACCACCTACTGAGGCACCACCTACTGAGGCACCACCGACTGAGGCACCACCGACTGAGGCACCACCGACTGAGGCACCACCTACTGAGGCACCACCTACTGAGGCACCACCTACTGAGGCACCACCGACTGAGGCACCACCTACTGAGGCACCACCTACTGAGGCACCACCGACTGAGGCACCACTTACTGAGGCACCACTTACTGAGGCACCACCTACTGAGGCACCACCTACTGAGGCACCACTTACTGAGGCACCACCGACTGAGGCACCACCTACTGAGGCACCACCGACTGAGGCACCACCTACTGAGGCACCACCTACTGAGGCACCAC
This sequence comes from Salmo trutta, assembly GCF_901001165.1. Taxonomy (NCBI): domain Eukaryota; kingdom Metazoa; phylum Chordata; class Actinopteri; order Salmoniformes; family Salmonidae; genus Salmo; species Salmo trutta. The sequence continues at coordinate 4,732,812 of NC_042959.1, read as the reverse complement.
CTACTGAGGCACCACCGACTGAGGCACCACCTACTGAGGCACCACCGACTGAGGCACCACCTACTGAGGCACCACCTACTGAGGCACCACCGACTGAGGCACCACCGACTGAGGCACCACCGACTGAGGCACCACCTACTGAGGCACCACCGACTGAGGCACCACCTACTGAGGCACCACCTACTGAGGCACCACCTACTGAGGCACCACCTACTGAGGCACCACCTACTGTTATAAAAGTAGTGCACTACAAAGGGAATAGGGTGCCTTTCAGGTCATAGCCCTGGTCCCTGTGGAGTGGAAACTGATACAGACTGCATCCCCTTTGAGCTGTTTAATGTGAAATGTCACAAACAGACACAGCAACGCTCCTCTGGCTGTTGTCACAGCAGCAATGACAACTCTCACTGTGACTTCACCCAGGGAAAGCACTGCCGCAACAAATACCTTTCCCCCGTATTATGTGAAGTTCCCCTTTCTTTGAACTGATCACTTATGTTTTGAGGGGATGCACTAGTGTTCCTTGCAAATGTATCAAGGCTTTGTCGTGTGTGTGTGTGTGTGTGTGTGTGTGTGTGTGTGTGTGTGTGTGTGTGTGTGTGTGTGTGTGTGTGTGTGTGTGTGTGTGTGTGTGTGTGTGTGTGTGTGTGTGTGTGTGTACGTGTGTGTACGTGTTGGTACGTGTTGGTACGTGTGTGTGTTTGCTGAATAATAGGTCCTATTATTAACGTTGTTTTTCCCTTCAGGAAAAAAGAACAATTCCTTGGCAAAGACAACTACAACAGAAAAAAAAGCTGCTATCAAATGATTGATTCAGGAAATATAGTAAGGACTTGGCCTGATTGTGCTTGTTCAGTGAGCTGCATCATTTTTTTCCCCCTTAATGAAGTTAGTGACCCTCTGAAAGGTGACACATTTACTGCTCAGGAGATGTATTCACTCAGACTCAGAGGCTGGGAGGCTGAGCAGGCCATTATTGAGAGGTTTAGGGCTCTATTCAATCTGGATTGATGAAGCGTTACATATCTTGCGTTAGAAATTTAAAGGTAGTTTCCGATTGAGCCGACATACGCAAAGTTTACCGTGAATTCCTTCTCCCCCCTAACACAGGAACATTGCCTTTAAAACCTCTTATGGATCCCTTCACGCGCCAATCCCTTTGGCGGGATCGATTTGACAACATCCAGTGAAATGGCAGAGTGCCAAATTCAAACTACAGGAATATCAATATTCAACATTCATGGAAATATATGTGTAATACATCAAAATAAAGTTTAACTGCTTGTTAATCCAGCCGCTGTGTCAGATTTCAAAAAGGCTTTACGGCGAAAGCAGACCATGCGATTATCTGAGGACAGCGCCCCGCATACAAACACATGAAAATCATATTTCAACCAGACAGGTGCGCCACAAAAGTCAGAAATAGCGATATAATTAATGCCTTACCTTTGAAGATCTTCTTCTGTTGGCACTCCAAAATGTCCCAGAAACATCACAAATGGTCCTTTCGTTTCGATAATGTCCTTCTTTATGTCCCAAAAATGTCAATTTATTTGGCGCGTTTGATTCAGAAATACACCGGTTTCAACTCGCCCAACATGCCTACAAAGTATCTAATAAGTTACCTGTAAACTTGGTCCAAACATTTCAAACAACGTTCCTTATCCAACCTCAGGTAACCTAAAACGTAAAAAATTGATAACATTTTTGACGGAATTAACTGTTTCTAATACCGGATAAAAACAGCGTGAAGCACGTTCCAGTTCACGCTCACCAAAACAGTAGAGTCCACCTGGAGTGACACTTACATTGAATAGCACTACTTCTTCATTTCTCAAAAGAAAAACATCAACCAATTTCTAAAGACTGTTGACATCTAGTGGAAGCCATAGGAACTGCAACCAGGTTCCTCATAAATAGGGCTTCCCATAGAAAACAATTGGTAAATACAATGACCTCAAAAATTTTTTTCCCTGGATGGATTGTGCTCGGAGTTTCGCCTGCCAAATAAGTTCTGTTATACTCACAGACATGATTCTAACAGTTTTAGAAACGTCAGAGTATTTTCTATCCAAATCTACTAAGTATATGCATATCCTAGCTTCTGGGCCTGAGTAGCAGGCAGTTTAATTTGGGCATGCTTTTGTGATATTCAATAAATTAATATATAGCTCCTCATTTAAAGAATGCAATTAAGTATTGCAAACAAATAGGATTTGGGAGTTTTGGTTGGATATCAGTAATCACCCCTCAAAAGTTTGATTTTGTAATTGGAATGGAACAGTAATACAATAACTTCTCTATTGAGAAAATCATTGTTTAAAATGTTGAGCTGACTAGGGAATTTAATTAAACAGAGCATGCTCAACATGTAATGTGAGATCTCAAAGCCATAGACATAGACCTAGGACCATTCAATTATTTATAACATTGTTACTTAAGCCTATATGGAAAATGATTTCTATGAGACAGCTTGAAGCCGAGACCTGGAGGACTTGATGTGATGTTATAGCAAGGACCTCTCCTCTTTTCCTCTGAGTGTCTCAGAACCATAACACCGTGGGCTGCTGTTTGCTGTGTTGCATACTGTTTTACATTCTAATTACCAGAGTTGACAGGTTTTATTGCTGGGGCTCAATGTTGAGGCCTCTTTCTCTTCCTGGACTCATTTCACATGTGATGTCAGCTCGAGCATAATGAGATAAGATAGTTGGAGTGCCTTGCTTTCTCCCTCCCTGCTTTCTCCCTCCCTGCTTTCTCCCCTCCTGCTTTCTCCCTCCCTGCTTTCTACCTCCATGCTTTCTCCCGCCCTGATTTTCCCTCCCTGCTTTCTCCCTCCCTGCTTTCTCTCTCCCTGCTTTTTCCTCCCTGCTTTCACCCTCCCTGCTTTCCCCCTCCCTGCTTTCTCCCTCCCTGCTTTCTCCCTCCCTGCTTTCTCCCTTCCTCCTTCTCCCTCCCTGCTTTCTCCCTCCCTGCTTTCTCCCTCCCTCCTTCTCCCTCCCTGCTTTCTCCCTCCCTGCTTTCTCCCTCCCCAAATGTAAATAAACTCTATCACTCATAACTATACTCATTGTACCTTGCACCCCAAATATGCTAACAATAATCCTAACAAAAGTCCTAAGAAGTGTGGATTCATGTGATTTTGTGATGTTCACATGTTTGAGTTATTGTAACTGACCAGATTTATCGAATGTCGAATTGATCACAGAATGCAAGGTGTGCCGTGGTGACTGATTTAAAAAAAAAATGCTTTGGGATTGTAAGAAATATTTAAAGATAACATACAATGCAGAGGACTAGAGGTCAAGGGAGGGAATAGGGAATTAACGATCAATGGAAATAGTTGTTTTTCAGTTCAACATCTGTTTAGAATCTCTGTATGGGGTTTCGGTCCTGGACTCATAGCTACATGTGGCAAGTTTTTGTTGGTTCGAATGGTCTATACATTGAGCCTGAAACAGGATATTTGTTATTTGGCCATTGGCCAAGTTTTATTGCAAGGTATTGTAATTGGTCAACCAAAGGCTAGGGTTGGGGTTTATAAATGACATCCTATCACTTTGTTCTGTGGAGAATCACTGAGGACAGGGAAGAATGAACATCAACCATCTACTTCCCAGCATAACAACTATGATTTGTTATCTTTGAATAAACCTATTTTTCTCCTCCTGATTTGCTTTGGGGTCTGTGTTATTGAAGAATAACGTCAACTGCTAACAGGATGTTCATTAAATATTGAATACAGTAAAGTCAATCTCAGACACCAACACCAGAGACAGTTATTCCCAATTTGAAATAATCTACTGGGAATTCATTGTCTATTGTAGGTAAACACAGGGAACCAATGGAGCACCAATGGAAATGAAATGCTGCTGTTTTTCTCCTTATGGGATGATTCAAACATGTATTACTGCCTTTCATTTCTATAACAGGTTGACATTTACAGGTCACCTTCAGATAAACATCTAACAGGTTAACATTTGCTGGTCACCTTCAGATAGACATCTAACATGTTAACATTTACAGGTCACCTTCAGATAGACTTCTAACAGGTTGACATTTGCTGGTCACCTGCAGATAAACATCTAACAGGTTGACATTTACAGGTCACCTTCAGTCACATCTAATAGGTTGACATTTACAGGTCACCTTCAGATAGACATCTAACAGGTTAACATTTGCTGGTCACCTTCAGATAGACATCTAACAGGTTATCATTTACAGGTCACGTTCAGATAGACATCTAACAGGTTATCATTCTCTTCTTGTCTTTTTGATATTTTATGCTCTTTTGTTTAATGTCTTTGTGCTGCAGCTATAGTGGAGGTGAACCTGGCCAAGGCCCTGGCGGAAGCCTCGGAGACGTGCACCCAGGAATGTCTGATCCTGGGCCACTCCGACAGCTGCTGGATGCCCCCCTCCCTGGTGACCCAGTTCCAGTCACCGTCCAACACGGGTACCCTGCCTACCCTGCCCTCCTTTGGCTTCCAGCACCAGCAGAGCTCCCCATGGGCCAGAGGAGCCAAGGCGGATGGACGTCAGTGCCATACCCTGGGCAGGTCTGTGCCCAAAGACGATCTGGCTAAAGGGATGAACCGGCCGCAGTTCTACAACACTCTGGAAAGACACTGCAGCAGCAAGAGTAAGGAGTCTGACCCCATCAAGGTCATCCCTCTGGCCAGCTTTTCCTCGTCTTCGTCAGGCCAGCAGACCCCAGCCAACGGAGGATCCTCTGCCTTCTTACATGAGCATCAGCTGTAAGGGACCAGAGTAACACCAACCAGTTTGTCTAATGTATCTTGATGTATATTTAACATCAGCTGTAAGGGGCTGTAAGGGGACAGAGTAACACCAACCAGTTTGTCTAAAGTATCTTGGTGTATATTTAACATCAGCTGTAAGGGGCTGTAAGGGGACAGAGTAACACCAACCAGATTGTCTAAAGTATCTTGGTGTATATTTAACATCAGCTGTAAGGGGCTGTAAGGGGACAGAGTAACACCAGCCAGTTTGTCTAAAGTATCTTGGTGTATATTTAACATCAGCTATAAGGGGCTGTAAGGGGACAGAGTAACACCAACCAGTTTGTCTAAAGTATCTTGGTGTATATTTAACATCAGCTATAAGGGGCTGTAAGGGGACAGAGTAACACCAACCAGTTTGTCTAAAGTATCTTGGTGTATATTTAACATCAGCTGTAAGGGGCTGTAAAGGGACAGAATAACACCAACCAGATTGTCTAAAGTATCTTGGTGTATATTTAACATCAGCTATAAGGGGCTGTAAGGGGACAGAGTAACACCAGCCAGTTTGTCTAAAGTATCTTGGTGTATATTTAACATCAGCTGTAAAGGGCTGTAAGGGGACAGAGTAACACCAACCAGATTGTCTAATGTATCTTGATGGTTTCTGATTTGTGTGTGAACATGGGATGTGGAGGAAGGGACAAAACTGTTCCTCTGTCTCCACAATGTTGTTCCTTGGTCTCCACAATGTTGTTCCTCAGTCTCCACAATGTTGTTCCTCAGTCTCCACAATATTGCACAGAAGTGGATCTGACAATGGCTAAAATCATAAAATGTATGAAAGACAAACTTCTTTGAAGAAACGCCTAGCTTAATATGTGTTGAAATGTAATCCATGTCCACTATATAAATGGTAGTCCTATACCAAAGTAGATCCACAACAGAAACAAAATATATAAAACGTCATCATTTAAGTTTGGTAGATATTTTTGCTGATCAGTAATCAAAAATAATTTTGACCACTATATGCGTATTGGAACCAGCTCAGCGGAACCTTCCTACACACAGTTTACTTACCGATAAACGAAACGCAAACACACAGTATAGCTTGTGAACCCAAGGTGAATGGTGTATATGCCCAATCTCTGGTGAAATATTGCTTAGTGTATCCAGCAAGACATTCAGCTCCAGCTCCAACTGATGATCCAAGTTACTTTTTGCTCTTGCCTGAATATGTTTATAGAATCCCGTCTTGTTCAGAGGTCTGCAGACACATACCTACGACTCAATGGACAAAAAATGTTTCACTCTGTGATGTGCTAACACTTTATATGAACACACAGCACAGGGTCGTCCCCCATGATATGCCCAACACTGTTTCTCTTCAGATGTTACTTGTATGGTGAGTTGTGATGCCTTTGACACCCCTTTCCCTGCCCTCTATTGCAAACCTACTCATTTCTACATTATCTTCCCCACCTAATAGGAACCTACTCATTTTCAACATGATCTTCACCTGTAATAACCACCTACTCATTGTCTACATTATCTTTCCCTTGTTATAACAAACTACTAATTTTCAACATTATTTTACCCACCTAATAACAACCTACTAATTTTCTACATTATCTTCCCCACCTAATAGGAACCTACTCATTTTCACCACGATCCTACCCACCTAATAACAACATACTAATTTTCTACATTATCTTACCCACCTAATAACAACATACTCATTTTCTACATTATCTTTCCCCTGTAATAACAAACTACTAATTTCAACATTGTCTTACCCACCCAATAAGAACCTACTCATTTTCTACATGATCTTTCCCGTTGTAATAAGAACCTACACATTTTCTACATTATCTCCTTAGAAGAAGCCTTGAACAGCACAGACAGAGGTTCCATTCTCCCTGGAGGGTTTCTTTTCTTTTTCTTTTTCCCACCATTATTTCACTTCATTATCTTCCTTTCATATAATATAACATGTATTGTACGCATTGTAAATGAGTGCTATGGAGACAATTAAGAATAACTCCCAATTGTCTAATTACTTTGAGCTGTAATCTCCACAGTAAGTATTAGCCGTGGTTGACAGCTCTGTAATAGTTGTCTAGTCTCACTGAAACATAATGTATTTCTAGTAGTCAGGTAATGAAAAGGTGTAGACATATACAGTCTGGACGCAAATAGCTTTTTATTTGCTTTAATTTGTGCCCCTATCTCGTCAGGATAGTAACCACTATAATGAGAGTTTCTGTATCCATATTCAAGCACCTTAAACTCATGGCTAAATTTACCATATTCACATATTGACATAAACCCTTTTTTAATGATTTATCCTACATTTTATCCACTGTGTCTTTGATTTAACCATACGGCCACAGTTTCACGGGTGTTCATTCTGGATAACCACTGACTGTCACGGATTCGGCAAACATTGCATGACCATCACCAGATAACATATTTAAATGAAATGTGTCCTCTAGCGTCTTGTGAAAGAAACAGGACATATTTAGGGTACCATTCTCCCTGCAGGGTTAGACAGTAACAGGACATGTTTAGGGTACCATTCTCCCTGCAGGGTTAGACAGTAACAGGACATGTTTAGGGTACCATTCTCCCTGCAGGGTTAGACAGTAACAGGACATGTTTAGGGTACCATTATCCCTGCAGGGTTAGACGGTAACAGGACATGTTTAGGGTATCATTCTCCCTGGAGGGTTAGACAGTAACAGGACATGTTTAGGGTACCTTTCTCCCTGCAGGGTTAGACGGTAACAGGACATGTTTAGGGTACCATTCTCCCTGGAGGGTTAGACAGTAACAGGACATGTTTAGGGTACCATTCTCCCTGCAGGGTTAGACAGTAACAGGACATGTTTAGGGTACCATTCTCCCTGCAGGGTTAGACAGTAACAGGACATGTTTAGGGTACCATTCTCCCTGGAGGGTTAGACAGTAAATGTGTCTGTGCTTGGTTGAGACTCAGCTTGTACTCAGATGACACTTTGGGTCAGGTAGCCGTCAGTGTAGAAATGCATTAGCGAAGCCGACGGTGGTGAAATTACGTGTCATAAGAGTGTTATGTAGAAGGGTCAAGGTCAGGGTCAATTTCATCTCACCTCTAGTCAATTAAGGAAATGTATTGAATTTTTATTAATGAATTGAATAAATCCTACTCATTGAACATGGTTAACCTACTGCCCACCCAAGTCCCAACCATGAATTGGATATCAATTCCTTTTTGAGGAATAATTTTTTCTTTCTATGTCATCCTGACACATCTGCTCGCTGCAGTTATATGTTAAACACATTTGTCTTTCATCAAAGACAACAAATACAGATGGGACAGAGTACGCTGACATATGCAAATAAACCACAAAGCGCTTGCTTCCTTCAGACAGTGACAGTGTACACAGGCCTGCAATGTGTGATTCAATAACATTCCAACTGCATATGCTGTAGAACGATGATATTGACCCTTAACAACGACTGAAACACACAAAAATTACAGTATATATACTGAACAAAAATATAAACGCAACATGTAAAATGTTGGTCCCATATTTCCTGAACTGAAATCAAAGGTCCCTGAAATGTTCCATACGCACAAAAAGCTCATTTCTCTCAAATTTATGGCACAAATTTGTTAACATCCCTGTTAGTGAGCATTTCTCCTTCGCCAAGATAATCCATCCACTTGGCAGGTGTGGCATATCAAGAAGCTGATTAAACAGCATGATCATTACACAGATGTACCTTGTGCTGGGGAGGCCACTCTAAAAGGCCACTCTAAAATGTACAGTTTTGTGTCATAACACAATGCCACAGATGTCTCAAGTTTTGAGGGACTGTGCAATTGGCATGCTGACTGCAGGAATGTCCACCAGAGTTGATGCCAGAAAATATAATGTTAATTTCTCTACCATAAGCCGCGTCCAACGTCATTTTAGAGAATTTGGCATTATGTCCAACCGCAGACCACGTGTAACCATGCCAGCCTAGGACCTCCACATCCAGCTTCTTCAAAAGCAGGATCATCTGAGACCAGCCACCCAGACAGCTGATGAAACTGTGGGTTTGCACAACCAAAGAATTTGTGCACAAACTGTCAGAAACCGTCTCAGGGAAGCTCATCTGTGTGCTCATCGTCCTCACCAGGGTCTTGACCTGACTGCAGTTTGGCTTCGTAACCAACTTCAGTGGGCAAATGATCACCTTCGATTGTTACTGGCACACTAGAGATGTGTGGTCTTCATGGATGAATCCCGCTTTAAACCGTACTGGGCAGATGGCAGACAGAGTGTATGGCGTCGTGTGAGCAAGAGGTTTTCTGATGTCAACATTGTGATCAGAGTGCCCCATGGTTGTGAAGGGGTTATGGTATGGGCAGGAATAAGCTATGGACAACGAACACAATTGCATTTTATCGATGGCAATTTGAATAAACAGAGATACCTTGACGAGATATCCTGGGGCCCGTTCATCACCTCATGTTTTAGCATGATAATGCATAGCCACATGTCGCAAGGATCTGTACACAATTCCTGGAAGCTGAAAATGTCCCAGTTCTTCCATGGCCTGCATACTCACCAGACATGTCATCCATTGAGCATGTTTGGGATGCTCAGTATTGACGTGTACGACAGCATGTTCCAAATTCCCACCAATATCCAGCAACTTCGCACAGCCATTCCACAGGCCACAATCAACAGCCTGATCAATTCTATGCAAAGGAGATGTGTCGTACTGCATGAGGAAAATGGTGTTCACACCAGATACAGACTGGTTTTCTGATTCACGCCCCTACCATATTTTTTAAGGTTTCTGTGACCAACAGATGCATATCTGTATTCCCAGTCATGTGAAATCCATAGATTAGGGTGTAAAGAATTCATTTAAATTGACTGATTTCCGTGTATGAACTGTAAGTCAGAAAAATCGTTGAAATTGTTGCATGCTGCGTTGATATTTTTGTTCAGTGTACATATTATATACATAGGTGCCTCTGTTTCACGCTCATACAGAGCAATACAGATGGATAGAACGTTATTATGTCAATATTGATCACACAAAACAGGGTAGGGATAGGTAATGCTTGAGACTTATAATGTTTCATTATATCACTGTCATCGAGAGCCAAAATAATCAACACTACTTTCAGAAGAAAACCTGAAAGTTTAATGAATTACCATGAACAACACCTAAGGCTCCATATAGCACTACATTGGGAATGACAAACAGATAACAAAGGGTAATTCCCAAATGGCACCCTATTCCCTATTTAGTGCACTACATTTAACCAGGGCCCATAAGGCTCTAGTCAAAAGTAGTGCACTATGTAGGGAATAGGGTGCCATTTGACATACACACAAAAATTGTCATTTCTTAAAAAAAACTGTTTAGGCAATGTAGAACAATAAATAGGATATCATTTTCAATTTTCAAAAAACAGGTTGGCATTTTTGTTATTTTGTTATTTGGAATTCCCCATTTGTTTTGCTCATCAATGACTTAGAGTTACAGATGTCTGCATTTGTTTAAAAAAAAAAAATGGAATGCAGTTTAAAGGTAAATGTGTCTTTTAGGAGGGGGTGATCACTTTAGGTCAGTTTCGCTTTGTGCCAAAGGTTTCACATATGAACCAAAAAAAAAAAGGGAAGACAGTGAGATAAGCTTCCAGAGAACTTAAATGATTAGTAGAGAGTCATGTGTGTTGTTTTCCTTCCTCTAGTATTTTTTTTTTCTACTTTTCTAAAATCCAGCTCCCCGGTCACCGTAACCATAGTGATAGAGTTTAGGTTTAGAAGTTTTCCAAAATCATTTATTTCTCTACCGAATGTCTTTTTTTCTTCTTCTTTTTTTACAAAAATAAAAGTTTTTTTAATTTATAAAATAACTTCATCGGGATGTTATCTTGCACCATCATCATCTGCATGTGGGCCGTTTTTTACCCCTTTTTTATCACTAGCTTGCTATGCTACTAAGTTGTTTTAACATGTATCAGGTGGATTTGTGTTGTCATGTGGCCATCATTGACCAATTGTGTTGTTATAACCATATATCCCTTTTGAGGCAATTAACAACACGTGGCTAACAAACACACACACACAAAAAAAAACATTTTCAAACATGTAATGAATATGAGGCATGTACACACAAAATGAATATCACATCACCTTTGTGATTTTTTTTTTTTGGTTTTTAAATATTGTACAGAACAGCACCTTTTGAGAAGAATTGACAAGGTGGCATCCAACAAGATTGGTTTATATATTGTTGAGTAAAGGTTTAATCACCTGAATTCAGTCATGAAAAAAAGAGAATCAAAAGCAAATTAAATGTAAAACAATGAGACGACAATCTCTGCTGTAATGTAAATGGCTACATATGCATATATTGGTGAGTGTGTGTGGGTGCAGCGAGTGTGTGTGTGCGCATTTGTGTGTGTGTGTGTGTGTGTGTGTATGTATACTGGCATGAACCTTGCCAGAATATTTTATGTACACACGTATCTTGTATAAAATCTATATATGAAATACCTGCTATATAATATATATGCTTGTAAATTAGTCATTGGTGGGTATAGGTTCAAGGTTGCTTGGAGAGAAAGCTTAAATGTTTGCCAGCAGTATAGTATTGATCAACTCTGTGTCGTCATGCCTTTGTAAAATATCCCATCAAAATCTAAGAAAAAATGACCTTCCATACATGTAATTTTACTTGAACCATTAAATATTGAATCGTCAAAGTAAGTTCGGACTACTCTTGAGTTTCTTTCTGCTGTATTGGACGAATCTATTGCATATATATCATAAGGTGAATGCACCAATTTGTAAGTCGCTCTGGATAAGAGCGTCTGCTAAATGACTTAAATGTAAATGTAATATATCGTTAACATGAACCTCTAACACCAACTACAATATCTTCAAGATGTTACAGGGATTTCCGGCGGCACGAATAACGTAACACGTTTCCCAGAGCTCCGCCAAGTTGTGACAAACTTTATTTAATTTAGAGCACAGTTTCATTTATTGTTTAATTAATTTCACTTTACTAGGTATTGTTGACATAGTTTCATATTTCGTTGCTCTTCCGAATGGTAATAATGGCAGTGAATTGCTGAATGAAAGATTGCTAACGTAGGCCGCAGCAAAGTCATGGATTTTCCTGAACGATTTACCAACTGGACAGACGGGCATTTTATGTCCGCTCCTGACACAGTTTTGTTTGCCTTGGTCGGTAGAATGTCCGAAGCACTGGTTTTCATCTCGTTTCTCTTTATAACAGTGAAAAAATGGATATAATCGCTGTAAACGCGACTTGATATAAGAAGCCGCATTCAGCTACCGAACTTTCGTCAGCAAGCTAGCACAGTCGCTAATTGAGTAAACAGTCATGTTTCTGTTATTTAAAACCTCAGTCTAGTCTACAACTTGACTTCTATTGCTAAGCTTAATTTCTGAAGCATAATCTGACTCTTCACTGTTCTACAAATCCCGGAAATGGTCAATTAAAAGAGACCCTACCAAAGGAGGCCCCATTCAAGCCCCAGGCTTGCCTGGGCGAACAACCCCGCCAAGCAACTCTCCAGAGCGGGAGGAGGACAGCGATGGCCAGGACGCTGCCCTTAGTTTGAGGAAGTTCACAGAAGCTTTGGATTGGCTCAAAAGAGACATATAAGATAAATTTGACACGAAAATTGACACTCTCTCCACAACTTTCCAATCAGAAATGTCCTTAATTAAGGAAGAACTGAAATCATCAGTAGCTGCACTACAGGCATCAGTGCACAGGGCACTACCATACTTAAAATAGAGCACTCTGCTGTGTCTTACAATGACGACCTAACCACCCTTCAGGCCACAGTGAATTTGCTCTCATCTGATGTTAAAGGGCATTAAAAAAAAATAATGCAAGAAGGACGTCAACGCCGCCACAACATACGCCTGGTGGGCATTGCTGAAGATCTGGAGGGGGCCCCGCCCACAGACTTTGTTTCCCAACTATTTCAGGACTTGCTTAACCTTGAAGAAATACCCTTCTTAGACCGTGCCTATAGGTCACTGCATGCTAGACCAAGAGAGGGTGAGCACCCATGGCCCTTCGTCATTAGAGTGCATTACTACCACGTTCGGGACCATTACCCTTACAGTACCGAGGCAAGAGACCATGTCCATTTTCCCAGACTTCACTGCCTCCGTGGCCAAGAAACGAGAGGCTTAAGCGGCTTTTGCACAACTGTCCGGGAGTCAAGTTTGGCCTCTTCTTCTCAGCCGAGCTCAGGATCACACTACCAAGCGGAGCTCTTAACAAGTTCAACAACCTGACTGCTGCAATTGATTTTATCAACAAGAACTTGAAGGAAACTGCTCCCCCAGACTGACTGGAGCAACGACATGGTTATTTAGCCTATCTGCAGCGCAGTGTTTGATAGGTAAGGCCCGACACATGTAACCTACTGCAGTGTTTGATAGGTAAGGCCCGACACGTGTAGCCTACTGCAGTGCAGTGTTTGATAGGTAAGGCCCGACACGTGTAGCCTACTGCAGTGCAGTGTTTGATAGGTAAGGCCCGACAAGTGTAGCCTACTGCAGTGTTTGATAGGTAAGGCTCGACACGTGTAACCTACTGCAGCGTTTGATAGGTAAGGCCCGACACGTGTAGCCTACTTCAGTGCCTCCATTTTTTTATTTGCATTATATGTTTTCCTCATTGTTGGCAGAAATAGTAATTCTCAATTCATATAATATACAGTATATATTTACTTTTTAGTTATTTTGTCATTGTTTTCTATGTAGGCTTGTGGAAAAGGTGGCCTTTTATTTAGTCAAGACCATAAGCTGTCATGCTGCCTATGTTGTTTGATTTAACACCCAGATGTCACTTTACTTAGCACTATAGGTAAACTGTGCTTTCAATTTTTTATATATATATATATATTTTTTTTTTCTTCTCTTTTATAATATAATTGTCACAACGCTCCACTTGGTAAGAGTACAGCCTAGCTGATGGAACCACTATGTTTCCTGGAGAGTATCTAGGAGCTTGTATACTAGAGGGGGATGTGCTCATCTTGTTTGGGAAGACGCTTCAGCGGGTGGGAGGAAGTTCAACAGTTTTTTTCAGTCTTCCGCTTACATTTAAAAGGCTACACTCATTTCCTCTTTTTCCAAAGGACTCAACCACCTAATTGAATAGGGTAGTCGACTGGGAGGATGCTTACATTGTCTAGTTGGAACTGTAAGGGTTTGAACTAACCAGTCAAACGTAGTAGAGTACTTCATCATCTTCAACATCTGGGAACACAGATTGCATTCTTACAAGAGAACCATCTGAGAGTTTCAGATCACTTTAGATTGCGAAAAGGCTGGGTAGGCCAACTTTATCACTCCACTTTTAAAAATAAATCGAGGGGAGCTGCAATTCTGATACACAAATCGGTACCATTTTTTCTTCCAATGTTATTTCAGATGCCAATGGCAGATATATTATTGTCACTGGCAGAATCTATAGTACTCCATTGATCCTTGTCAATGTCTATGTGGCAAATTGGGATGACACATAATTTTTTTGTATCTTTCTGTCTTCACTTATATGACCTCACACTCATTAATCTAGGGAGGCGATTTTAATTGCTGGCTTAATTAATAATTGTTGGATCATTCCTGCAACCAAATTAGCACACCTTATAAGTCTCCCGAGTGGTGCAGCGGTCTAAGGCACTGCATCTCAGTGCTAGAGGCGTCACTACAGACACCCTGGTTTGAATCCAGGCTGTATCACAATTGGCTGTGATTGGGAGTCCCATAGGGTGGTGCGCAATTGGCCCAGCGTCAGCCAGTTTAGGCCGTCATTGTAAATAAGAATTTGTTCTTAACTGACTTGCCTAGATAAATAAAAGTCTGATAAGGTTATCCAGACTTTTCAACAAGAGTTTGCCGTTTCAGACCCCTGCCGTTTTTTCAATCCAACTAGTAGGGAATATTTTTCTCCCATGTCCATCACACCCGCACCCGCATTGAATAATTATTCTTAGACAACAAAACTTATTTCCTCTGTATGTTCATGCTCATACAATTCCATTGTCATATCTGATCACACCCCTCTGACTATAGAGTTGGTGGTGGGACTGAGCCTTGTGTACCTTGGCATTTTAATATGCGCTTGTTGTCTGATTTAAAGTTTTGTCAACTTTCTGACTGCTCAGATTTATGTTTTTATAGCTACTAACGACACCCCCGACATTTCAGCATCTGTTGTGTGGAAGACTGTTAACTTCTTGGTGACAGGGGGCAGTATTTGGAAATTCAGATGAATAACGTGCCCAAATTAAACTGCCTGCTACTCGGGCCCAGAAGGTAGGATATGCATATTATTAGTAGTTTTGGATAGAAAACACTCTGAAGTTTCTAAAACGGTTGAATTTTTCTCAGGTTTTTGCCTGCCATATGAGTTCTGTTATACTCACAGACATCATTCAAACAGTTTTAGAAACTTCAGAGTGCTTTCTATCCAAATCAACTAATAATATGCACATTCTAGTTTCTGGGCCAGAGTAGTAACCAGTTTAATTTGTTTTTCATCCGGCCGTGAGTATAACAGAACTCATATGGCAGGCAAAAACCTGAGAAAAATCCAAAGAGGAAGTGGGAAATCTGAGGTTGTAGTTTTTTCAAGTGATTGCCTTTACAGTATACAGTGACTTAGGGTTCATTTTGCACTTCCTAAAGCTTCCACTAGATGTCAACAGTCTTTAGAACCTTGTTTGAGGATTCTATGGTGAATTTGAAGGGAATAACAGCCCAAGGAAGTAGGTGTCCCATTATAAGGCATGGGCTCAGTCACGCGCAGAGACTTGGAGCGAGCTGAGTTCATATTCATTCCTAAAGAGAACGGATAGGTCCGGTTGGAATTTTAATGAAGATATATGTTAAAAACAACCTAAAGATTGATTTTATTCGTCGTTTGACATGTTTCTACAAAACTGTAGTATAACTTTTTGACTTTTTCGTCTGGACTAAGTAAGCACGCGCGTTGTGGATTTGGATAGTGAACCTAACGCACGAACGAAATGGATGTGTTTGGACATAAAGATAAACTTTATCGAACATTTATTGTGGAGCTGGGATTCCTGGCAGTGCATTCTGATGAAGATCATCAAAGGTAAGTGAGTATTTATAATGTAATTTCTTAGTTTTATTGACTCCAAGATGGCGGGTTTCTGTTTGCTTGTTGTTGGTGTCTTCTGGGCTGTACTCAGATTATTGCAAATTGTGCTTTCGCCGTGAACCTTTATTGAAATCTGACAAAGCGGTTGCATTTAGGAGAAGTGTATCTATAATTCTGTGCATAACACTTGTATATTGATCAAAGTTTATGATGAGTATTTCTGTAATATGTGTGCTCATTGTGCTCAATCACCGACAGGTTTGGAGGGAAAACATTTCTGAACATTACGCGCCAATGTAAAATGGGGTTTTTGGATATAAATATGAACTTTATCGAGCAAAACATACATGTATTGTGTAACATGAAGTCCTATGAGTGCCATCTGATGAAGATCATCAAAGGTTAGTGCTTAATTTTAGCTGTATTTCTGGTTTTTGTGACGTCTCTCCTTGCTAGGAAAATGGCTGTGTGGCTTTTCTTGTTTAGGTGGTGTCCTAACATAATCTAATGTTTTGCTTTCGCCGTAAAGCCTTTATGAAATCAGACAATGTGGTTAGATTAAGGAGAATCATATCTTTAAAATGGTGTATAATAATTGTATGTGTGAGAAATTTTAATTGTGAGATTTTTGCTGTTTTGAATTTGGTGCTCTGATTTTTCACTGGCTGTTGTCAAATCGATCCCGCTAACGGGATCCGCCTGTTAAGTGGTCACTAAGAGGTTGAAGGCCTCCATTTCATTGAGATTGAACAGGACCCTCTGTCCGGCAGGTCCTATCGCCAAATATCATGGATGTTAAGCTCTTGGCTAAACAATTAGCTATGTTGATGTTAAGCTCTTGGCTAAACAATTAGCTATTCGTTTGGAGTTGGTCTTACCATCTGTTATTTCCTCTGACCAGACCGGTTTTATAAAATATAGAAATTCTTTCTCAAATATCAGACGAATTAATGTTGTGTATAATCCTTCAGTCTCAAAGCTCCCAGAGATTCTAATCTCGCTAGATGCTGAGAAGGCTTTTGATAGAGTGGAGTGGGGCTACCATTTTCTTAACTTAATTTTTTTTGTTTTGGCAAAAAATGAATTGCTTGGATCAATTTACTATGCTCTTCTCCACCTGCATCTGTCAGAATGAATAACATCCAAGCAGACTATTTCCCTCTCTTCAGGGGCACTAGACAGGGGTGTCCAATGTCTCCCTTGCGTTTTGCCATCGCCATCGAGCCCCTCACTATTGCATTTAGATCCAACCCACAAATAACGGGAGGGTTCAGAGGCAACATCGAACAAATAGTCTCACTTTATGCTGATGACTTGCTTCTCTATATCTCAAACCCTGATGTATCCTTACCCACGGTGCTATCTGTTCTTAATGTGTTTGCCCTAATCTCTGGTTACAAGTTAAATCTGAATAAGAAGGAGATTTTACCTTTATTAAATGCGGCAGCTCGTAACTATCCATTACAGACATTGCCTTTCAGAATAGTTCTCAACAAATTTACATAGTTGGGGGTACATGTCACGGACAAATTTGCTAACCTTTTTTAAGGCTAATTTTACTCCTCTCCTTACTCTGTTGGAGAAAGATTTTGAACAATGGTCACTACACCACCCTATCATTAGCTGGTCTAATTAATTTTGTTAAAATAAATACCCTTCCTAAATTCTCCTACCTCTTTCAATGTATACCTATTTTTATTCCCAAATATTTTTTCCTCAAACTCTATAGGATTGTCTCTAATTATCTAGAAATGATCTATAAAAATGATCTATAAGGATTATCTATAAAAACAATCCAAGGATCCGCAAGGTTTTCCTGCAAAGGCCTAAACCCTTTGGGGGTATGGCCCTACCTGATTTCCAGTTCTATTATTGGGCTGACAACTTCCATGTAATTCAGTACTGGATACGTGCAGAATCTACACATATAATTCCAGCATGGTTGAAGATGTTATTATCTATGCATAGTCACTTTAATAACTCTACCTACATGTACGTATTACCTCAATTATCTCGACTAACCGGTGGCCCCCGCACATTGACTCTGTACCGGTACCTCTTGTATACAGCCTCATTCTTGGTATTGTACTGCTGCTCTTTAATTATATGTTACTTTTATTTCTTATTTTTTTGTAGGTATTTCTCTTAGAACTGCATTGTTCGTTAAGGGCTTGTAAGTAATCATTTCACTGTAAGGTCTACACCTGTTGTATTCGGCGCATGTGACAAATAAGATTTGATTTGATTTGATAGAATCTTCCTCATGTATGCCATCCTCACTAGCTGCTTTGGCACATTTCCCTATTTATTCTGCTACTTCAAGTTATACCAAAAACATTTCAGTGAAAACCACTCTCAACATCTGGAACCAGTTTAGACGTTACTTTGGTTGCAAACATTTTCATTAAGGGCCCCTCTACTCAGATATCACATTTTCCATCCATCCCTAGTAGATGGAACCTTCTCCATGTGGTTCAGCCTTGGCATCAAATCATACCATTTTTTTTATTTTATATTGACGACACATTTGCTTCGTTCCAACAACTCTCAGCTAAATTCCACTAATGCATTTTTCACACCATCCCCAACAGTAAAAGGTATTATTTCTTATAGCTAGGATCAAATTTACTCTTTTTACATTCCTTCATTCAAAGCTATTAAAAATGTATGGGAAGAGGATCTAGGTGATGAGTTTACTGATGCCACTTGGATATGATATATTCTGTACCTTGTCCACTGGTTTGATCCAATGCAAAATCCTTCACCGCACTCACTGAACGAAACTCAAGCTCTCTAAGATCTATCCTGATGTCCACCCTGTTTGTGACATGTGTCACCAAGCTCCTGCTTCATTAATACATATGTTTTGGTCCTGCTCTTCTCTACACAACTATTGGTATGCCATCTTTGATACCGTACGTAAAGTATTACAGGTGTGTTGGTCCTGCTCTTCTATACATCACTATTGGTCTGCCATCTTTGATACCATATCTCAAGTATTACAAGTGACTTTTGCCCCTACTGCCATAACATCATTATTTAATACTTGATAATATAACACTACCAAAATATACATCTGACTTTGTAGCCTTTGTGAGTTTGTTGGGAAAAAGGTTGATTTTACTTCTGTGGAAATTGTCCTCTCCTCCCTCTCATTTTGTGTGGATTACAGATATTTTACACTTTAGTAAATCAGTAAATTGGAGAAGATAAAATATAATCTACGGGGTTCTTCTGACGAATTCTACCGAATCTGGGAACCTTTCTTTACATATGTAGAGACACTGCAATTTCCCTCTACTCTACAGTAAACTGCCTACCGAGGCTTTGTATTTAATTCATAGATCTACCTTTGTGAGTGTTTAATATTAGCCTATCTAATTATGATTATTTTTTCTATTCGTTTTTGAAGACTCGCCCTATTTTATTTGTGTACTTTGTTGTTTCTTATTTATGTTTTGTTGGGCAAGTATAACATTGGAATTTTATATTTTTGTATGGGCATTTACATTCCTTCTGTCAGTGGTGTGCGTACTGGGAGCGGAGTCAGGTGCAGGAAAGCAGAGAGTTGTGAAGAGGCGCACACTTTATTTAGGCAGGAGAAACCAACAGACGGACGCCAATGCGTCGAATCCTCCAGCCAATATGCAAAAGTGCAACACGTGCAAACAGTCACAATAATTATGTTCAAACAAATAAACATACCTCGTGAATAAAACACGGAACAAACGAACACCAGTCTAGCGCGTCAACATTGGCACGTAACACAAACAATTTCACACAAAGACATTAGGGGGAACAGAGGAATAAATACATGTAGTGTGATTGGGGAATGAAAACCAGGTGTGCAGGGAACAAGACAAAACAAATGGAAAAATGAAAAAAAATGGAGCGGTGATGGCTAGAAAGCCAGTGATGTCGACCGCCGAACGCCGCCCGAACAAGGAGAGGAGCCGACTTCGGCGGAAGTCGTGACACCTACATCGTTCAAAAAGCACGTTCCTATGGTATATAGAATGTATACGAAGCTAAGAAACCATTTTGTTAGTGTTTGAAGCCAAGCAACCATGTTTTGTTACTGTGTTTGAAGCCAAGCAACCATGTTTTGTTACTGTGTATGAAGCCAAGCAACCATGTTTTGTTTCTGTGTATGAAGCTAACCAACCATGTTTTGTTTCTGTGTATGAAGCTAACCAACCATGTTTTGTTTCTGTGTATGAAGCTAAGCAACCATGTTTTGTTGCTGTGTTTGAAGCCAAGCAAACATGTTTTGTTACTATGTATAAAGCTAACCAACCATGTTTTGTTACTGTGTATGAAGCTAACCAACCATGTTAAGTTACTGTGTATGAAGCTAACCAACCATGTTATGTTACTGTGTATGAAGCTAACCAACCATGTTATGTTACTGTGTATGAAGCTAAGCAACCATGTTATGTTACTGTGTATGAAGCTAACCAACCATGTTATGTTACTGTGTATGAAGCTAACCAACCATGTTTTGTTTCTGTGTATGAAGCTAAGCCAACCATGTTATGTTACTGTGTATGAAGCTAAGCAACCCAAACACATTACCTGGAGCTGCAACAGTACTACAGTTAAATACCCCTGGGCCAAACACAGTACCTGGAGCTGCAACAGTACTACAGTTAAATACCTCTGGGCCAAACACAGTACCTGGAGACACTTTGGTTCAATGCTCTACTGCTTTACTACTGTGATATCAATACAAAAGGACCAGAGGCGAGATATCTAGCAGTGTATCTCCATTATGTGCTTCGTGAGGGGAACTATGTTTCTGACGTTAAGGGCTCTATTCAGTCCGTATGGCGGAAGTTCACCGTTACACCGTGATTGAAATTTAAAGGCAATGTTTCCGCGTTGTTGTCATAATAGTAGCATGTATTACAGGAAAGGCACATGTACAATACATGTAAAGAATCATAGCATACTGGGTGTACAGCATTACAGCAGATGGCCAATCCCCAGATGACCACACGAGAGATGTCTGCATACCATTAAAATCACAACAATACAATCATGTACATACAGTACTTGTTAACAGCAATATTATAAAGTGGTTGATGTCCGAGTAAATGTACATGAATGTAGTGTACACTGTACAACACTGTGTCCCAAATTGCACCTTATTCCCTGGACAGAACACTACTGTTGACCAGAGCCAATAAATGATCTGCCAACAAGCTAAATTGGTTCTCATCCGGCATGGGAGAGCACTGGGTGAACATATAGAGATTGTCAAACAGTACACACATTTCAAATTGTAATTAAACTGGCCATCAGGTACCTTGAGGCTGTTTAGTCAACAGCAGGCTACTAATTACTAGAAGATGACCTTTGGAATAATATGTGGTGAATTATTCATTTTGGGGGGGGGAATTGCTTCCAAGACAGACCGATGATGTCCAGGGGACACTGCAGTGTAAACAGACGTAGAAATGTCGGGAAAGGGGTTCAAAGAGTTCCAAAGATTCCAATCCCACAGCTCCACCAATCACCATCCCCATCTCTATCATTCCAATTCCACAGCTCCCACAATATCACCATCTCCATCATTCCAATCCCACAGCTCCACCAATCACCATCACCATCTCCATCGTTCCAATCCCACAGCTCCACCAATCACTATCACCATCTCCATCATTCCAATCCCACAGCTCCACCAATCACCATCACCATCTCCATCATTCCAATTCCAAAATGACAGCATATGCATAATAATAAAGGGTTTGATGGGGGAACAAATATAAGATTGTACAATTAAGGTTGAGAGAGATAATATGAATGGTACTCTGGAGTGGAGAGAGATGTTACCAATCAGAGGAAATCAAACAACCCTAGTGTGTCCCAAATGGGCCCCTGTTCCCTAAATAGTCCCCTGGGCCCTGGTCACAAGTATTGCACTTTATAGGGAATAGGGTGCCATTTGAGACATAGTCATACAGTTTATGTAAAGGACTGCAGACCATCCTCCCAGAGAGGATTATAGAACCCATAAACCACCGCTGTGGTTGTCGACACAACTTCATCACCTCACTGCAATACACTCGAGTCTGCTGGTCTGTCAGCAACACAAACACTATATCTACAAAAGTATGTGAGCACCCCCTCAAATTTGTGGATTAGGCTATTTCAGCCACACCCGTTTTTGACAGGGGTATAAAATCGAGTACACAGACCATGCAATCTCCATAGACAGACATTGACAGTAGAATGGCCTTACTGAAGAGCTCCGTGAATTTCAACGTGGCATCGTCGTAGGATGCCATTGCAGTCTGGAGCAGTGGAAATGCGTTCCCTGGAGTGATCAGTGTGGAGAACTTCACTGGCCTGCACATAGCCCTGACCTCAACCCCATTGAACACCTTTGGGATGAATTGGAATGCCGACTGCGAGCCAGGCCTAATAGCCCAACATCAGTGCCCGACCTCACTAATGCTCTTGTGGCTGAATGGAAGCAAGTACCCGCAGTAATGGTCCTAGTGGACCTAGTGGAAAGCCTTCCCAGAAGAGTGGATGCTATTATAGAAGCAAAGGGGGGGGGGCAAATCCATATTAATGCCCATGACTTTGGAATGAGATGTTTGACGAGCAGGTGCCCACATACTTTTAGTCATGTAGTGTAGCACTGCAAGCTGTTAGTGGTGCTTCAAGAGAAAAGATGATCATTACTGAGTGAACTGGTATGAACGCTTTCTTAACCACCACGTTACATTCTGCTTTAGTGTAAAATGGCACTTATTACACTGTGAAATGTGTAAACTGTGTGATAGCACTGAAGTCACCATGGAGCAGTTGTTCGTCTTTGTTTTAAAAGACATGTTCAGAGGGCAGATAGTATGCCTGGCAACCACATTCAAATACAACATCAATTTACATCTCTTGCAGCGTGCAGGTAAGCATGTCTTGGAGCGTAGTGGCTATGCATACACTATACCTCTACAGTCTTGTACGACCAGTTTGCCTCCCCGAAATACTAGCTTTCTGGGTAGCATTACTATGGTTTATCAGGTTTATCACACGTTAGCTTTTGGTATGTACCTTTTCTTGTCTTTAATCTCATTTCGTATTTGTTGCTGACAGTCAAATCTTCCCATAGCAAGACTAGCTAATTCAATTGTCGTTGACCACAAAACTGCACAGCTAAGCAACACATAAATATATGTACAACTATAACAGTGTTATATTTCATTTTGAAAAAGGTGTGATATAAAAATCACTATCAGTGCTGTGTGTTGGTCATCTATCTGTCTATCTATACCTCCATCTTCTGAAAACGATGGCCCAAATCTGGTCTCTGACACAATTCTCTATCATTTCAGTTGTTCGGACGGGTCTAGACACAGTCAAAACATACTTTCAATAGTGTTTTGTCAAACAATGGCAACCAAAATAGGAGGGAAAGACAAAGAGGGAAACAAGAGGGGAAAAAAATCGATTGCAATTACGTGGTCAGATAATAGGCATCAAGGTGTTGTTCTGGGACACCCAAAAGAGAGGTGACATAAAACCAATTCACACACTGCAAACATTTCAATGTTACTCGTCAGGCACATTTCACATGGATTTAATGTCACCGAGACAAGGAAAATAAATGGTGTTTTTGTATCTCTTCTTCTGGTTGCGATTCAATACACACTGTCTTGTTGCTTTTTGTTTTGATAGATGTTTGCATATTCTCCCCAGTTCAAACCAGATTAGCCTTTATTGTTTCATCACAAACAGAAAAAGGAGACCATTCCGACAAAAGCTGTTCTAGAAGTCAGGTTAAAATAGCTAATTAATGGGTTTAAAACAATGAAAAATTACCCCCCCCACTGACAGTCCCCTAAATTCTCAAATGGGTCACCTTCAAATCTGTCAAGTCTCGGCAGGTGGGTCAAAGTGTGTGATTCTCTGGCTGATAACTGGAGAAATGTAACGTCCTAAATCGCACCCTATCCACTATGTAGGGCACTACTGTACATTTGACCAGAGCCCACAAGGTACTATATAGGGGATATCTGGGATGCTGACAGAGAGTACAGAGTACAGTGAGCGGTGATTTGACAAGGCATGGCAATGCTGCTGACAGCTGTCATTGAGTCCTGATTAATGACTGCCATCGCCATTCCTGTCTCACATAATGATGACTGCCATCGCCATTCCTGTCTCACATAATGATGACTGCCTTCTCCTGTCTCACATAATGATGACTGCCATCGCCATTCCTGTCTCACATAATGATGACTGCCTTCTCCTGTCTCACATAATGATGACTGCCATCGCCATTCTTGTCTCACATAATGATGACTGCCTTCTCCTGTCTCACATAATGATGACTGCCATCGCCATTCTTGTCTCACATAATGATGACTGCCTTCTCCTGTCTCACATAATGATGACTGCCATTACCATTCCTGTCTTGCATAATGATGACTGCCTTCTCCTGTCTCACATAATGCAGATCTAGCAGTGGAGGGGAAATTAGCATAACATATCCTCTAATTGGTTGCCCTGGAAATAGTATCAGACTGCATCCCAAATGGAACCCTAATCCCTATATAGTGCACTACTTTTATATTGGACTCCTTAGGGAATAGGGTGCTATTTGTGACCCACATTTGGAGTTTCCAGTGGAACTGGTATTGTATGCAGTATGCTGCACAACCTTTGGAACGTGGTGTGGTCTTATCATCCACAGAGTTGACGATTGATATGAAGCGACCCTTAAATTGTTCTAATTAGTACCACTTCCTTTGACATTTACCACAGACCAGGATATGCACACCCTGTTCTGCATATAACACGTTGAATGAGTATAACTCTATAAAAGTTTCAGTGTGGAGAATGCTTAGTATTGAACACATGGCCACCATGTACAATATGTTATTGGATATTCATCAGTTATCGTGTAGGGGGTGACTGTCGTTATGTCGTTGAACTCTCTTGACTCGACTACTTGAACTGTGTTAACTTTTCTTCATTCTGTACTGATTTTCAAGGACTTCTAGAGTGAATGCAACGAGAGAGTGAATGCAATGCATTGTTGTGTTCAGCAGATGGGTCGGTGAAATATGAATGTAATACATATTTGTGTAGAAAGTTATGTATAGAACCATGGCAGCAGTTTCTGCTATAGCTAACATTCTTCAACAGTCAGATCTTATCGTCTGGCTGTTCTCCTATTCTCTAAAGTGGAACCCTAATCCACGTAGAGACTCACCCCAATATGTATTAACATCATAGCACTCACCTTTCTATGAATTATTTGGCGGGAGTAGAATATCCTGTGTCCCTGGTTTTAAAATAGGATGAGCCTCCCTGGTTGAGTATCAAATGAAACACTATTTCCAAATTTAGCGCACTACTTTTGACCATAGCACTATGGGCTCTGGTCAAAAGTGCACTCCTTGGAAGAGAAAAAAAACACCTAAACACCTAAAACCAAAACACTAACACCTAAAACCTTAAAGGGTTCTTCGGATGTCCCCATAGTAGAACCCTTTGAATAACCCTTTTTTGGTTGCTAATATAACTTTTTTGGTTCCAGGTAGAACCCTTTTTGATTCCCAGTAGAACCCTTTTTGATTCCAGGTAGAACCCTTTTTAGTTTCAGATAGAACCCTTTTTAGTTCCAGGTAGAACCCCTTTTGGTTCCAGGTAGAACTCTTTTTGGTTCCAGGTAGAACCCTTTTTGGTTCCAGGTAGAAACCTTTTTGCTTTCATGGAAAAACCCTCTCTACAGAGGGTTCTACCTGGAACCAAAAAGGGTTCTACTGGGAATCAAAAAGGGTTCTCTTATGGGGACAGCCGATGAACTGTTTTGGAAGCCTGTTTTCTAAGAGTGTAGTGCATCAGGGCTCTGGTCCAAAGCAGTGCACTATAAAGGGAATAGGGTGCCATTTGGGACAAAACCTCACCCTCACCTTTCAGAGGAACTCACAAGTACGGTGTCCATGTTAGGACACACTCAGCCTCAAGCCTCACACACCAGACATGCCTTGTCACCATGACACTAAGGACTGGGTTCCCAGACCCAGATTAAGCCTATTCCTACTGCTAATCATGCATTACTCAATTGAGAATATTCATTAAAAGTTTTCTTTTAGTCTATTATACCAGCCCTAAATGTTATGTCCGTCCAAGTGGACAGCAAGTAGACAGCACTTTGACTAGTACAGTAGCAAGTAGCATAGACGTGTAAAACGGAGACTTGACTGCAGAGGCATCAGCACAAGTCTGGAGTGGGGGGTGGGGGGTGGATGACGACACATTTTGCTAGGGGGGTCCAGGGTTATGCCCCCCTGGGAAGATTCTACATGCTAATTTCTAGTAACTTTTGAGAAAAGGATACAGACAAATCTCAACATACAAATGGGAAAATTAACAAGGCTTTGAGGGGCCTTGGAGAAATCCTTACTCTGGTACAGTCCAATCAGTCTTAGGGCCATGGCCTTTCATACTGTACTGGATATATTCAATTAAAAAAAACCATTTCATTCCCTTTCGTTCCCTTTTCGTTCTCCTGTACGATCAATTTCCTATTATTTTTCTCCCTTCCCCTATGTCAAGTTGTTATTACTGCTGCTCTAGATACCGCATGGTTTGAAACTTAACAGACTTAATTCCAACTTATAGTACTGTAATAATAACCAGTTATAACACAGTAATAATAACCAGTTATAACACAGTAATAATAACCAGCAACACGCATCATCATCACCACCATCATCATCATCATTATAGCTGCCTCTCTGCTGCATGAAGTTAACACATTCAATAGGCCCTATACACTTAAACTGCAATCATCACGTCAGAGAACATTCAGATTGATTCACACTGTGACAGGACATCAATCTCTGAACTCCGTAAGCTTGAAGAGGCACTTCTCACTATATTACCTGTTGGTTTGTGGGCTCTCTCTCTCTCCCTCTCTGCCTGTATCTCTGTTCATGGCTGTCATTCTCGTGTCGTGATCATGATAGCACCAAACAAACATGGAGCAAACCTTCATTACCCATATCACTGTGATTATTGTTGCAACCATAGACTGTAAACAATAGGTTACAATTGATAGTGAGAAGGAAGCAGTCAGAGACAAGGAAGCAGTCAGAGACAAGGAAGCAGTCATTGAGAAGGAAGCAGTCAGGGAGAAGGAAGCAGTCATTGAGAAGGAAGCAGTCATTGAGAAGGAAGCAGTCAGGGAGAAGGAAGCAGTCAGAGAGAAGGAAGCAGTCATTGAGAAGGAAGCAGTCATTGAGAAGGAAGCAGTCATTGAGAAGGAAGCAGTCAGGGAGAAGGAAGCAGTCATTGAGAAGGAAGCAGTCATTGAGAAGGAAGCAGTCAGAGACAAGGAAGCAGTCAGAGAGAAGGAAGCAGTCATTGAGAATGAAGCAGTCAGGGAGAAGGAAGCAGTCAGAGAGAAGGAAGCAGTCAGTGAGAAGGAAGCAGTCATTGAGAAGGAAGCAGTCATTGAGAAGGAAGCAGTCAGGGAGAAGGAAGCAGTCAGAGAGAAGGAAGCAGTCAGTGAGAAGGAAGCAGTCAGAGAGAAGGAAGCAGTCAATGAGAAGGAAGCAGTCAGTGAAGGCGGGGGCAGTGACTCACATCAAGTTCCAGCAGGAGAGGCATTTTCAAAATAAAAGTCCCTCAACAAATCTGGCGACATATTTTTTTTAAATAAAAGTTTCGTCCCCGACGCCCTTGACTTGACTGATGAGACCAAATAAAATGTATGTGTTACTAAACTAAAAAAGAGAGGACAGACCAGTACACATCCCCAAATATCATTGTGTCATTGATCATTTCATTCTAAATCAGTGAATGAGCGTCAAACTGTAAAAAATAAAAAATAAAAAAAAGAAAAAAAAAGGAAGAAAAATATATAATTGTCACAGACCAAACAGAGAAACATCAGAGTAAACTGACACATTTCTATGATAGAATCTCACCACTGGGAGAAGATGTCAAAAAAAGCCATGCCTCTTTGAAGACATAGCTGAAACATCTCCAGAGCGGGAACGCTCAAGATAGTTATTGGTATATACTTGTTCATATAAAGTCATGAGGAAAGTCAGCTTTGTGAATGCACAAAAAAAATAATGAACATGTCTGTTAGTCTTTGTAGATTTTAATTGTCTGTGCAGCTGATGTTATAGATATAAAAGACAAACCACGAAAGGCAAACCCACATTCATGCACATCTTCCAAAGTAAAAACAGACCTTAGAGTTCTCAGTATAAAGGAAGGTTAGAAGAAGCCAATTGATCCTGGGTGTATATTTGTGAACCACCACAGGCAGCGTTTTACTCTGTGTTCAAGTGGTGAGACACGGCTCTAGTGTTACCCCTCTAGTCTTACCCCTCTGGTGTTACCCCTCTAGTGTTACCCCTCTGGTGTTACCCCTCTAGTGTTACCCCTCTGGTGTTACCCCTCTAGTGTTACCCCTCTGGTGTTACCCCTCTGGTGTTACCCCTTTAGTGTTACCCCTCTGGTGTTACCCCTCTAGTGTTACCCCTCTAGTCGTACCCCTCTAGTCTTACCCCTCTGGTGTTACCCCTCTAGTGTTACCCCTCTAGTCTTACCCCTCTGGTGTTACCCCTCTAGTGTTACCCCTCTGGTGTTACCCCTCTAGTGTTACCCCTCTAGTCCTACCCCTCTAGTCTTACCCCTCTAGTCTTACCCTTCTGGTCTTATCCCTCTAGTCTTACCCCTCTAGTCTTACCCCTCTGGTGTTACCCCTCTAGTGTTACCCCTCTGGTGTTACCCTTTTAGTGTTACCCCTCTGGTGTTACCCCTCTAGTCTTACCCCTCTGGTGTTACCCCTCTAGTGTTACCCCTCTAGTGTTACCCCTCTGGTGTTACCCCTTTAGTGTTACCCCTCTGGTGTTACCCCTCTAGTCTTACCCCTCTGGTGTTACCCCTTTAGTGTTACCCCTCTGGTGTTACCCCTCTAGTGTTACCCCTCTGGTGTTACCCCTCTAGTCTTACCCCTCTGGTGTTACCCCTCTAGTGTTACCCCTTTAGTCTTACCCCTCTAGTCCTACCCTTCTGGTGTTACCCCTCTGGTGTTACCCCTCTGGTGTTACCCCTCTGGTGTTACCCTTCTGGTGTTACCCCTCTAGTCTTACCCTTCTGGTGTTACCCCTCTAGTGTTACCCCTCTGGTGTTACCCCTCTGGTGTTACCCCTCTGGTCTTACCCCTCTAGTGTTACCCCTCTAGTCCTACCCCTCTAGTCTTACCCCTCTAGTCTTACCCTTCTGGTCTTATCCCTCTAGTCTTACCCCTCTAGTCTTACCCCGCTGGTCCTACCCCTCTGGTCTTACCCCTCTAGTCTTACCCCTCTAGTCTTACCCCTCTAGTCTTACCCTCTAGTCTTACCCCTCTGGTCTTACCCCTCTGGTCTTAACCCTCTAGTCTTACCCCTCTGGTCTTATCCCTCTGGTCTTACCCCTCTAGTCTTACCCTTCTGGTGTTACCCCTCTGGTCTTAACCCTCTAGTCTTACCCCTCTGGTCTTACCCCTCTGGTCTTACCCCTCTAGTCTTACCCTTCTGGTCTTACCCCTCTGGTCTTACCCCTCTAGTCTTACCCTTCTGGTGTTACCCCTCTGGTGTGATATATATTGGACATAGAAGCAGTAGTATTGGATGTGTGGCTATTCTAACGGGAATAGAACAACAACAATTTTATATATGAATGATATGTTTTGATGCTGTTGTCAGGAGTTGGGTAACACTTTATGTTACAGCCGTTACACTTACCTGGTTGCTTCTTAGAAAAGAACGATATACTGTAGACATCGACATAGTGGTAAAGACAGTGTAGAAATAATAGTCAACGCAGGATGTTGACTGATGTCTTTAATACTAATAATACTGCAGAGGAAGGGCTCCAGACGGGACAAACAGTAGTAGAATATGAAAACGTTGTCCATGGCTGCTGGGCTGATTGTCTTGTCCCCCACAGCTAGATGATTGCAGAGTAAGCTGTAGCTTTGAGGCCTAGACTGATTGAATGCTGTCCCTGGTCCTGTCTGGTAACCAGCTATGGCTTAGGTTCTCTCTGGGGGTGATTCAAGTCTTTTCCTTTGATTCCTCACCTTGTGTCCTTTCTCCTCGCTTCCTTCTCAAAACTGACTGGTGAGTAGCCTAGTTTCTTTCTGTGGTGAATCTCACAAGTATTTTCCTTTGATTCCTCGCCTTGTGTCCTCTCGTTGGAGGAGGTTGTTATCACGTGACCAGTCATCCTGAAGTCATAATCTCTGACTTGTATGTTACCTAGAATCTCTCCATTTCATCAGTTAAAACTATACTACTTTAGTTTTTACTATTGTTGTGATGCATCTGTATCCTCTACTTCACGTGACCACGATTATATCCGTGTATCAGTCCATCAACTATCTGTATCAAATACCTCGGGAAAGCGTTGTAAATCAAACTCAAAGTCTCAAAACTAAAATCCTTTTGTACAGATATTTCTATGACAGTTCCTTGGCAACACATAAGCCCATGTGTGCCACAGATTTCCTAAGCTGACTATTTGGATCAGGAAGGAGAGAGAGGCAGTCATTTCCAAAAGTGGACAAAATAGCAGATCCCTGCAGCTTTCATAGTTGGTGCTTTGAGATAGACTGTATAAGTTGACTTGGGGGAAAAAGGCAAGGGAGATGTACTTGGAGAGGGAAAACCCTTTGAAATGTCAGACAAATCCTCATAACGGTCACAAGAGGCATAATGCTTCTGTAACGATGAAGTTGTATCCGTGTGTGTGTTCACAACTAAGCCTCAGTATGGTGTCGATATGCATATTTGTGCAACAACAAAAAAAATCCTCCTCGTTTATATAAATAAATTACTCTACAAAGTCATTTCTGTCTATTTTTTGTTAAGGAAATTATTAAAATCTGATTACTTATTCCTCTGGTATTCTAGCCATTGAATGTGTAAAAATGCTTGTCTCATACTGAATTGCACCTAGTTTTTAACTTACGTTTTATATTAAACACACACGCAAGGTTCTAATGTTAGAATCTTCTTCTATTGTGCCTTGAAAAGCATATTTTATGACCTCTTTACAATTCAATAAGATGTAGTTAACTAGTAATCGTGTGGTTATTTAATGGTGAAGAAAACTCACTGTAAAAAAGGAAGTGTAACCATTCTTATTTCTAAGATAAGAGGCAGAGAAAAAAAAGGTGTTATGGAAAATAAATTATGAATTACGTATGTCGACGGAGATCTGAACTTTATATCTGAAAGAAATACTCAGTAACTGAAAATGTCAACGTGTCCTATTCTGATACAAAAGGTTCTGCAATATGCAGGCTATGATAATGTGGAACGAAAAATAATTACTGACTGTAATAATACAATGTGAAGAAACACTATTGCTACATTACATAATAAACACCAGAAGGTAACGTCTTGACTGTTGTTTTACGGCTTCAGATGATGATGTCTTGAATGTCACTGCAACAATTTACTGTACTAACAAATATATCCTGCTGTACCTACAAATACATCATACTGTACTTACAAATACATCATAACTACAATGGAAGAACACAGTCATCAGGAGGTATACACCAGAATCTAACATCACATGAAATTAACCTCAGGATGAATTCACCTGTTTTTCAACAGGATAATGACCCAACACACCTCCGGGCTGTGTAAGGGCTATTTGACCAAGAAGGAGAGTGACGGAGTCCTGCATCAGATGACCTGGCCTCCACAATTGCCCAGCCACAAAACAATTGAGATGGTTAGGGAATTGTCACGACTTACACCTGGTTAACATTCCCTAATCACGCTGCATATATATGTTCCTCTGTTCCCCCCATGTCTTTGTGTGGAATTGTTTTGTTTTGAGTTTGTTGTATTGCGCCAGTCTGGTTTTTCACCCTGGGCATTGCATGTACCCTATTTGGGGAGATATTGGTGAACCTTTTTGTTATATTATTGATGGTATTTTGCGCTTGTCACTTTTGCCGGTTGGTTTGAGTTGTAGCTGTTTGCGCCCGTCTGTTTGTTGCTCTTGGCTAATAAATTCGCCTGATCACCTATTCTCTGCTCTCCTGCACTTGACTCGAATAACCAGCAGCGAAAACCCTGACAGGAATGAGTTGGACCACAGAGTGAAGGAAAAGCAGCCAACAAGTGCTCAGCATATGTGGGAACTCCTTCAAGGCTGTTGGAAAAGCATTCCAGGTGAAGCTGGTTGAGAGAATGCTAAGTGTGTGCAAAGCTGTCATCAAGGCAAAGGCTGGCCACTTTGAAGAATATCAAATATAACATATATTTTCATTTGTTTAACACTTTTTTGGTTACTACATTATTCCATATGTGTTATTTCATAGTTTGATGTCTTCACTATTATTCTACAATGTAGAAAATAGTAAAAATAAAGAACCCCTGGAATGAGAAGGTGTGTCCAAACTTTTGACTGGTACTGTATATAACATTATATTATTTTTATAATAATTTAAATTGAAAACTCTACATTTTGAATCTAGTTTCATTTTGTGTATCAGTTCATAAACCATGTGCCATGGAATCGGTACATCAAAAATTCCCAACTTTTTTGCAATCTGTAGAGCTGTCCATTTTTTGGTCCTGAAATTAAAGTGGTATACTTTCTTAATTATCACAATTTTCTTTAAGCAATTTCGGTTTTGAATGGAGGGCCGACAGACAAGTTCCTTACTTTCTGGCTGTTATTTAGGATAAAGCAGACATTTCCATATATTTTTGTTAGCTGCATGTGTGACATAACTCCACCAGTCCTATTTATGATATTAATGTTTTTTTTCATCAATTACTATAATTGAGTTAAACCATACTAATTGTTGTAATATTTCTTCTGTATTTTCTGGTGGATTAAACTGAAATTGCAACCAACTTTCTATGGCTTGTTTAAAAAAATGGTGTTATTTTGAAGATTATTTCATTTTCAAATAACCGAAAGTGAGAGATTGAAATATGAATAAAGGGAAATAGGCCTTTATTGAACTTGGGGTGAGTCATTCTTACTAATCTGCTAAAGAACCAGTTCAGATTTAAGTACAACTTTTGTATGACTGAAGCCTTTAGTGAGAGGTCTAATGCTTATCCAGAGGCGGTGCTTCTCTTGACCAGGGACTTTACAGTGAGGGAAAAAAGTATTTGATCCCCTGCTGATTTTGTACATTTGCCCACTGACAAAGAAATTATCAGTCTATAATTTTAATGGTAGGTTTATTTGAACAGTGAGAGACAGAATAACAACAAAAAGATCCAGAAAAACGCATGTCAAAAATGTTATAAATTGATTTGCATTTTAATGAGGGAAATAAGTATTTGACCCCCTCTCAATCAGAAAGATTTCTGTCTCCCAGGTGTCTTTTAAACAGGTAACGAGCTGAGATTAGGAGCACACTCTTAAAGGGAGTGCTCCTAATCTCAGTTTGTTACCTGTATAAAAGATATCTGTCCACAGAAGCAACCAATCAATCAGATTCCAAACTCTCCACCATGGCCAAGACCAAAGAGCTCTCCAAGGATGTCAGGGACAAGATTGTAGACCTACACAAGGCTGGAATGGGCTACAAGACCATCGCCAAGCAGCTTGGTGAGAAGGTGACAACAGTTGGTGCGATTACTCTCAAATGGAAGAAACACAAAGAACTGTCAATCTCCCTCAGCCTGGGGCTCCATGCAAGATCTCAACTCGTGGAGTTGCAATGATCATGAGAATGGTGAGGAATCAGCCCAGAACTACACGGGAGGATCTTATCAATGATTTCAAGGCAGCTGGGACCATAGTCACCAAGAAAACAATTGGTAACACACTACGCCGTGAAGGACTGAAATCCTGCAGCGCCCGCAAGGTCCCCCTGCTCAAGAAAGCACATATACATGCCCGTCTGAAGTTTGCCAATGAACATCTGAATGATTCAGAGGACAACTGGGTGAAAGTGTTGTGGTCAGATGAGACCAAAATGGAGCTCTTTGGCATCAACTCAACTCGCCGTGTTTGGAGGAGGAATGCTGCCTATGACCCCAAGAATACCATCCCCACCGTCAAACATGGAGGTGGAAACATTATGCTTTGGGGGTGTTTTTCTGCTAAGGGGACAGGACAACTTCACCGCATCAAAGGGACGATGGACGGGGCCATGTACCATCAAATCTTGGGTGAGAACCTCCTTCCCTCAGCCAGGGCATTGAAAATGGGTCGTGGATGGGTATTCCAGCATGACAATGAACCAAAACACATGGCCAAGGCAACAAAGGAGTGGCTCAAGAAGAAGCACATTAAGGTTCTAGAGTGGCCTAGCCAGTCTCCAGACCTTAATCCCATAGCAAATCTGTGGAGGGAGCTGAAGGTTCGAGTTGCCAAACGTCAGCCTCGAAACCTTAATGACTTGGAGAAGATCTGCAAAGAGGAGTGGGACAAAATCCCTCCTGAGATGTGTGCAAACCTGGTGGCCAACTACAAGAAACGTCTGACCTCTGTGATTGTCAACAAGGGTTTTGCCACCAAGTACTAAGTCATGTTTTGCAGAGGGGTCAAATACTTATTTCCCTCATTAAAATGCAAATCAATTTCTAACATTTTTGACATGCTTTTTTCTGGATCTTTTTGTTGTTATTCTGTCTCTCACTGTTCAAATAAACCTACCATTAAAA
This sequence comes from Salmo trutta, assembly GCF_901001165.1. Lineage (NCBI taxonomy): Eukaryota > Metazoa > Chordata > Actinopteri > Salmoniformes > Salmonidae > Salmo > Salmo trutta. Next base: position 4,698,218 of record NC_042959.1, on the reverse strand, counting down.
TTATAGACTGATCATTTCTTTGTCAGTGGGCAAACGTACAAAATCAGCAGGGGATCAAATACTTTTTTACCAAACTGTATTAATACAGGCAAACTTAATCCCGTTTTACCTAATGTCTACCAGCATGTCACATGTGCAACCAGAGGACAAAAAACTCTAGACCACCTTTACTCCACACACGTACAAAGCTCTCCCTCGTCCACCATTTGACAAATCTGACCATAGTTATATCTTCCTGATTCCTGCTTACAAGCAAAAACTAAAGCAGGAAGTACCAGTGACTCACTCAATAAGGAAGTGGTCAGGTGACGCGGATTCTACGCTACAGGACTGTTTTGCTAGCTTACATATCCCAACCGACTCCAATTCACATTCTGCCCCAACAGATCCACAGATGACGCAATCTCAATCGCACTCCACACTGCCCTTTCCCACCTGGACAAAAGGAACACCTATGTGAGAATGCTATTCATTGACTACAGCTTAGTGTTCAACAACATAGTGGATACAAAGCTCATCACTAAGCTTAGGACCCTGGGACTAAACACCTCCCTCTGTAACCAGATCCTGGACTTCCTGACGGGCCGCCCCCAGGTGGTAAGGTTAGGCTACAACACATTGCTGATCCTCAACACTGGGCAATCTCAGGGATGCGTACTTAGTCCCTTCCTGTACTCCGTGTTCACCCATGACTGCATGGCAAAGCATGACTCCAACACCATATTTTAGCTTGCTGACGACACAACACTGGTAGGCCTGATCCCCGAGAATGATGAGACAGCCTAAAGGGAGGATGAAAGAGACCTGGCAGTGTGGTGCAAGGACAACAACTTCTCCCTCAATGTGAGCAAGACAAAGGATCTGATCATTGACAACAGGAAAAGGAGAGCCGAACAGAATCCCATTAACATCAACTGGGCTGTAGTGGAGCGGTTCGAGAATTTCAAGTTCCTTGGTGTCCACATCACCAACAAACTATCATGTCCCAAACACAACTAGACAATCATGAAGAGGGCACGACAACATCTTTTCCACCTTAGGAGGCGGAAAAGATTTGACAAGGGTCCCCAGATCCTCAAAATGTTCTACAGCTGCACCATCGAGGGCACCATCGAGGTGCAAAAGAGCAAGAAGAAAAATAACAATATGGGGATGAGGTAGTTGGGTGTGCTATTTACAGATTGGCTGTGTACAGGTACAGTGATCGGTAAGATGCTCTGACAGCTGATGCTTAAAGTTAGGGAGGGAGATATAAGTCTCCAGCTTCAGTGATTTTTGCAATTCGTTCCAGTCTTTGGCAGCAGAGAACTGGAAGTAAAGGCAAACAAATCAGGTGTTGGCTTTGGGGATGACCAATGAAATATACCTGCTGGAGCGCATGCTATGGGTGGGTGTTGCTATGGTGAACAGTGAGCTGAGATAAGGCGGGGCTTTACCTAGCAAAGACTTATAGATGACCTGGAGCCAGTGGGTTTGGATACAAATATGTAGCGAGGGCCAGCCAAACTAGAGCATACAGGTCGCAGTGATGGGTGGTACATGGGGCTTTGGTGACAAAACGGATGGCACTGTGATAGACTACATCCAATTTGCTGAATAGAGTGTTGGAGGCATTTTGTAAATGACATCACCTGAAGTCAAGGATTGGTAGGTTGGTATGTTTGGCAGCATGACGGAAGGAGGCTTTGTTGCGAAATAGGAAGCTGATTCTAGATTTAATTTTGGATTGGAGATGCTTAATGTGAGTCTGAAAGGAGAGTTTACAGTCTAACCAGACACCTAGGTATTTGTAGTTGTCCACGTATTCTAAGTCAGAACCGTCCAGAGTAGTAATGCTAGTCGGACGGGTGGGTGCGGGCAGCAATCAGTTGAAGAGCATGCATTTAGTTTTACGAGCATTTAAAAGCAGTTGGAGACCACAGAAGGAGTGTTGCATGGCATTGAAGCTCATTTGGAGGTTTGTTAAGTAACACAGTGTCCAAAGAAGGGCAAGATGTATACAGAATGATGTCGTCTGAGTAGAAGTGGATCAGAGAATCACCAGCAGCAAGAGCGAAATCATTGATGTATACAGACAAAAGAGTCGGCCTGAGAATTGAACCCTGTGGCACCCCCATAGAGACTGCCAGAGGTCTGGACAACAGGCCCTCCGATTTGACACGCTGAACTCTATCTGAGAAGTAGTTGGTGAACCAGGCGAGGCAGTCATTTGAGTAACCAAGGCTATTGAGTCTACCGATAAGAATGCGGTGATTGACAGAGTCGAAAGCCTTGGCCAAGTCGATGAAGACAGCTGCACAGTACTCTCTTTCATCGATGGTGGTTATGATATCATTTAGGACCTTGAGCGTGGCTGAGATGCACCCACGACCAGCTCGGAAACCAGATTGCATAGTGGAGAAGGTACGGTGGGATTCGTAACGGTGGGTGATCTGTTTGTTAACTTGGCTTTCAAAGAATTTAGAAAGGCAGGGCAGGATTGATATAGGTCTATAGCAGTTTGGGTCTAGAGTGTCTCCCCCTTTGAAGAGGGGGATGACCATGGCAGCTTTCCAATCTTTGGGGATCTCAGACTATACGAAAGAGAGGTTGAACAGGCTAGTAATAGGGGATGCATCAATTTCAGTGGATAATTTTAGAAAGAGAAGGTCCAGATTATCTAGCCCAGCTGATTTGTAGGGATCCAGATTTTGCAGCTCTTTCAGAACATCAGCTGTCTGGATTTGGGTGAAGGAGAAACGGGGGGGGGCTTGGGCAAGTTGGTGTGTGGGTTGCAGTGCTGTTGGTCGGGGTAGGGGTAGCCAGGTGGAAAGCATGGCCAGCCGTAGAAAAATGCTTATTGAAATGATCGATTATCATAGATTTATCGGTGGTGACAGTGTTTCCTCGCCTCAGTCCTGTAGCACTAGTCCCAAAACTTTTTGGAATTAGTGCTACAGGATGCAAATTTCTGTTTGGAAAAGCTAGCCTTAGCTTTCCTAACTGACTGTGTATATTGGTTCCTGACTTCCCTGAAAAGCTGCATATCGCGGGGGCTATTTGATGCTAATGCAGTATGCCACAGGATGTTTTTGTGCTGGTCAAGGGCAGTCAAGTCTGAGGTGAACCAAGGGCTATATCTGTTCTTAGGTCTACATTTTTTGAATGGGGCATGCTTATTTAAGATGGTGAGGAAAGCACTTTTAAAGAGCAACCAGGCATTCTCTACTGACTGGATGAGGTTAATATCCTTTCAGGATCCCCAGGCCAGGTCGATTAGAAAGGCCTGCTCACTGAAGTGTTTTTGGGAGCGTTTGACAGTGATGAGGGGTGGCCGTTTGACCGCGGACCCATTACGGACGCAGGCAATGAGGAAGTGATCGCTGAGATCCTGGTTGAAGACAGCAGAGGTGTATTTAGAGGGCAAGTTGGTCAAGATGATATCTATGAGGGTGCCCATGTTTACGGATTTAGGGTGGTACCTGGTAGGTTCGTTGATAATTTGTGTGAGATTGAGGGCATCTAGCTTAGATTGTAGGACTGCCGGGGTGTTAAGCATGTCCCAGTTTTTAGTCACCTAGTAGCACGAGCTCAGAAGATAGGTGGGGGGCAATCAATTCACATATGGTGTCCAGGGCATAGCTGGGGGCTGAGTGGGGTCTATAACAAGCAGCAACGATGAGATATTTATTTCTGGAAAGGCGGATTTTTAAAAGTAGAAGCTCAAATTGTTTGTGCACAGAGCTGGATAGTAAGACAGAACTCTGCAGTAGATTGCAACTCTGACCCCTTTGGCAGTTCTATCTTGTCGGAAAATGTTGTAGTTGGTGTGACGATGAGAGAGGTTGTGTCTCTGGAGGCACCAGTTAAGCCAGGTGAGGCCTTCGCATGTGTGGGGGATAGGACAAAAGAGCAATCTAAGGCATGTTGGATGGGGCTGGGGACTCTACAGTGAAATTAAACAATAATAACTAACCAAAACAGCAGTAGACAAGACATATTGACATTAGGGAGAGGCATGTGTAGCCGTGTGATCATAGGGTCCAATGAGCAGTAATAGGTGAGTCTGGGAGCTGTTGGGTAGTCTCTACTATGCTAGGCGAGCTGGAGACACGGCGATTCAGAAAGCTAGCGGGCCAGGGCTAGCAGATGGGTCTTTGGCGACATTGCAACGGAAAAGCTTGTTGAAACTACCTCTGACGATTACATCGGCAGACCAGTCTTGATGGATCGGTAATAAAGGGTCCAGGCCAATTGGCAAAAGAGGTATTGTAAGCAAAGAATTAGCTGGTAGACCTCTTCGGCTAGCCGGGAGATGGGCCTAGCTCGGGGCTAGCTCAAGGCTAACTGGTGCTTACTTCTGGACCTAGGCGTTAGCCAGCAGTAGCCACTCGGTTGCAGCTAGCTAGCGGCGATGATCCGGTGTAATGGTCCAGAGCTCCCGCTGTGCCACTCGGGAGGCTCTGAAAATACATTTTTAATTCTATGTGCTATGCATTTTGCTAGAATTTTTGCATCACAACACTGAAGTGTAAGGGGCCTCCAATTTTTTATAACAGATTGGATCTTTATATTAACCACTTGGGTTCTGTTCCAGTAATACTGAAATCAGACCTTCTTGTTGAGTATCTGATAATCTACCATTGTTATAGGAGTGGATAAAATATGCTAATAATGGTCCTCTGAGTACATCAACAAAGGTTTGGTATACCTCCACTGGTATGCCATCCAGCCCTGGAGATTTCCCGGAATTAAAGGCTTTAATTGCATCGGAGAAGTCCCTCCTCTGTAATTTGGCCATCACATGAGTCTTTCTGTATGGCTGTTAATTTTACATTATTAATAGAAATAAAAATCAATGCCTTTTGCTTCAGTTAGAGGAGATGGAGGAGACAAAATGAAAACATATGCTTAAAGTATTTGACTTCCTCTTCCAAAATAACGTTTGGTGAATCATGGGTGATGCCATCATTTGTAACGAATTTCAGTCAATTCTTTTTGGAGAGCATATCTAGGTTGAAAATTTAAAAAATATTTGGTGTATTTTTTCCCAATATTACATCCAGTTCGCTTTATTTTTTATAATATATTACACTTGATCTTTCTTGAATAAGTTTCTCCAGTTCTTTTTGTTTTTGCTCCTACATATGAGTATATAATTGCATGGCCTCTAAAGGCACACTTAAAAGTGTCCATTACAATAATGAGATCTGCTGTATATGTTATGTCGGTTGTTTTTTTAAAAATGAGCTAGAATATGTGTGGTTAAAAATACATTTTCATCCCATAGGCTTTGATAAAATTTCAAACATCCTTGCACACGTAGAACTTCTGTAAGAGTAATGTATATGTCAATTATTTGATAGTACAAATGTATTCTGTCTCCTATCAACACTTTTAAACTTTTGGTGCCAGCGAGAATGACATAAGAAAGTAGTCAAGATGACTAGCTTCATTGAGACTCCGCCATGTATATCTCACTAGGTCAGGATATTAAACCTCCTCCATGTATATCTCACTAGGTCAGGATATTAAACCTCCTCCATGTATATCTCACTAGGTCAGGATATTAAACCTCCTCCATGTATATCTCACTAGGTCAGGGTATTAAACCTCCGCCATGTATATCTCACTAGGTCAGGGTATTAAACCTCCTCCATGTATATCTCACTAGGTCAGGATATTAAACCTCCTCCATGTATATCTCACTAGGTCAGGATATTAAACCTCCTCCATGTATATTTCACTAGGTCAGGATATTAAACCTCCGCCATGTATATCTCACTAGGTCAGGATATTAAACCTCCTCCATGTATATCTCACTAGGTCAGGATATTAAATCTCCTCCATGTATATCTCACTAGGTCAGGATATTAAACCTCCTCCATGTATATCTCACTAGGTCAGGATATTAAACCTCCTCCATGTATATCTCACTAGGTCAGGATATTAAACCTCCTCCATGTATATCTCACTAGGTCAGGATATTAAACCGCCTCCATGTATATCTCACTAGGTCAGGATATTAAACCTCCTCCATGTATATCTCACTAGGTCAGGATATTAAACCTCCTCCATGTATATCTCACTAGGTCAGGATAATAAACCTCCTCCATGTATATCTCACTAGGTCAGGATAATAAACCTCCTCCATGTATATCTCACTAGGTCAGGATATTAAACCTCCTCCATGTATATCTCACTAGGTCAGGATATTAAACCTCCTCCATGTATATCTCACTAGGTCAGGATATTAAACCTCCACCATATATATCTCACTAGGTCAGGATATTAAACCTCCTCCATGTATATCTCACTAGGTCAGGGTATTAAACCTCCTCCATGTATATCTCACTAGGTCAGGATATTAAACCTCCTCCATGTATATCTCACTAGGTCAGGATATTAAACCTCCTCCATGTATATCTCACTAGGTCAGGATATTAAACCTCCATATATCCACTAGTTCCAATATATTCATGATACTCGTGATAGTTTGTTGTGTGATTTCCTTTACGGTCCATTGAGGTGTTTAAAACCGTATTATAATATCCCATCAAAATAATAGAATCTTGCATTGCTTGTAGGCTACATTACTATAGATATTTTCAAAGAAGCGTGGATCATCATTATTTGGACCGTATAGACTTAATGAGAAAATCTGTTTATGGTCCAATAACACATTTAAAAGAATCCATCTGCCTTTTGGATCTGTTTGGACAATTTGCAAATTCGTATCAGAATTATTAATTAATATCATCACCCCTTTTGAGTTTCTTTGCCCATGGGAGAAGTATATTTCGTCCCCCCCACCAGTCCCTTTTCCACACTTCATCTAAAATTGTTGAATGACTTTCCTGTAAACAATAGATATTATATTCCTTCTCTTTTAGCCAGGAAAATACTGATCGCCTTTTCTCATTATGTGCTAAGCCATTACAATTATAACTGGCTATACTTATTTCACCATTTACCATGATGAGATACAAGTTTCAATTATATTTATCATAATATATGTTTGTAAACATACTATTAAAAAGTACCATGATGATTGAGTTTCCATATAGCTGTACCATGATATTTGCACTGCTACTGGGTAAACCTCACATTTCTCTCCACTATTCCACTCGCTAAAACCTCCACCCATCCCAAGTTGTGTTGTCGTCCAAGTGACTGGCAGACCACCCTTGTCCACCTGGATCCTAGGGCCTTTGAGAGATTGGGATCCATTCTTTGAAAAGAGCACACAGCGCCACCTACAGAACAGAAACATATTAACATCCAATAGCATTTCCAATGCCTTCACCTAGATTGTAATGTATACAGTTATTTAAAAGATATACAGTATACTAAACAAAAACAGAAATGCAACATGTAAAGTGTTGGTCCCATGTTTCATGAGCTGGAAGAAAAATCACAGAAATCTTATTTCTCTCAAATGTTGTCTCAAGTTTTGAGGGAGCATGCAATTGGCATGCTGACTGCAGAAATGTCCACCATAGCTGTTGCCAGACAATTCAATGTTCATTTCTATACTATAAGCTGCCTCCAATGTCGTTTTAGAGACTTTGGAAGTACGGACAACCGGCTTCACAACTGCAGACCAAGTGTAACCATGCCAGCCCAGGACCTCCACATCCGGCTTCTTCATCTGCGGAGGGTGGGGGAGATGCTGGGGAGTACTTCTGTCTTTAATAAAGCTCTTTGTGGGAAAAAAAATAATAGTGATTGGCTGGGCCTGCCCAGTTATGTGAAATCCATAGATTAGGGCCTAATGGATTTACTTAAATTGACAAATTTCCTTATATGAACTGTAACTCAATGAAATCGTTGCATGTTGCGTTTCTATTTTTGTTCAGTATACTTGTTGTTTGTTGTCACTCATTAAGCCTCCAGAGTTTTTCATATTTTTTGTGGTCCACTTAAAGGATTGCTCTAGATCGTCAGTTATTCTTTTTCCTATTGCCATTTTTTTAGATTTTTCACATACATTTTATATCCTGAGATTTTAGACTATTCTGAAATTATTTTTAACAAGGGGGGCATTGAGTTATCAACATTGGTCAGGTATATCAGGATATCATCTGCAAATAAGTTTAGTTTATATACATTTTTACCAATACTGATACCTGTCACGTTTGGGTCCTGTCCCCCCAAAAATACTGCGGTTCAATTGCCAGTGCAAACGGGAGGGAGGGAGGGAGGGAGGGGGGTCTTATTCTAAAGACACTGGTGTGATTTTGAGACTTTTATTTTTGCTTTCACGCATCACATCTTCTCAAAAGATGAATGGTGAATAGTGAATTAAAACATGAGTAACTAAAACATGTTTGTATACTTTACGTTCAATGTTTTCTCCAAATATCTGCAGCAGTAAAATCACCAGCCACACACGTGTGTAAACGTCACAGTTTTGACAGTAACTGAGAGTTAAATAAACCCCAGATTAGTTCCAGTTTGACGGACACTCCACATCATCACTCTATTAGTATTTTTGTTCTGACACCTCATTCCTTTTTTCCACCAAGATATAAGTCATAATTTAATGAGTGACACCTTTCCTCCGTACCCGTAGTTACGTAGCTCTGTTGCTGTCTGAGCATGTGTCACAGCTGTGGAATTTTCAATTCCAAGATATATCCCCTGACAAGAGATGGCCCACTGTCTGTTGAAAATGCTGCTCTACTGTAAGGTGCAATAGACTGGCGCTCGCTTTTTGTCTAAAGGAATTGATCACAGGCAACAGCAGATGTGATGTGTGATTCATTCTTAATTTCGTACCATGTACTTACTATATGAGGATGTACTGCGCCCAGTTAAAGATTTAAAAAAAATTAAAACCTTAAGTCTCTTTTGTCATGACGTGGTCCTCTTTGGGTATAGCGAGTGGCTTTCCCCTCTCTCCCTCCAAACCCCAGGTTCTGTTATCTCAGGTCATAAATTCCTGGAGGAGACTCTTTCCTCCTGGCCATGCAGAAAGAGACACATAGAGAGAACAAAGGAACATCTTCTACATCATAGAACTTGAGAACTGTCACGTCCTGGCCAGTATATAAGGTTAATTGTTTCTAGTTTGGTCAGGGCGTGACAGAGGGTATTTGTTTTATGTGGTTCAGGGTGGTGTGTTTGGTTTAAGGGTGTTTGTTTTAGTAATTCCGGGTGTTGGTTTATGTTTAGGTATTTCTATGTGGAGTCTAGTATGTCTGTTTCTATGTCTGGTGAATTGGTGTTGGGACTCTCAGTTGAAGGCAGGTGTTTTCTATCTGCCTTTGATTGAGAGTCTCATATATGAGGGTGTGTTTGTGTTTGTGTTTTGTGGGTGATTGTTCTGTGTTCAGCCCTAGGCTTTGCCAGACTGTTAGTTGTTTGTTCGTTTTCGTGTTTTTGTTGTTTTGTTGTTTTGGAGTGCTCTTTTGGATAATTTAAATAAAAGTCAAAATGAGCATACACGTACCTGCTGCGTATTGGTCTACATTTTCAGACGACGATTTCGTTATATCGTCGGAAGACGAAGACGACAACCGTGACAGAATCACCCACCTCCAAAGGACCAAGCAGCAGAGGAAGGAGCAGACGGCATTCGAGTTGGACTGGCGGGAGAAGTGGACTTGGGAAGAAGTTCTGGACGGGGCCGGACCTTGGCATCAGGCTGGGGAGTATCGCCGCCCGCAGTGGGAAATAGAAGCAGCCAAGGCAGAGAGGCGTTGGTACGAGGCCAGAGTGGACGCGCTGAAGGAGATGCACGAGAGGCACCCCCAAGAAAATTTTTGGGGGGGGCACACGGGTAGTTTGGCTAGGCGAAGGAAGAGCCGGAAGCCAGCTACCCGTGGTTATATGGAGGAGCGTATGAGGTGGGGAGCGCCATGTTTCGCTGAGAAGCGCAATATCTCACCCATACGCACGCACAGTCCGGTGCAAGTTATTCCAGCCCCTCGCAGGTGCCGTGCTAGAGCGGGCATCCAGCCTGGTAGGAGGATGCCTGCGCAGCGCATCTGGTCGCCGGTACGCCTCCGAGGACCAGGCTACCCAACTCCCGCTCTAAGCACGGCTACCATCAAGCCCCTGCACAGCCCAGTCTGCCCTGTACGAGCACTCCGCTCGTGCAGGGCTACTAGTTCCATCGAGCCAAGGCGGGTTGTGCAGGAGGTAAGATCTAGACCGGCTGTGCGCCTCCATAGCCCTGGGTTTCCAGCTCCTGTCTCTCGTGCGGACCCGGAAGTGCGTCCACCCAGTCCGACTCGTCCTGTTCCCGCTCCCCGCACTAAACGGCAAGTGCGTAAACCCAGCCTCGCCAGTCAACAGTCGTCGGAGCTGCCCGTCAGTCAACAGTCGTCGGAGCTGCCCGCCAGTCAACAGTCGTCGGAGCTGCCCGCCAGTCAACAGTCGTCGGAGCTGCCCGCCAGTCAACAGTCGTCGGAGCTGCCCGCCAGTCAACAGTCGTCGGAGCTGCCCGCCAGTCAACAGTCGTCGGAGCTGCCCGCCAGTCAACAGTCGTCGGAGCTGCCCGCCAGTCAACAGTCGTCGGAGCTGCCCGCCAGTCAACAGTCGTCGGAGCTGCCCGCCAGTCAACAGTCGCCGGAGTGGTCAGACTGCGCTGAACTGCCGGAGTGGCCAGACTGCGCTGAACTGCCGGAGTGGCCAGACTGCGCTGAACTGCCGGAGTGGCCAGACTGCGCTGAACTGCTGGAGTGGCCAGACTGCGCTGAACTGCCGGAGTGGCCAGACTGAGCTGAACTGCCGGAGTGGCCAGACTGCCCTGACCTGCCGGAGTGGCCAGACTGCCCTGACCTGCCGGAGTGGCCAGACTGCCCTGACCTGCCGGAGTGGCCAGACTGCCCTGACCTGCCGGAGTGGCCAGACTGCCCTGAACTGCCGGAGTGGCCAGACTGCCCTGACCTGCCGGAGTGGCCAGACTGCCCTGACCTGCCGGAGTGGCCAGACTGCCCTGACCTGCCGGAGTGGCCAGACTGCCCTGACCTGCCGGAGTGGCCAGACTGCCCTGACCTGCCGGAGTGGCCAGACTGCCCTGACCTGCCGGAGTGGCCAGACTGCCCTGACCTGCCCGAGTGGCCAGACTGCCCTGACCTGCCCGAGTGGCCAGACTGCCCTGACCGTCCCGAGTTGCCAGACTGCCCTGACCGTCCCGAGCTGCCAGACTGCCCAGACAGCCTGGAACGGCCTGAGCCGGAGCCGCCTCCAATATAGGTGGGTTGGGGAGGGGGGGTGTAGCACAGGGCCGTCGTTGACGGCAGCCACCCTCCCTTCCCTCCCTTTAGTAAGGGGGAATTTTTCTTTTAGGTATTGTTTGGGAGTATTTTTTTTTTTGTTTTTGTTTTTAAGGTGCTTCTGGGGTAGCACCTTTAAGGGGGGGGTACTGTCACGTCCTGGCCAGTATATAAGGTTAATTGTTTCTAGTTTGGTCAGGGCGTGACAGAGGGTATTTGTTTTATGTGGTTCAGGGTGGTGTGTTTGGTTTAAGGGTGTTTGTTTTAGTAATTCCGGGTGTTGGTTTATGTTTAGGTATTTCTATGTGGAGTCTAGTATGTCTGTTTCTATGTCTGGTGAATTGGTGTTGGGACTCTCAGTTGAAGGCAGGTGTTTTCTATCTGCCTTTGATTGAGAGTCTCATATATGAGGGTGTGTTTGTGTTTGTGTTTTGTGGGTGATTGTTCTGTGTTCAGCCCTAGGCTTTGCCAGACTGTTAGTTGTTTGTTCGTTTTCGTGTTTTTGTTGTTTTGTTGTTTTGGAGTGCTCTTTTGGATAATTTAAATAAAAGTCAAAATGAGCATACACGTACCTGCTGCGTATTGGTCTACATTTTCAGACGACGATTTCGTTATATCGTCGGAAGACGAAGACGACAACCGTGACAAGAACTGAACAATATCCATGTTTTGGAGAATGTGTAAATGGTCGGTGGAGAAGCCAGCTACGACCCGGTCCGTTTTGTTTTATGTTTGTAACCTCATGAAAGACAATACAGCCAGATTACCATAACTCTGTTTATACAGGAGCCACCATTTTGAGGTTTGCGTCTAATTATTGTATAAAATGAATGAGTAAAGATGAAACTATTTGTGAAATTAGGTAATGTCATTTTAAACTGTTAATGTGAGAGAATTGTATTCCCTTTAAAGTTTAACTAAGTCATTGGCCCGCCCCCGTGAGCACAGACATGATCTGGCTCATTGGACAGCCCTTTTCTACTGTTTGGAATAAAACCCCCACCTGAAGAAATCCTCTTGAGACCACACGTACCTCGGTCAGCTGAGGGGGCAAAGGTTGAGTAGAGACCACAAAAACCTCAGTACTAGCTAAGGTTGTAATTTTTGTTGAATTTCTAACCATACCACGTGGAGCATTGGCTACATGGGTGGAAATGGTTCAACTCTGAGACTATCGATCCCGACAGAATAAGAGCAAATCTTCTATACGAATTACTAGTCTGCAGCTAGAAATTATGTGGACCAGACATGCAAAGACCGACAACCGCCGAAACATCTACTCTATAAGAACATTTCTGAATGGTACTCTGAAGTATCCAGTCTAACCACGAAAGATTCCAGGGAAGCAGAGAGACGCTTGGATGAACTTTCCAACAGAAAGACGGACGATTCCAACAGAGATCCCGACGACACACTGAGCATAAATATATACTGATTGCAATTGTTCCCGAATGAGTGAGCGTTCATGTGCAAAGGATTAGCATTTCAATTAATGTATAATTATTAACTGTGTAGTGACTCTTTTTTGTCTTTCCCGCCCTTCTCAGTCCCCGCCCACTTCCCTTTGTCCACCAAGCCGTCATATCGGCTTAGTCCACTAGGGAACCTCCCCTATCATTTCCTAGTCACCATATCTACTGTTTGTTTGTTTGTTTATGCATTTCTGTGATTATTAAGACAATTGATGTATGGATGATTCATAGTGAAGGCTGGGTTCGTGCAGATAACCAACAATTTACAATGTTTGGAATGAGACTAATGTGAGGTAAAGAATAATTCATTAATTAGAAGACTAATTGATCAGATATTAAAATATCTGAAGAGTTATATTAGGAAAGTTATAACTTTGTAATCTGAAGATTTTCCTTGGTGCCCCGACTTCCTAGTTAGTTACATTTACGTAATTAGTTTAATCACGTAATAACAATTACAGAGAATTGATTTGATAAAATAACAGTCTTCAATTTAATGATGCCAAAGACACGACACTTTTCATCAATGACCTAGTGAGATGATCAGTTGAAAGAGATTCAGAGATCACGTTTTTTGGGGATTTTCAACAACAAAAAAATACATTTTATGTATAACTTTGTATATTATGGATAGACCATCTCAGCATCTTGTACAAACACCATAAAGCAACTGAAAAGCCATTTATTTAGCCTTCAGATTTCAATGCCAAAGACTTCTGTGTGTACATACTATCCATGAAATCCCTTGCGACAATCAAGACAGTTATGTGAGCTTGGAAGGGGGGGCCTCGTCGCTGTCATAGCTCAGGTGTTTTGGGAATACCAGTCAAGCCAAAAACAACCGCTCCCTGGGGACTTCTCGTCTGCCACTAAGTATTCAAAGTATTCATGATTCATTAGACGTCCACTAGACTGGCTAGTCTGAAGCATCTGGTAACAGGTTGTAATCCTGATGTCATTCGAATCAAAATCTGCAGGTGTGTTTATACGTACAGTGAAAGACCTCAGAGTTAATAAACAACCGAAAATCAATGTTGTTGGTTTGTTCGGAATACTGAAATGTTTTTTTAATGTGGTAAATGGACTTGCTAGGTTTAAAAGATTTAAAAACAATGTTGCCGGGCCAGTGCAAGTGGATTGTAACTGAAGGACATTGCTTTGTCTTGACATGGCCTTCCTGAGAGAAAACCTACAGGTGTAATTGTCAGAACCTTTGTCCTGTTGAATGAGGGAAGGATGGAGAAGGAGAGGGATGTGGAAGTCTCCAGCGTAAATACTGACATTGAGCCCTGCCTGAGCCTACAAATTACTCAGGTAACACAACCAGCACCTTACAATATTAGAAAAAATTGTTTCAAAATGGTTCTTCGGCTGTCCCCATAGGAGAACCGTTTTTGGTTCCTTGTAGAACCTTTTTGTAAAATTGTTTACAAAAACCAATATTCATATTTGACTAGATTGTGGAACAGAATACAAGTAAAAAACAAGTTTACTGCTCTCTATCGCTGCATGATCTCAGGCCCTGTTCAATCCATATCAGACAAGTATCCGAACAGTCTTTCTGTAGGCCTACATTGCATTCAGCTATATACACTAAAAGGTCAACGACATTGGATTACTTTGTCTTTAAACTGGCAAGGCCACAAATACAAATGAAATGTTATTGAAGTGGAAACAGATAGTCCTTCATTAATCTCGGTCTTGACCGCTTTTATCTCTGCAAACATAAAAATCCTTAGACAAAACAGCAGAAAATGTGCTATTGATTTTTCTCTTTCTCCTTTCCCTCTCAGTATTGTCATTCTATAGTCTAATTGAAGATCAGTGTTGGTTTCCTTTCCCTCTCAGTAGTGTCATTCTATCGACTAATTGAAGATCAGTGTTGGTTTCCATTCCCTCTCAGTATTGTCATTCTATCGACTAATTGAAGATCAGTGTTGGTTTCCATTCCCTCTCAGTAGTGTCATTCTATCGACTAATTGAAGATCAGTGTTGGTTTCCATTCTCTCTCAGTATTGTCATTCTATCGACTAATTGAAGATCAGTGTTGGTTTCCATTCCCTCTCAGTAGTGTCATTCTATCGACTAATTGAAGATCAGTGTTGGTTTCCTTGTCACTCAGCTGCTTTCTGAGAGACAGTTGAACACATAGGAAAATATAAAACCTTGATTTGATTTAACCATGAAGGTCTTCCCACTAGATGGGAGGTCCCGTTCATCTATAGTTTTTCAATGTAATATTTTTGTTATTGGAGGCTCAAACACACAGACACACATACAAATCAAGGTTGGGGTCAATTCTGAATTGAGTTGTGAATTGCTCTTTAATTCCAATTCATTGGACACACCCCACAAGAAGCATTGTTTGAATTTCATTTTGAACTAAAGGAGCTATAATTGTATTCAAAGAAATTCAATGAAATTCAAATGGCATATTTATTCTGCACATTACCATAGACATGTTTATCTTATTAACATCATTTATAGTTACTACTATCATGTAATATAGGGTTGAAAAATGTATCCTAAAACTATTTTAAATAATTACAGTTTCCAGGTATTTTAAGATCATGTTGCGGGTTATCTATAATAATTCATAATACCCTATCTGAAATAATACATTTCCCAGAATTCATTAGAGCAAACACTGCAGTATGGAAGGGAACAATTTAAGATCTCATGACATAAAAATATTGTTTGACATCTTTGATTTCTAATCAAAGTAATGTTGAAATGGTATGTGTATTAGTTGCATGAATAAGTAGCATATCCTTTTGATAAAATATTTATCAAACGAATGAGACTTTCATGTTTCATGTCTCAGTTTAATTGGTTTAAATTCCATTATACTTCCTTCAATTCAAATTTCTGATTCCTGTGGGTTGTGGCCAATTCAAATTCAATAAAAATTCATTGTTTTGAATTTAATTAAACTCAGAAATTCCAAATTGATCGCTAACCCTGATACAAATGCTCACCCTTTAGGCATTATGTTCACACGCATACATACCACATCTGTGGAGACATGGTAGCAGTGATGCCAATTTAGCAATTTTGTTGCTAGATTTAGAAACTTCTCAGACTACCCTGGCAACTTTTTTTTCCAAACAGCACCTAGCAACAAATTTAACTACTCAAAATTTTTTTTTTTAACTTTTAGCACACTCAGTTACAACACTTGTGCCTGGCTTCAAAAGTGCATTGTCAGTGACGTCAGCAGCAGGTGCTCAGCTCGTGCACAGGCAGCAGCTGGCCAGCAGCAATATCAGTAAATTGCAAATCATTGTTGGCTGACTGCAGCAGCAGTAGTACGGGTTCGACAAGCCAAACCCAATGAATATAGTTGGTCACGAATGTTTGATCTTGAACAGAACTTACAACATCAATCAACATGTCTCAATCAAAATTGTACAGCCAGAAGTACAGAAAAGAGTGGGAGTCTGTACCTGAACAAATGTCAAATCATATTTTTTGCCGAGATGGCCAGTCAATGTGAGTAACGTTATTCTGTATTCTACGTAATGACACAGTTTTACATTATTACGCAATGTCATCACAACGTCATTTAGCAACTTTTAGCAACAAAACAAATGCCTCTAGCAACTTACCCTGAAAATGAGTTGGCAACATTGCATGGTAGTACTCTCTGGTCTTATCTGTTCGTGCAGAAAATAGTTAATTGACGAGAACATTGTTTACCATATTCATACAGCGTCTTTTGACAATGCATTCTGTCCCAACACACTGAATAGTGAATAATGTTGTTGTTTATTTAGCCCTTTAGTCCAATTGTTTCCTTCCAATCTGTTACCACCTATCTGTTACTACCTGTTACCACCTATCTGTTCTGTTACCACCTATCTGTTCTGTTACCACCTATCTGTTCTGTTACCACCTATCTGTTCTGTTACCACCTATCTGTTACCACCTATCTGTTACTACCTGTTACCACCTATCTGTTCTGTTACCACCTATCTGTTCTGTTACCACCTATCTGTTCTGTTACCACCTATCTGTTCTGTTACCACCTATCTGTTCTGTTACCACCTATCTTTTATGTTACCACCTATCTGTTACCACCTACCTGTTCTGTTACCACTTATATGTTACCACTTGTCTGTTACCACCTATCTGTTCTTTTACCACCTATCTGTTCTGTTACCACCTATCTGTTCTTTTACCACCTATCTGTTCTGTTACCACCTATCTGTTCTGTTACCACCTATCTGTTACTACCTATCTGTCTGTTACCACCTATATGTTACCTTCTGCCTGTTCTGTTACCACCTATCCATTACCTACTTATATGTCACCACCTATCTATTATGTTACCTTCTATCTGTTCTGTTACCACCTATCTGTTCTGTTACCACCTATCTGTTACCTTCTATCTGTTCTGTTACCACATATCTGTTCTGTTACCACATATCTGTTCTGTTACCACATATCTATTACTATCTGTTACCACCTATTTACCACCTATCTGTTCTGTTACCACCTATTTACCACCTATCTGTTCTGTTACCACCTATCTGTTACCACATATCTATTACTATCTGTTACCACCTATCTGTTCTGTTACCACCTATCTGTTCTGTTACCACCTATCTGTTCTGTTACCACCTATCTGTTCTGTTACCACCTATATGTTACCTCCTATCTGTTTTGTTACCACCTATTTGTTACCACATATATGTTCTGTTACTACCTATTTGTTACCACCTATGTATTCTGTTACCACCTATCCATTACCTACTTATCTTTTACCACCTATCTGTTCTGTTACCACCTATATGTTACCTCCTATCTGTTCTGTTACCACAAATCTGTTACCACATATCGGTTCTGTTACCACCTATAAGTTACTACCTATCTGTTACCACCTACATGTTCTGTTACCACCTATCTGGTCTTTTACCACCTATCTGTTACCTCCTACCTGTTCTGTTACCACTTATATATTACCACCTGTCTGTTACCACCTATATGTTCTGTTACCACCTATCTGTTCTGTTACCACCTATATGTTCTGTTACCACCTATATGTTCTGTTACCACCTATCTGTTCTGTTACCACCTATATGTTACCTCCTACCTGTTCTGTTACCACCTATATGTTACCTCCTACCTGTTCTGTTACCACCTATCTGTTCTGTTACCACCTATCTGTTCTGTTACCACCTATATGTTACCTTCTATCTGTTCTGTTACCACTTATATATTACCACCTGTCTGTTACCACCTATCTGTTCTGTTACCACCTGTCTGTTCTGTTAACACTTATATGTTACTACATATCTGTTCTGTTACCATCTGTCTGGTACCACCTATTTGCAACCGGTGTCGCATTAATTCTTTCATATCAGTTTTAAATATGTTCACTGATCAATGGAGATCAAAGGAAACATGAAGTCAACAGTGACATGACAGTGTTGGCTTTGGAGGGAGTATTGCCTCTCATCTCCATGCATCACCCCCCAGGGCAAAGGAGCAACCATACCTCCAACTACTACTACTCTTCTTAGAGATAACCCTTCTGCATATTATCCAACACTTATTTATGGTTTAGTGAGCAGGTCACTCCCCCTGCTTGCTGTAACAGCTGCTGAAACGCTGCCCCCCACCCCTCTCTAAACCGACTTCTGAAGACTATGTATGTGTCTCAAATTGGACCCTATTCCCTATTTAGTGCACTACTTTTAAGCAGGGCCCATAGGGAATGCCATAAGTATATGGTCAAAAGTAGTGCACTTAATAGGGAATAGGATTCCATTTGTGACATATCGTCTCTGGTGCTGCTTGCTGTCAGTCTCACCCTCTCCTTATGAGTCTTGGTGATGACCTCTGGTTCTGCCTCTGCCGGGGTCACATGAATAATTTACTCTTTGAATTTAGCCCGGCTCTGACATTTAGAAGTTTGATGCTCAAGGGCTTCCTCTTAACAGTGTAGAGAATGTTATTTTCCCCACTGCATCGTCTGATAAAGTCAAAAGTGCAGGCAATGTCGTTGATATTAGACCCCTTCTATACCATCATGCTTCATTGATATGTAAATCCTATGTGTTTATTCACTGTTCATTTATTTATTCAACTGATGCCAAGCAATGATAAACATGGACAAATTGTAGTGAAACATCATGATTATACCGTATGATCTTATTCCACTAGAATACAGTTTTTATTAACAAAAATATTATTAATCCTACTTATTGCTAAACTAATTCGCAGTGTAACTATTCATGTAAAACGGCAACTAAAGTTGAAGTGTTTGCATTACTTTCAATTCAAAGAGTTTATTTGTAATTATATTTTTATTAGAAGGTTTATTGTTTTATTGGGAACCAAATCATTATTTATCAATATCATGTTTAAGATGTACAGTATATAATTGACTTTGAATGTGTGAAAATGTTCAATTCCACTTCTCATGCATTGCTAACACCTGATTCCTAAAGTTGAATCCTCTCTTATAATACACAGTGAAAAAAGTATGTTATTTAGCGGCATGCCAGCCTTAACTCTTGAGTCCCACAACCAGGCCGGAGGGATTCAGGGCTTCTAACCACTAGCAGAGATGAAAAACAAATAAGGGCTGGAGTCAATCCGTATATCCCAAGTATCGCAGAAGATCTGCTTTCGAATTTAAAGGTAATTTCCGATTGAGCCGATATATGCAGTGTTTACCGTGAATTCAGACTCCGCGACCACAGGAACAATGCCTTTAATTGTCAATCTTGCTATGAAATGCATTTTCAGTTCATACGGTTTGAACAGAGCCATTTAATGGAGTCGTTCAATATCTTCGACCCGTCTGACAACGTTAATATGAGCCAGTTCCTTCTCACCATCATCACCATTCCTTTCAGTTGTTTAGTCCACCCTCAATCGTCTCCACAACCTCCTTCAACATTACTTTTCCTTTAAAATACTTTTTGCATCTGATCAGACTTTTTTGGGGTCTTTTTTTTCAAGGACAGTTGAAGTCTTCCTGCTGCCAAGAACTGTCAGAGATTTCGCATTGCGGTGTTAAAAGGTGAGAGGACACCAATTAGAATGCCATCCCCGGCCAGGAGGAGCCAGTGGCACAGCTTGCTACAGGAAGTGGGATAGCTGACTTCCTGCGAGGGGTCACAGCTGTTGGTGGAGAGGCTGAGAGGCTGCCACTGCCAACCAATACGTGAACCGTTTAGTGTTTTAAGCAGGGTGAGGAAGCAGGGTGACACTCATTTGAATCGCAAAGAAGGAAGAAAAAGTGTCTCAATGTCACCAATAAATTTACATGATTTCATAACATCTGCCACAGGACTTTGGTGAAATTAGAGGAACATGTAGATGTCAAAAGAGTTCAGGGAGAGGCACAACTGGAAGTGTTGAGCACTTGGCAGCAAAAGTTTCTCTTGACTCTAGCTCAGAGTCAATGTATCCTTAGAAGCAACAGTGCCAGTTATGTTTACGATACTGAGACAGAACAATTAATATTTCTTGATGTGCCATCTGTTAAAATATTTATTTTTAAACCGTATCTCTTCTGTTTTTCTGATTCAAAACAAGGTGTGCTGAGCGATTAACGCTTTTGAGGTCAGTTCGGTTTTTGGACTCGATAAAAAAAATAAAAATCACGGTTTTCGATTTTGGTTTAGATTATTATTATTTGTATTAAATGCACATGCATTACGTGGGTTGAATGCTGTAACAACACAGACTAAAACAATTAATACAAGTGACTGCTCATTACTCCATATTAACCATCATTTATTCACATTACTTAACTTTATTAATACATTTCTGTTTTTTTGTGTGTATATTACATTTATTTTATTTGATGACTGTATTATTTCATTCTATGTCATCGTCTCATCTCGTTAGAGCTGCTGACTACGCTGTCTGACAAAATCCTTCTTTTGTAGTTCTTCAAAGAAAATAAGGCACACTTTTATGACTGCTGAATACCAACTATCAATCGCTTAGATCTTGGTAGAGATACTTCCTGAAGCAACAGCTGATCTCCATATCCCCTCTTGATCGCACATTCTTTAGTCTCTTCTGTAGCAGGTGTAAAAGAAACAAACATACCGGAAAAGTAGGTGCACAAAGGATTATGGTCATTGTAGTTAATTACCACATTTTCTGTGCTAAACTATGTAGAGCTCACAGATTTTTTTTTTTTTTTTGAATAATAAATGTAATTCAAATAATTGAACCAACATCTGTCAATTAGTTCTTAAAAAAAAATGGTAAATTATGAAATGTTGGATAGTCGCTCAGCACTAACAACATTTACATTTTACATTTTAGTCATTTAGCAGACGCTCTTTTCCAGAGCGACTTACAGTAGTGAGTCTTACAGTACATTTCATACATTTTTTTTATTTCTCGTACTGGTCCCCCGTGGGAACAAGTTACAACAAGTTATCATTCAAAAATGTAGCTGAATGTAACCTTGTTCTTCAAGATTGTGAAAAATAACTAAGGCATCTGGACGTGATAATCTTTACCTGAGGTGAACCACTGGAAGCGTGGCAGGGATGGAGACGTGTTGGATTGATTGGCTCTTGCTATGAGCAGCTGTCTGACTATGCCCATATATGGCTCACCCAAATTACGTTTTACTGATCCCCAGTCACTCTGATGCCACACAGTCAAAACCATTCATCTCTAAGGCTGAGTGCTTGGCCATGTGTTAACAGCCTGGTCCCAACTGTTCACCTGTTTGACCATCTCACACAAAACCATGCCAATCATCCTCAGTTAGTAGGTCCCCTCGGGCCTATTATGATTATAGTTGTACGTCCATCCCCGTTCCATACACTACGACCACCGTAACCCACCTGTAACCTGCCCATCTTCCTGAACCAGTGGTTCAACCAGCCGTAACCTGCCCATCTTCCTGAACCAGCGGTTTAACCAGCCGTAACCTGCCATCTTCCTGAACCAGCGGTTTAACCAGCCGTAACCTGCCCATCTTCCTGAACCAGTGGTTTAACCAGCCGTAACCTGCCCATCTTCCTGAACCAGCAGTTTAACCAGCCGTAACCTGCCCATCTTCCTGAACCAGCGGTTTAACCACCCGTAACCTGCCCATCTTCCTGAACCAGCAGTTTAACCAGCCGTAACCTGCCCATCTTCCTGAACCAGCGGTTTAACCAGCCGTAACCTGCCCATCTTCCTGAACCAGCGGTTTAACCAGCCGTAACCTGCCCATCTTCCTGAACCAGCGGTTTAACCAGCCGTAACCTGCTCATCTTCCTGAACCAGCGGTTTAACCACCGTAACCTGCCCATCTTCCTGAACCAGAGGTTTAACCACCCGTAACCTGCCCATCTTCCTGAACCAGCGGTTTAACCAGCCGTGGTATACTATGAGCACGTTTCAGGTGAGCCATGATGGAGAGGGAAGATGTATTTAAAAAAAAGTTTTTGTTCCAAATGGCACCCTATTTCCTTCATACTGCACTACTTTTTGACCAGGCCTGAGCAACTATATATGGAGTAGGGTGCCATTTGGGAAACACACCAGGTGATTCAGTAGCACGTCACTGAAACTAGTAGCCTGGAGCGCCAGACAGTAAAAAAGACAAGTTCCAACAGATTTATTTCAAACACAGATCGATACCTTTGGAGTTTCCTTTTTGTTTTTGTCTCTATCGACGGCATCAATGAAACAAAACGGCATTATTTAGTTATTACCACCCTGATTGGCTGGCTAGCAGAGTGATTAACAGTGATAACACTTTAGAATGAATAGAGAATTAGCCCTAGTCTCCATCGCAAATGGACCCTATTCCCTACATAGTGCACTACTTTTGATAGGGCTCTGGTCAAAAGTAATGTACTATAATCGGGAATAGGGTGCCATTTGGGAGTCAGTTCTAATGTAAATTCAGGAGCAATGGCTTAATCAGGGTCTGAATAACAAGGCCACACAGTCCCAGTTTAGCAAAGCTTTTTTGGTCTCTCAGGTGAAGGGAGGGTCAGACAGTGCTCCATTGTTCTTCAAGGGAACAGAAACGAATTTGCTCAAATAAAGAATGTCTTGGAAGTATAAATCATGTTTGCTAATTCCTTTACTAATGCCACATAATGCAAATAGTTTCCTGTTTTAAAAATTACACCATGGAGACAATAAAATAAGTTCACACAGTACTGATCACACAGTAGAGACAATGAGAGAAGTTCAGAGTACTGATCACACACTAGAGACAATGAGAGATGTTCACAGTCCTGATCACACAATAGAGACAATGAGAGAAGTTCACACAGTACTGATCACACAATAGAGACAATGAGAGAAGTTCACAGTACTGATCACACACTAGAGACAATAATAGAAGTTCACAGTACTGATCACAGAATAGAGACAAGAGTAATTCACAGTACTAATCACACACTAGAGACAATAATAGAAGTTCACAGTACTGATCACAGAATAGACACAAGAGTATTTCACAGTACTGATTACACAATAGAGACAATAAGAGCAATTCACAGTACTGATCACAGAATAGAGACAATACGAGCAATTCACAGTACTGCACAATGCCACTATCTTGTTCCTTATGCAACCATAATCTGAGGTACAGGTACTTTAACATTCAGTTAATATCATTTAAATTGTTTACTTACGAATTAATTATGTAAAGTTGCTTACTGTCTGTTATATATCATAATGTCAAATCAAACGTGATATATACCATGTTATATCACCACTAAGTCACAGTACCATGTTATTTCACTGTTCAGTCACAGTAACATGTTATATCACTGTTCAGTTTTAGTACCATGTTATATCACCACTAAGTCACAGTACCATGTTATATCACTGTTCAGTTTTAGTACCATGTTATATCACCACTAAGTCACAGTAACATGTTATATCACTGTTCAGTTTTAGTACCATGTTATATCACCACTAAGTCACAGTAACATGTTATATCACTGTTCAGTTTTAGTACCATTGTCACGATGCTGCAACATCTCGGCGCCACGATGGATCGCGTTGTCCAGACCATGGACCGCTGGGAGAGACAGGGAGTCTCTCCAGCGCCTCGACTAGCACAACCAGGGGTCCCTCTACTCGTCCCCCCTGTATCCGGTCCCAGTGAGATGCGTCTCTCCCTTCCCAGGGAGTATGATGGGACGGCAGCACGTGCCAGGGATTCCTATTACAGCTGGACCTTTACCTGGCCACCGTTCACCCAGCTCCCTCGGGAAGGGAGAGGGTGTCTGCCCTCGTCTCATGCCTCTCGGGGAGAGCTTTGGAATGGGCAAACGGCGTGTGGGGAGAAGGAGATGCGGCGTTGGACCACTTTGAATAGTTCACCCGCCGCTTCCGGGCAGTCTTTGACCATCCGCCCGAGGGTAGAGCAGCGGGAGAGCGGCTCTTCTACCTGAGGAAGGGGACGAGGAGTGCCCAGGAGTTCGCCCTAGAATTCCGGACCTTGGCCTGCAGGGATGCCACCATCACCATTGACCAACTGGTGGATCTGTCCAACCGGTTGGATAACCTGCAGGTCACCCGCAGATGTCCAGAGAGGGCTCTGTCGGTTCCGTCTTCCAGCACCCCCGCTTTGGTGCCCATGGAGCTGGTAGGGGCTGCGCTTAGGGAGGCTGGAGGAGGGGCCTGAAGAGAGTGAACGAGGTGTGTTACAGGTTACAGCTTCCCCCTGATTACCGTATTAACCCCTCGTTCCATGTGTCTCTTTTCAGGCCGGTGGTGGTTGGTCCGCTCCAGGAGTCTGAGGTGCGGGAGGTTCCTCCGCCTCCTCTGGACATCGATGGGGCCACGGCGTACTCCGTCCGTTCCATCCTGGATTCGAGACGTCGGGCGGGGGGCCTTCAGTACCTCGTGGAGTGGGAGGGGTACGGTCCGGAGGAGAGGTGCTGGGTTCCGGTGGTGGACGTATTGGACCCTGAAATGCTGCAGGAGTTCCATCGTCTCCTTGCCCTCCGGGTCGCCCCGAGGCCGGTGTCGGCGCACTGCTGGAGCCGCGTGTCAAGGGGGGGTAATGTCACGACTACCGCCGAAGTCGGCTCCCCTCCTTGTTCGGGCGGCGTTCGGCGATCGACGTCACCGGCCTTCTAGCCATCGCCGTTCCATTTTTCATTGTTCCATTTGCTTTGTCTTGTTCCCCGCATACCTGGTTTACATTCCCTAATCAACTGCATATATATATTCCTCTGTTCCCCCCAGGTCTTTGTGTGGTATTGTTTTTTTACGTGTTTCGTATAGACGCGCCTAGCTGGTTTTTCCCCGGGTACTATGTGTCAACCCGCAGTATGTTTAATTGTTAAACATTTTTGCTTATTTGTGACTTTGTCGCGCTTTGCACTTTTCCCTTTGGCTGGAGGTTTGTTGGACACTGCTGCGTCCGTCTGTTGGTTGCTTCTGCCGAAATGAAGTGTGCGCCTGATCACAACTCTCTGCTCTCCTACACCTGACTTCAACACCATACGCTGACAACCATGTTATATCACTGTTCGGTCACAGTAACATGTGATATCACTGTTCAGTCACAGTTCCATGTGATATCACTGTTCGGTCACAGTTCCATGTGATATCACTGTTCAGTCACAGTTCCATGTGATATCACTGTTCAGTCACAGTAACATGTGATATCACTGTTCGGTCACAGTTCCATGTGATATCACTGTTCGGTCACAGTTCCATGTGATATCACTGTTCGGTCACAGTTCCATGTGATATCACTGTTCGGTCACAGTAACATGTGATATCACTGTTCAGTCACAGTAACATGTTATATCACTGTTAAGTAATAGTTCCATGTTATATCACTGTTCAGTCACATTATCTACTCCTGTTATGTCACCGTAAACACAAAGCTGTGTGCCTGAAGGTTCTGGTGTGTCTGAGAGCAGCAGCAGTACAGAACCATCGCTAGACCAGAACATTAGATGGAACACTAGATGCGCAATTAAAGAGGAATTAGACTCAAAAATCTAAATGTGTTTGTTTTCTTCAAGTGATTTCAGCTTTGACATCGATTCAAAACATCACATTTCATTGTTTTTCTTTGAACAATTGTCATTTTGAGAGTGGAACTTAAAAAACAAAATCTAAAACAAGGAGAGAAAAAAATCTGAGAAAACAACATTTTGGAAAATCTAAAATAATTTAGGGGGAAAAATCACAGATTTTATAGGCCTCCCATAGAATACTTTATGAACCATTATTTTACCAGGCATATTGGCAGAAAACATAGTGCATGACATTCTCTGGTAGGACCCAGGGAAAAGCAGCAGGGAGAGGAGAAGAAGAACGGGCCTATTTGAAATTTAGAAGAGAAATGAGTAGCAACAGACATGTTTAATTTTTGTAAGTATCTCATACTAGAAAAGGTTGGAGACCCCTGCTGTAGATCAGCGGGACATTTCCAAGCCATCACTGTTCAATTTAGTTGTGTGTTGAATAATTACTGTAATTTGACTTTTTAAGTGTTTGCATGCGTCTGTATGTGTGTGTGCAGGTCTACTATCTGCCTGCCTGGTGCAGGTCTACTATCTGCCTGCTTATTTGCCTGCATGTCTGTCTGTCTGTCTGTCTGTCTGTCTGTCTGTCTGTCTGTCTGTCTGTCTGTCTGTCTGTCTGTCTGTCTGTCTGTCTGTCTGTCTGTCTGTCTGTCTGTCTGTCTGTCTGTCTGTCTGTCTGTCTGTCTGTCTGTCTGTCTGTCTGCTTTTTTGCCTGCATGTCTGTCTGTCTGTCTGCTTATTTGCCTGCATGTCTGTCTGTCTGTCTGCCTGTCTGCCTGTCTGCTTATTTGCCTGTCTGCCTGTGTCTGTGTGTGTTTTTAGTTGGTCCTAGAGGATCATCAGTGCAGTGCTTCAGAAGACCCTCTGCCTATTGCTGTTGGCACCATCTGCTTTTTAGAGGCCAATCCATCTCTCCTGGGCTGCCATTTAACAAGACATGGGGGATTAGAGGTGATGAGTACCCAAGATAGAGGACTTCATCATACAATCGTATATCTCCAAAGGGCCTATTAAAGGCACTAGCTACATTCAATAACTGGCAGAAAAGTTAGTTATAAAAGTGTATAAATTCAAGCAGTTTCTAGAAAAAAAATCTTAATTATAATTCAATGTAATTATGAATGATTTTTTTTTTTTTTATCAAAGATGGCAATATCCTTGATGTTATGAAATAAAATAAAAAATCTTATAATTGCTACAATTTAAGTAGTTCTGTTTGAATGGCCTTGACTCATTGACACAGCAGTATATTTGTCACGGTTGTCGTAGGGTAGAGCGGACAAAGACGCAGCGGGGAAATCTTATTTTATTTAAAATGGACAAGAAGGTGAACCAAAACACGTACAAAAAAAAACAACGACTACTAACAGGCCGGTAAGGCACAAAGCTATACACAGCACAATCTCCCACAAATACTAAAACAAACACATACCTAATTTATAGAACCCTCAATCAGAGGCAACGAGAAAACACCTGCCTCCAATTGAGGGTTCAACCCCCAATTAACTAAACATAGAAATACAAATAACTAGACTGAACATAGAAATACATAAACATAGAACAGTGCCCAAAACCCGGAATACTAAATCAAACACCCTACTAAACACACAACCCCCCCGAACCACATAAAACAAATACCCTCTGCCACGTCCTGACCAAACTACAATAACAAATAACCCCTTATACTGGTCAGGACGTGACAATATTCTACATCATTCCCTTTTTGAAGTACTGTAGCTTCTGTTCTACTTGTTTTCAACAGGGCTTGTTCGTGTAGCATTGTTGTATAGTAAATAACACACGACTACAGTGATTCTGGTAGTAGAGGATTGTTTTAGCATAGAGGCAACACTAAGGGATGTGAGGGGTTAAAGAGAATTTTTAATCCACTCTTTGAATCGAAGACTGTTTTTAAATGTCTCTGGTCTTTTACCAAACCGCTCCTAGCCCCAAGCACAGACCCTAACAAGCATGATGCTTTGTGATGCAAGCCAAATTTACAGCCTGATTTTCTGGTTGGTAAAAAAAAAAAAAAGAAATCAGGATATTGTTTTCTTAATTTTTATTTTCTCGCCCTTATTTTTTTTACAACAACCTTTTTTGTGGACTGTTCAGAGATACCTAAATGTGTGTTTTAATGGGCAACCAGATGAACTTTGATGTCATTGATAAAATAACATTGTACACCCTAATCCTAATGGCACAATTCCTTATGATCCCTTTATGCAGAGCCTTGCAGTGGGATCAAAGAAACACAGTTTTGCCCAGGGCAATAAAATATGAATTAAAAAAATGAGTTTGCCTTGAACGATATACTAACAGGGTGAAAATCATTCAATTGGTAAATCGGCAATGCCTGTAGTTCACAGACCATTTTTTCATCATTCACAAGTATAACTGCGCCAATAACTACTAAACTAACAGGTTCTTTATGCCAGAGAGAAAACGTCACGTTTCTACCCAACGCTAAAGGGCTGTTTTTAAAAGTAAAAGTCACCCAGGGCTCAACCCTTCATTATTCCGTTCCAACCCTGGTGGTTGTCCTGTCTTGTCTTTGACCACCGTGAGATGATGAAAGTATTGTTTTATATAAATCACCATTAATCTGGAAAATAAATCAACTGATGATTTTTTTTTATCTCCTTATAGAACCGACATACAGCCTGTAACCTATATCTCATTGACAAGCAACACCAATAAAGATGAACACCTAGGCTTGAGAAGGAATCAACTAACCAATGAATGACCTTATTAAACACAGGTGTTGCTGCTGTATGAAAGCAGGAGATCAGGATGTTATCAGGATGCTAGCTACCTGACAGATGAAAGCAGGGGGTCAGGATGTTATCAGGATGCTAGCTACCTGACAGATGAAAGCAGGGGATCAGGATGTTATCAGGATGCTAGCTACCTGACAGATGAAAGCAGGAGATCAGGATGTTATCAGGATGCTAGCTACCTGACAGATGAAAGCAGGGGATCAGGATGTTATCACGATGCTAGCTACCTGACAGATGAAAGCAGGGGATCAGGATGTTATCAGGATGCTAGCTACCTGACAGATGAAAGCAGGGGATCAGGATGTTATCAGGATGCTAACTACCTGACAGATGAAAGCAGGAGATCAGGATGTTATCAGGATGCTAGCTACCTGACAGATGAAAGCAGCGGATCAGGATGCTAGCTACCTGACAGATGAAAGCAGGGGATCAGGATGTTATCAGGATGCTAGCTACCTGACATATGAAAGCAGGAGATCAGGATGTTATTAGGATGCTAGCTACCTGACAGATGACAGCAGGAGATCAGGATTTTATCAGGATGCTAGCTACCTGACAGATGAAAGCAGGAGATCAGGATGTTATCATGATGCTAGCTACCTGACAGATGAAAGCAGGAGATCAGGATTTTATCAGGATGCTAGCTACCTGACAGATGAAAGCAGGAGATCAGGATGTTATCAGGATGCTAGCTACCTGACAGATGAAAGCAGGAGATCAGGATGTTATCAGGACGCTAGCTACCTGACAGATGAAAGCAGGAGATTAGGATGTTATCAGGACGCTAGCTACCTGACAGATGAAAGCAGGAGATCAAAAGTTTATAGTGGAACTCACCCAATATTAGAATTTGATCTAATTGTGATTTATGGCACAGGATTCAGACTTCCATTTATGACATGTTAAATCTGGTGTTTGTAATTAATCTAACTTGGTTTTCGCATATTTCCTCAGGTGGCAAGAAGCTGCATGGGCAGACAGCTGGGAAACTGCATGAAACTCTTTAAATGAGTTCAACAACAGATGCACTAGAAGGAATAAAACCCAATTTTCCATGGTCATGCAATTTTTAACAATCGAGAAACTTTCAATTGTGACCTAGTATTCCATGTATTTATGTTAATGTTCTGCCTGGAGGACGTCTAGATAGGAAAACCAAACAAAGCCCTGGTTGTCATTTTTATTAGAAGAGAGTGATGCAAGCCTCTGAGGAATGGGGTGTGACAGCGGGGTGAAATAGGGTGTTTCCACTCCCTCGCAGGTGATCTATAGTTTGTCAGCACCAATCAGGATAGGGGAAAAGGGGAAAAGTCAATTTATCCCGTTCATGGCTTATTGAAGAAGGGGTGCTGGATCTGAATTCACACAGCCCAAAGGTCCCTGTCTGGATGCACTATTGTATTGAGACTATTTATCTTCTTCTTTATCAGTTCAGAATGTGCTTTTGATTTATTAAACCTAGCATTCTCATATGGAAGATTCCCTCCTAAGTCCTAGGTCTGTTCCCCCTTAAGAACTAAAATGACTGCATGGTGACAAACTGGGCATCTGACAACTAGCAACACTTATGTCGCCAAAGGTTATTGTAAATATCATTACTTATGGATCTCTTCAAGTGATTACAGAATATTTTTTATGATGATACACAACATGACCAAACCCATTTGGACGACTTGCTCGTCGAACATCTCATTCCAAAATGATGGGAAATAATATAGAGTTTGTTCCCCCCTTTGCTGTTATAACAGCCTCCACTCTTCTGGGAAGGCTTTCCACTAAATGTTGGAACATTGCTGTGGGGACTTGCTTCCATTCAGCCACAAGAGCATTAGTGAGGTTGGGTTACTGATGTTGGGCGATTGGGGCTGGCTCGCAGTCGGCGTTCCAATTCATCCCAAAGGTGTTTGATGGGGTTAATGTCAGGGCTATGTGCAGACCAGCTAAGTTCTTCCACACCGATCTCAACAAACCATTTCAATATGGACCTCGCTTTGTGCACGGGGGTATAGTTATGCTGAAGCAGGAAAGGGCCTTCCCTATACTTTTGCCACAAAGTTGGAAGAACAGAATCGTCTATAATGTCATTGTATGCAGTAGTGTTAAGATTTCCTTTTACTGGAACTAAGAGGCCTAGCCCGAACAATGAAAAACAGCCCCAGACCATTAATGTGTGAGTGCTGCAACCGAGGACAGACGATTTTTACACTCTATGTGCTTCAGCACTCAGCAGTCCCGTTCTGTGAGCTTGTGTGGCCTATTACTTCACAGCTGAGCTGTTGTTGCCTCCTAGACGTTTCTATTACACAATAACAGCACTTACAGTTGAACGGGGCAGCTCTAGCAGAGCAATTTTACAATCTGACTTGTTGGAAAGGTGGCATCTTATGATGGTGCCACGTTGAAAGTCACTGAGCTCTTCAGTAAAGCCATTCTACTCCCAATGTTTGTCTGTGGAGATTGCATGGCTGTGTGCTCGATTTTATACACCTGTCAGCAACGGGTTTGGCTAAAATTGTGGAATCCACTGATTTGAAGGGGTGTCCATACAGTGTATTTAGGGAGCTTTATAGTGTACATACAGCGCCTATAGAAATATCATATAGTGTATTTAGGGAGCTTTATAGTGTACATACAGCGCCTACAGAAAGTCCACATCCTCTTGAAAATTAAATCAAAAAAGGATTACATTTGATCTACACAACCTACTCAACATTTTCTACGTTAAAGAAAGTTATAGAAGATCCCCCCCGCTCTTGACTTTTTTACACCCTTATTCTAAAATGTATTAAAAAAAAATGTTTTCCCCCATCAGTCTACACACAATACTCCATAATGACAAATCAAAAACAGGTTTTTAGAAATGTTTGGAAATGTAAAAATAGAAGAAAAAAAATATTTACGGAAGTATTCAGACACTTTACTCGGTACTTTGTTGAAGCATCTTTGGCAGTGATTACAGCATTGAGTCTTCTTGGGTATGACGCTACAAGAAGCTTGGCACACCTGTATTTGATGAGATTCTCCCATTATTCTCTGTAGATCCTCTCAAGCTCTGTCAGGTTGGATGGGGAGCATCATTGCACAGCTATTTTCAAGTCTCTCCAGAGATGTTCGATCAGTTTCAAGCCCGGGCTCTGGCTGGGCCACTCAAGGACATTCAGAAACTTGTTCTGACGCCACTCCTGCATTGTCTTGGCTGTGTGCTTAGGGTCATTGTCCTGTTGGAAGGTGAACCTTCACTCCAGTCTGAGGGACTGAGAGCTCTGGAGCAGGTTTTCATCAAGGATCTCTCTGTACTTTGCTCCGTTCATCTTTCCCTCGATCCCAGTCCCTGCCGTTGAGGAACATCCCCACAGAATGATGACAATTCCTTCGACCTCATTACTTGTTTTTTTCTCTGACTGTCAACTAACATGCACTGTCAACTTTTCAACAGGACAATGACCCAAAACACACCTCCAGGCGGTGTAAGGGCTATTTGACCAAAGAGAGTGATGGAGTGCTGCATCAGATGACCTGGCCACCACAATCATCCGACCTCAACCCAATTGAGAGGGTTTGGGATGAGTTGGACTGCAGAGTGAAGGAAAAGCAGCCAACAAATGCTCAGCATATGTGGAAACTCCTTCAAGACTGTTGGAAAAGCATTCCAGGTGTAGCTGGTTGAAAGAATGCCAAGAGTGTGCAAAGCTGTCATTAAGGCAAAGGGTGGCTACTTTCAATAATTTAGTTTGATTTTTTTTCTCATTTTTTTGGTTAGTACATGATTCCTGGAAAGAGTAGGTGTGTCCAAACTTTTTACTGGTATTGTATGTTGCCCTAAATGTTGTGCAAAATTGGTCGAATCTTAATGAAAATTATTCGCAGCAGTAATGGCTGCCGAAGTATTTTCTCAGTTGTTTACATTTTTTTCTTAATTTAAATATTTTTCTAAAACTTTTTTTCACTTTGAATATGTGGAGAAGCTTGTGTAGACAGCAAATTTTGAAAAAATATCTAGGGAGTCTAGACTTTCTATACATCCTGGTAACAAACAAACTACAGTGTTTGGGATCCCCTGAATTGAATATATTTTGAACAAAATATATACATGTTTATTGATCAAATATAGTGCCATTTTCAGTTACACATTTAGAGTCTAACTGAAGGTTGATACATAATTCCAGTGTATATTAGAATACAGTACGGTGTCAGTGATTTTATGTATTATTAATATATTGATTAATATAATATATATATAATATTAATATATTATTATGTTGTATGTGCACTGTAGGCCTATGTGTACATGTAGGATATTGGATGCATCCCAAATGTTACCCTGTTAACTATGCTCTACTTCTGATCATAGCGAATAGGGAGGCATTTGGGACTCAACCATTGTGGCTAATGCAAGCCCATCCCTGACCTAAATGTTTGCATATTAAAGTCCCTTTTGTGTTATATACAACAGCATTTTAAATAATACTGTACAAGATTTCATTAATCAAAACTGGAGAAAATTTACTGTGGATCTGTAAAAAATGTGTATTGCCAGAGAGGCACAATGCCTGTTCAATAAAACAATATGAGATCATAAATGGTGAGCAGCATCTCGGAGGCAGATTAAATGAAAATCAGGGAATCAATCAGGCCTGTAATAATCTACTGCGACAGATTGTGATAAAAGTAGCTCCTATAATTCACTGTGTATTTCACATTACATGTGATGGCCTTTTTCCCTCCAGAAACACACAGAAACAACTGGATATTATCACAAGTAATAGAGAAGACCTTGACTTCATCCCAAATGGCACGCTATTCCCTATTTAGTGCACAATTTTGACCAGTGAACTAAATAGGGAATAGGGTGTAATTTAAGACAGAGGCTTTATCCAGTAGACTAATATGCCCCCTACAGAGCTACACTGACTACAAGAACCATGGCCAATGTTATTCTTGACACGTTTCTAAAGGCCCTGCTTTTCAACGGTCAAGAAATCAAAATGTAGATGTCAATTTATTAAATACAATGTTTGTTTAATACCTGAAAAAGTTGATGCTTCAATGTCATCCTATTTGTCTATTCTGTGCACAATAAAGAAAGTCAATCGTTCTAAGTCTAATTCATGGTCCTCTGTAGCTCAGTTGGTAGAGCATGGCTCTTGCAATGCCAGGATCAGTGGCGACCCATCATTCAGGACAGGTGGGGAAGAGCCCCACCTGTTTTGAGCCCCAATTGTTTTGCTAAAAATAAAATACACTGCTCAAAAAAATAAAGGGAACACTTAAACAACACAATGTAACTCCAAGTCAATCACACTTCTGTGAAATCAAACTGTCCGTTTAGGAAGCAACACTGATTGACAATAAATTTCACATGCTGTTGTGCAAATGGAATAGACAACAGGGCGAAATTATAGGCAATTAGCAAGACACCCCCAATAAAGGAGTGGTTCTGCAGGTGGGGACCACAGACCACTTCTCAGTTCCTATGCTTCCTGGCTGATGTTTTGGTCACTTTTGAATGCTGGCGGTGCTTTCACTCTAGTGGTAGCATGAGACGGAGTCTACAACCCACACAAGTGGCTCAGGTAGTGCAGCTCATCCAGGATGGCACATCATTGCGAGCTGTGGCAAGAAGGTTTGCTGTGTCTGTCAGCGTAGTGTCCAGAGCATGGAGGCGCTACCAGGAGAAAGGCCAGTACATCAGGAGACGTGGAGGAGGCCGTAGGAGGGCAACAACCCAGCAGCAGGACCGCTACTTCCGCCTTTGTGCAAGGAGGAGCAGGAGAAGCACTGCCAGATCCCTGCAAAATGACCTCCAGCAGGCCACAAATGTGCATGTGTCTGCTCAAACAGTTATTATCTATGCATAGTCACTTTAATAACTCTACCCACATGTACATATTACCTCAGTTACCTCGACACCAGTGCCCCCACACATTGACTCTATACCGGTACCCCCTGTATATAGTCTCCACATTGACTCTGTATCGGTACCCCCTGTATATAGCCTCCACATTGACTCTGTACTGGTACCCCTGTATATAGCCTCCACATTGACTCTGTACCGGTACCCCCTGTATATAGCCTCCACATTGACTCTGTACCGGTACCCCCTGTATATAGCCTCCACATTGACTCTGTACCATAACACCCTGTATATAGCCTCCACATTGACTCTGTACTGGTACCCCCTGTATATAGCCTCCACATTGACTCTGTACCATAACACCCTGTATATAGCCTCCACATTGACTCTGTACCGGTACCCCCTGTATATAGCCTCCACATTGACTCTGTACCGGTACCCCCTGTATATAGCCTCCACATTGACTCTGTACCGGTACCCCCTGTATATAGCCTCCACATTGACTCTGTACTGGTACCCACTGTATATAGCCTCCACATTGACTCTGTACCGGTACCCCCTGTATATAGCCTCCACATTGACTCTGTACCGGTACCCCTTGTATATGGCCCTGCTATTGTTATTTACTGCTGCTCTTTAATTATTTGTTATTCTTATCTCTTACTTTTTGGGGGTATTTTCTTAAAACTGAATTGTTGTTTAAGGGCTTGTAAGTAAGCATTTCACTGTAAGGTCTACACCTGTTGTATTCGGCGCATGCGACAAATACAATTTGATTTGATGTTCTGAATTCTGTCGCTGTACATTTCAAAAGTGCTAATTGTCCGTTCTAGCTCGCTCATTGTCTTAATTGAAATTACGGATTGCCTCTTATCCGCTTGTCGTCGCCTTATGCCATAGTTTGTACATCTCAATTGTCATTAGAAACCACATTTGTTTAAGCAAGTCAGCCATATCAGCTATGTTTTTTTTAAAGGCAGTAAATGAGGCTGATGATCTGTTTCACTGCTAGACAAGGCTCCGCTGATAGCCAGGTGTAGCAGCGGTAAGATGTTGGGACTGCTGTTTGGACAGCTTTATGTAGGCCGTTTGTGGGCACCGTTTGTCATCATTATGGCGCAATTAATGTATTGTTTAGTGTTGTGTTGTGAAGTGGCTTTGCTGGCATGCATCCCACTTTCTTTTTTTTTTTTGCCCCACCAAGATTTACATGCTAAAATCGGCACTGGCCACGATAGTGGGTCCATTTCCAGGGCCACCTATACATAAGAAATGTACGCACGCATGACTGTAGGTCGCTTTGGATAAAGGCATCTGCTAAATGACATATTATTTGTATGTTGTATTGTAACGCTTGAATCTCAGGCAGCAACCTGAGTATGATTCATGGACATTGGGACAAGGAGGAAAAGGCAAGGTGGCTACAGCGGCGCGCTAGCCCGTTCAACTCTTTACAAGGCTGTGTGGGATCATTCAGACATTGTACAACATGTTTTGAATCTAAACAGCCATCCCTGTCCTCTTCATTCTATGCTGTTATTTGTTTCCATGGTAACTTTTTTACCAGCATAGATTTTCGTTTATTTTTTTTTTGTCACTTATGTGTTTTGTGCTTGTTCATCTCATTCTGGCAGAACCTTTTGATGTCATTAAAAACACTTCTAACAAGGTGATATCAGGAGGTGGACAGAGGCACTGTGAATCGTGTAAGTGTTATAGTTACCAGAAGCCTGCCCACAGGTGCAATCGTCTCTCAATATGAAGTTCAATGGCAATTATTCTAAAGATGTAATATTCCTGAAAAGGACTCTGTCCGCAAGCATCAATTTGAAGCTAATTGGCCATCTTGTTTGACAGGGCAGTAAATGAAGCTAAAGATAACTTGTTAAATGTTGATAAATCAGTAGCGTTATATTGTCATGTAACTTCTTCTGTGTAGGGCTATAACCATGATTACTTACATTTATCCTTCACCTTCCTTCTTCACAGAACTTTGAACTAAAAGAGTGTTTTTGTATTTCACACCACGTCTATGTGTCTGTACATCTGTCTTGGCCACCGAGGGAATTCAAGTGAGGTGTTGATATAATTACCAATCACAAAAAGCCGTCACAGAGAAAGGTATTATTTGTTCTCATTCAGTGGAACCTCTTCATGCTGATTACAAAGTAACTCATCTTTTTTTTTTTTATTGTGGAAGATTGGCTGCCAGAACCATATTTTCGGTGAACAGACTACTTAGAGACTACAGGGGTATGGTACAGACGAATAGATCCACATGAAGCACTTTGTAGTAGGCCTTTCTATAACAGTAGAAACGTTTTGACCGTATATTTAATTACATTTTGAAAGACAGGATCTCTGTCTCTTTTAAAGTCACGCAACCCCTATAAATAAAGGCTGTTGTTAGAATGTCAATATCATGAACAGAACTAGAGAATAACTATGGGTCTAATAACACTTCAAATCACAGAGGTACAGATGAATAGACCCACATAAAGCAATATTTTTGGTTCAATTCATGATAGACAGGCCTTTCTATAACTAGTGTAACGACTCTGTAGGCAGAGGAGTGTGTTTTAGTTGAAGTGTTTTAGTGCCAAATCAAGAGACAGACAAGGCAGTTCTGCACTCAAAGGGGATTTATGAACAACCACAAAAATGGTTCACAGGTAGCTTGGGGAATCATCATGTACCAAAATAACTTTCTCACAAAAAATAAGGCAAATACTCTAAATCAACAACTGGCCCTTTATCGCAGTAACTGAACATAAACTTAAATCACTGGGGAAGTTAATATTTTACCACAGGGCAGAGAGAGCTTCAAAATGTCTGCATTGAGGTGCTGACTGGTTCAATGTTCATCCTCCTCCCGACTCTCTCTCCCTCTGCCTCCAGCTCCCCACGTGCTGCCGCTGCAGCCCTAATTGCAGCCAGCTGTACAATATGTGCAGCTGCAGTCAATTAAGTCTCTGTGGAGAGATGCCACACCTTGTAATGAGTGGGTTTAGCCACCAGGTGGGCCAAAAGAAGGCCTTTCCCACCCTTACACCCCTCGGGTGCTGACAGTAGCACAACTACAGAACTCTATGGGCCCTTTGTTCCTGGAATCCCAGTCCTTTATGATTTGCTAGTCTTTAAGTCAAACTCCTCCAAATGTACAATGCATGTACTTTGACTTTATACTGCTTCTGATTGGATGGCCAAAAAGTAGGGATTTGTGGGTATAACAATGTACATGGATGTTTCCTGAGTCATATTTTATATATACCACTTTCTACGTTCTCACAATTTATTCAATATGGATAATTTCCTGATAAACTGGTCTCACAATGTAAAAAGCAAAAGAAGGGCTCTTATGTTGAAATTGTCTTATGTTTCTTCTCATGAAGTATGAGATATCTAAGAAGGGGACAGATTTTAACGATGTGATTCCATCATACTGGAATAGAAAACATGCTGACCAAGGGCTAGATTCAATCTGATCGCCCTTTTTCGACTATGTACCTTTCATGGTAAACACTGCATATATCGGTTCAATAATACAATGCAGATCTTCCGTGGTCAGCATTGAATCCATGCCTTAGTGGGGGGTTTTTTCAAACGAAATGTTATTTATTATTATACTAACACAATACTAGCTATATACAGTATGACTGCCTCAAACATCAGCAACGTGACTGTAATGAATTAACCATAAAACAGAATTACTAGAACAAATAAAAGTACCTCTGACCACAGCAATTTGACAGTACATTTATGGGTACACTCAATTCTGACTTGAATGGAAATGGGCAATTCTAGGGATTATATTTCTATGGAATCAACTGGCCCCACTGTGCACCTACTGTAGATAGCGTGTCCAACTGCCTGATTTCCTGGTGTGACAACAAAGAGGGATTACACAGGGCTTTGAACAAAGTTATTTTTGATTGGTCTGACAAAGCCTCTTGAATGAAGTAGCAAGTCAGCTGATCTCCCATTGTTACCGTGCCAGGTTGGGTAAATGCAAGACAGAAGACTCTGTGATCATTTTTTTTTTCCTTCGTTGGAGGGAATCCATTCTCACTCAAGCAAAAGACATCGTCCCAAATGACACCCTACTCCCTATAAAGTGTGCTATATAGTGTACTACTTCTGGTAAAAAAAATAGGGTGCCTTTTGGGACACATCCATAGTATATTAGGATAAGTCAATCTGGGGTGTTCCAAAGGTCACCAGACAGAAGCTGTAAATCTCTGTGCTGCTTTCAAAGGAGGAAAACTTTTTAAGCGTTGTGCCACATTTGGCAAAGCACCAGGTTCACCTTTTATTGTTTTGAGTTATGAATTTGCTTAGAAATTATTTTATAAAGCACATAAACTGGAGATACGTCAAATTTGGGGTGGCAGGTAGCCTAGTGGTTAGAGGATTGGGCCAGTAACTGAAAAGTTGCTGGATCGAATCCCCGAGCTGACAAGGTAAAAATCTATTGTTCTGCCCCTGAACTGTTTTAACTCACTGTTCCCTGGTAGGTCATCATTGTAAATAAGAATTTGTTCCTAACTGACTTGTCTAGTTAAATAAAAACAATATATAGCAGTCTGAAGCTGGGGCAGACTAGGCTATATAAATACAAAAGAACGTCTGGTCCTGTACATAGAAACTGTTCTATTAAGTTCTGCTCTGCTCTCCTAAAGTCTGGAAAATCAATAGGGTTAAATAGACAAGATGCCATAAAAAAAATTAGGAAAGTAATTTTAACTGATTTGCGACTAACAAAAAATATATATATTTTTTTGTTTATAAACGGTGCAGTTTATTTGTCAAAGTCGTGTCAAGTTGTATCAAACAAAACATCTATTTTCCCTCTGGAGACATAGAGAGGAACATGTCTGTAATAAAGTTAGCTGTTATCGTGAAGTGTTTGTCTCATGTTTCATGAGCTGAAAAAAAAGATCTCACAAATGTTCCATACACACAAAAAAAAAGTATTTCTCTACATTTTTGTGCACAAATTTGTTTACATCCCTGTTAGTGAGATTTTCTCCAAGATAATCCATCCGCCTGACAAGTGTGGCATATCAAGAAACAGCATGATTATTACACAGGTGTCCCTTGTGCTGGGGACAATAAAAGGCCACTCTAAAATCAGCAGTTTTGTCACACAATACAATGCCAAATATGTCTCAAGATTTGAGGGAGTGTGCAATTGGCATGCTGACTGCAAGAATGTCCACGAGCTGTTGACAGAGAATTGAAAGTCAATTTCTCTACCACAAGCCGCCTCCAACATTGTTTTAGAGAATTTGGCCGTACGTCCAACTGGCCTCACAAACACAGACCATGTGTATGGCATCGTGTGGGTGAACGGTTTTCTGATGTCAATGTTGTGAACAGGGTGTCCCATGGTTGTGGTGGGGTTATGGTAAGGGCAGGCATAAGCTACCGACAACAAACACAATTGCATTTTATCGATGGCAATTTGAATGCACAGAGAAACCATGACGAGATCCTGAGGCCCATTGCCATGCCATTCATCTGCCACCATCACCTCATGTTTTAGCATGATCATGCACAACCCTATGTCACAAGGAAGTACACAATTCCTAGAAGCTGAAAATGTCCCAGTTCCTCCATGGCCAGACATGTCACCCATTGAGCATGTTTGGGATGCTGTGGATCAACGTGTATGACAGCGCGTTCCAGTTTTCTCCCAATATCCAGCAACTTTGCACAGCCATTGTAGAGGAGTGGGACCAATGTTCCCTCTAAACTGTGTGCACAGAAATATCAGCCCACAGAGAGAAGCACAAGACTGAACTTCACTCAAGTTTCTATATCACCAAGCATTTCTGTAAAAAATCTCAACCAGCCTCTTGTTCCTATTTTACATTTTTTTTTGTCTAGGGCTGTTGGTGCGTAGGTGCACCTGATTCAGCTGCCCTGTGTGCCAGGTAGGTGAACTGTTGCCATTTTGAACCATTTCATGTGTCTGAAGCAGAGCATGTGAGAGGGGTAGAGTGATGGAAATCCTGGGTGCTTGCACACCACTCAATGCCCTTCCCTACCTCTCTGCTAAAAACTGCACCAGGCTCACTCGAAAACAAAATCTCCCCCTCCAAATTCGCTCCATTCTTTTTGTGACTACCTGGACCTACCAATTGGTTGTTAAATATTGAAACCAAATCATATGGATTTCAATGAAAAGTATTTGAATTAACATAAAAAGGTGAATGTAAGAAGCACACATCATCTCAAATAGGCTACATGTCATATTAAACAGCATATAAACATGATAAATAGGTCAGGAGACAGACAGGGAGCTAAAGATGGAAAGAACGTGAATTATTTAGGCTATATAATGTCATTTATTTCAAGGCTATAGCGTTCAAAGAAGTACCTTGTGAAGCATTTGCTAGTGCGACACAATATGCTGGTAGGGACATAAAGCGCGCAGCATTTAAACAACATTTTGTTGTACTAATTAAATCATTATAGTCTAGAAATTGCTCATACAGGCTGTGGCTTAATTAGAATTAAATACAAATGAATTAAAGAAAAATTATTTATTAGTGTCTTTGAATTCAGATTTAGAATTAAGTTTGGCCAGTCTTCGCCATCTTCAGGTTCCTGCAATGGCGTCTGGAGAACCGGCCAGCAGCTGAGAACATCCTATCACCACTGGGGATGCTAAAGAGAACAT
The DNA here is from genome assembly GCF_901001165.1 of Salmo trutta. NCBI lineage: Eukaryota > Metazoa > Chordata > Actinopteri > Salmoniformes > Salmonidae > Salmo > Salmo trutta. The sequence continues at coordinate 4,657,237 of NC_042959.1, read as the reverse complement.
CCTATCACCACTGGGGATGCTAAAGAGAACATCCTATCACCACTGGGGATGCTAAAGAGAACATCCTATCACCACTGGGGATGCTAAAGAGAACATCCTATCACCACTGGGGATGCTAAACAGCTTCTTGGCCACTCTTGCCAGGTTGGGCAGAGATGCAGAGTTGTTGTTTTTATATTTCCATAAGTAGGCCTAAAGGTTTTTATACAAAATTACCGAATCAAAACTGAAAGCTCCTTGAACGTGGGAATGTGCCAGGCCTATTGGGCCAATATCAATTTTGGCCTATTGTATAGATAATAGCACGAAAATGTTTTTTAGTTTTTTTTTGTTTATAATAGTTTGCTACAATGACACACTTATCTACCCACCTCATTCCTTTATTTTAGCATGTGCACATAGTAAGTACACCATCATACCTTTTGGGATGTGTCTTTTCAGAATCCACAATAATGCTTTACTTGTGGACACTACATCACCCTCTCTTGCTCCTGGTCCTCATCTTTGTAAAATAAATGTTACCTTTATTTAACTAGTCAAGTCAGTTAAGAACACATTCTTAATCACAATGACGGCCCTACACCGGCAAAACCCAGACAATGCTGGGGCAGTTATGTGCCGCCGTAGGGGACTCCCAGTCACGGCCGGTTGTGATACAGCCTGGAATTCGAACCAGGGTGTCTGTAGTGACACCTCAAGCACTGAGACGCAGTGCCTTAGACCGCTGTGCCAATGAAGTCACCTTGATTTAACACCTGTGTGTTTTATCAGTTTCTTTATGAAAATATTTAGCAAACTCTATGACAGTAGTTAAAGCAAGGGGCTATAGCAGCACACAAGTAGACTACAAATGCATACTGGGGCAGACATGCCCTGAGCTCATGAAGTGAGCACTACTGGAGCGAAATTGGAGCGAGCTAGAAGGCCGACGCTCCGGCCTTTGGGAATTTTGCTCCTTGCTCCAGTCAAATTGCGCGCACTCCATTCCTTGCTCTGCTCCAGCTCCTCTCGCATACTCTGGTCTGAAGGCACAAACTCTGCCTTCCGGCTGGCTCAGAGAGCAGATATTTTTTGGGGGTGATTTAATTATTGACTGGCTTTCATCAAGCTGCCGACTCAAGAAAAAACTGTAATCTGTTACATGTAAAGTAGCTGCAATCCGTTACATTACCAGAAAAAATATTATTATCAGATTACAGATACTTATGAAAAACTAGATGATTACATCGAGGATTACTTTTAAATTCATAAAGGATGTTTGTGAGAAAAACAATTCTGACACTTCTCTGTTTTCTTAATGACATTCAAATCAGCATTGAAAAAAGGCGCAAATTTGAATTTATTCCACCTGATCGAGTCTGACCACCAGTCAGAGACCACTATGATGACACACAAAATGATGACCACCAATCAGAGACCACTATGTTGACACACCAAATGTGTTTGATGGATCGCGGGAAAAGAGCTTGAATAGGCTTTTGTAGGTTACAGTCCAAGCTATGTCTTCCAATGATGCAACTGCTGTCGGCATCCAACAATTATTCTAACTTGAATAACACGCTTGGAGGTAAGGGCGACAGCAGTGGTGTTGTCTACGGCGATACGGATATCACTTATTTATGATATCTACATAGCGCATTGACGTGAATCACACCGCTGCTCTCATTTAGCTATTTGCGGTTTATGGATTGTGGTTGTTGTGAATGGCTGTTCACAAATCTAAATGTGTATTTGAACCCAATAATGGTTGAATTCAAGAAGTTTAAGCTGCCTATCAATCATTGTTTTTGAAACCAGTGGACAGCCAGTGAAAAAATGCTCTCTTGCAACAGCTGCATAGTGCGGATCCCAGCCTATGGAATAAAAGTGGGGCTTTTATTGCTCAATCTAATTCATGCTGATAGAAAACAATAATCCATAGGCCTAATGGACACACGCTCAAACTCACACACTTTTGATAAGCTTAAAGGGGCAATCTGTAGTTGCTACACCCATTTTTGGACTTATAAACTATATATGTTTGTCACGGCTGTCGTTGGTGAATGAGGACCAAAATGCAGCAGGTACGTGTATGCTCATATTTAGGTTTATTAACTTACAAAAAACAACTGAATACAAAATAACAAAACTACTAGAACTAACAAACGAACAACTAAACAGTCTGGCAAAGCCTAGGGCTGAACACAGAACAATCACCCACCAAACACAAACACAAACACACCCTCATTTATGAGACTCTCAATCAAAGGCAGATAGAAAACACCTGCCTTCAACTGAGAGTCCCAACACCAATTCACCAGACATAGAAACAGACATACTAGACTCCACATAGAACTACCTAGACATAAACCAAAACCCGGACATACTAAATCAAACCACCCTTTACACAAACACACCACCCCGAACCACATAAAACAAATACCCTCTGTCACGCCCTGACCAAACTACAAAACAATTAACCTTATATACTGGCCAGGACGTGACAGTACCCCCCCCTTAAAGGTGCTACCCCAGAAGCACCTTAACACAAAAAAAATTACCCCCAAACAATACCCAAAAGAAAATTCCCCCTTACTAAAGGGAGGGAAGGGAGGGTGGCTGCCGTCAACGACGGCACTGTGCTACACCCCCCCCTCCCCAACCCACCTATCTTGGAGGCGGCTCAGGTTCTGGCCGTTCCAGGCAGTCTGGGTAGTCTGGAGGTTCGGGGCAGTCTGGGCAGTCTATCAGCTCTGGGCGGTCAGGGCAGTCTGTCAGCTCCGGCAGGTCAGGGCAGTCTGTCAGCTCCGGCAGGTCAGGGCAGTCTGTCAGCTCCGGCAGGTCAGGGCAGTCTGTCAGCTCCGGCAGGTCAGGGCAGTCTGTCAGCTCCGGCAGGTCAGGGCAGTCTGTCAGCTCCGGCAGGTCAGGGCAGTCTGTCAGCTCCGGCAGGTCAGGGCAGTCTGTCAGCTCCGGCAGGTCAGGGCAGTCTGTCAGCTCCGGCAGGTCAGGGCAGTCTGTCAGCTCCGGCAGGTCAGGGCAGTCTGGCCACTCCGGCAGTTCAGGGCAGTCTGGCCACTCCGGCAGTTCAGGGCAGTCTGGCCACTCCGGCAGTTCAGGGCAGTCTGGCCACTCCGGCAGTTCAGGGCAGTCTGGCCACTCCGGCAGTTCAGCGCAGTCTGGCCACTCCGGCAGTTCAGCGCAGTCTGGCCACTCCGGCAGTTCAGCGCAGTCTGGCCACTCCGGCAGTTCAGCGCAGTCTGGCCACTCCGGCAGTTCAGCGCAGTCTGGCCACTCCGGCAGTTCAGCGCAGTCTGGCCACTCCGGCAGTTCAGCGCAGTCTGGCCACTCCGGCAGTTCAGCGCAGTCTGACCACTCCGGCGACTGTTGACTGACGGGCAGCTCCGACGACTGTTGACTGACGGGCAGCTCCGACGACTGTTGACTGACGGGCAGCTCCGACGACTGTTGACTGACGGGCAGCTCCGACGACTGTTGACTGGCGGGCAGCTCCGACGACTGTTGACTCGCGAGGCTGGGTTTACGCACTTGCCGTTTAGTGCGGGGAGCGGGAACAGGACGAGTCGGACTGGGTGGACGCACTTCCGGGTCCGCACGAGAGACAGGAGCTGGAAACCCAGGGCTATGGAGGCGCACAGCCGGTCTAGATCTTACCTCCTGCACAACCCGCCTTGGCTCGATGGAACTAGTAGCCCTGCACGAGCGGAGTGCTCGTACAGGGCAGACTGGGCTGTGCAGGGGCTTGATGGTAGCCGTGCGTAGAGCGGGAGTTGGGTAGCCTGGTCCTCGGAGGCGTACCGGCGACCAGATGCGCTGCGCAGGCATCCTCCTACCAGGCTGGATGCCCGCTCTAGCACGGCACCTGCGAGGGGCTGGAATAACTCGCACCGGACTGTGCGTGCGTATGGGTGAGATATTGCGCTTCTCAGCGAAACATGGCGCTCCCCACCTCATACGCTCCTCCATATAACCACGGGTAGCTGGCTTCCGGCTCTTCCTTCGCCTAGCCAAACTACCCGTGTGCCCCCCCCCAAAATTTTCTTGGGGGTGCCTCTCGTGCTTCAACGCCAGTCTTGTCCCTCGGAAACGTTCCCGGTCCATACCAGCCTTACTCCTATCCTCTCTCTCGCGTACCACCTGTTTCCAAGGAAGGCGATCTTTCCCTGCTTGGATCTCCTCCCAAGTGTAGGAGCCTTCTCCCTCCAAGATCTCCTCCCAAGTCCATCTCTCTCGTTTGTCCTCTTCGAAAATCCTCCGCTCCTTCCTCTGCTGCTTGGTCCTTTGGTGGTGGGTGATTCTGTCACGGCTGTCGTTGGTGAATGAGGACCAAAATGCAGCAGGTACGTGTATGCTCATATTTAGGTTTATTAACTTACAAAAAACAACTGAATACAAAATAACAAAACTACTAGAACTAACAAACGAACAACTAAACAGTCTGGCAAAGCCTAGGGCTGAACACAGAACAATCACCCACCAAACACAAACACAAACACACCCTCATTTATGAGACTCTCAATCAAAGGCAGATAGAAAACACCTGCCTTCAACTGAGAGTCCCAACACCAATTCACCAGACATAGAAACAGACATACTAGACTCCACATAGAACTACCTAGACATAAACCAAAACCCGGACATACTAAATCAAACCACCCTTTACACAAACACACCACCCCGAACCACATAAAACAAATACCCTCTGTCACGCCCTGACCAAACTACAAAACAATTAACCTTATATACTGGCCAGGACGTGACAATGTTAATGTAAATATACAATTTAATCATATTAGTATATGTAATAGAAAGTGATGGGTTAAAAGAAGCCTACATAACCAACCCATAAAATAAAATGTAACATCCATATATGTCCAGCTATATAAACTTTAACATTGATTTATCCTGCAATAGATGTCGTTAAACTGGTAAAATACATTTTGTCTTCTTCTAATGCCTCTCAAGGGGAAAGTAATCTAAAAGTAACTGAATGTAATCAGATTACGTTACTGAGTTTGGGGTAATCCAAAAGTTAAGTTACTGATTACAGTTTTGAACACTTAACTAGTAACTGTAACTGATTACATTTAGAAAGTAACCTACCAACCCTCGTGATCACAATATAGTAGCCATATCTAGGGAAACCAAAGTTCCAAAGGCAGGGCCTAATATAGCGTATGAGAGGTCATCGACAACGATGAGACGGCCTATAGGGAGGAGGTCAGAGAACTGGCAGTGTGGTGCCAGGAGAACAACCTCTCCCTCAATGTGAGCAAGACAAAGGAGCCGATCGTGGACTACAGGAAAAGGCGGTCCGAACAGGCCCACGTTAACATCGACGGGGCTGTAGTGGAGCGGGTCGAGAGATTCAAGTTCCTTGGTGTCCACATCACCGATGAACTATCATTGTCCAAATACACCAAGACAGTCGTGAAGAGGGCATGACAACGCTTAATGCCCCTCAGGAGACTGAAAGATTTGGCATGGGCCCCCAGATCCTCAAAAGGTTCTACAGCTGCACCATCGAGGGCATCCTGACCGGTTGCATCACCGCCTGGTATGGCAACTGCTCGGCATCTGACCATAAGGCGCTACAGAGGGTAGTGCGAACGGCCAAGTACATCACTGGGGCCAAGCTTCCTGCCATCCAGAACCTATATAATAGGCGGTGTCAGAGGAAAGCCCATAAGATTGGCAGAGACTTCAGTCACCCAAGTTATAGACTACTGCTACTTGCTGTTTGTTTGTTACCTATGCATAGTCACTTCACCCCCAGCTACATGTACAGATTACCTCAACTAGCCTGTACCCCTGCACACTGACTCGGTATTGTTATTCTTATTGAGTTACTTTTTATTATAACTTTTTATTTTAGCCTACTTGGTAAATATTTTCTTCATCAACTGCACTGTTGGTTAAGGGCTTGTAAGTAAGCATTTCACAGTTAAGTCTACACTTGTTGTATTCGGCGAATATGGCAAATAAAGTTTGATTTGATTTGAAAATACGTTTTGTTGTGATTCTTATGTTGATGTAAAGAATATTTGTTGGTCCGTGGTGTGTAATGAGGGGCAACCAGGCACTGCATTTGACACATTTATGAAATTGCTTATTCCAGGTACTAATAAGCATTAAAAAAATTACAGTAAAAACTGTTAAATCCCCTTGGATTGATGAGGAATTGAAAACCGATTGAGAAACATACTGCAAATTAAAAAACTATGTGACTAAACGAAATAAAAGAACAATAAACTAGACTATGAAACAAAAATAAATGACATAAAGAATGATAGTAAAAAGCTTTGGAGCAGCTTAAATGAAATGTTGGGAAAAAAAGGCAAACTCGGCGCCATCATTCATTGAATCAAATGGCTCATTCATCACAAAACCCACTGATGTTGCCAACTACTTTCATTGTTTATTCATTGGCAAGATTAGCAAACTTAGGCATGACATGCCAGAAACAAACGCTGACACTACACATCCAAGTATATCTGACTGAACTATGAAAGAGAGACGTTGTACTTTTGAATTCCGTAAAGTCAGTGTAGAAGAGGTGAAAAAAAATATTGTTGTCTATCAACAATGACAAGCCACCGGGGTCTGACAATCTGGATGGACAATTACTGAGGATAATAGCGGACGATATTGCCACTCCTATTTGCTATATCTTCAATTTAAGCCTACTAGAAAGTGTTTGCCATCAGGCCTGGAGGGAAGCTAAAGTAATTCCGCTACCCAAGAAAAGTAAAGACCCTTTTACTGGCTCAAATAGCCGACCAATCAGCCTGTTACCAACCTTTAGTAAACTTCTGGAAAAAAATTGTGTTTCACCAGATACGATGCTATTTTACAGTAAACAAATTGACAACAGACTTTCAGCACACTTATAGGAAATGACGTTCAACAAGCACAGCACTTACACAAATGACTGATGATTGGCTGAGAGAAATGTATGAAAAAATAAATATTGATCATAGTCTGCCGCTGGAAAAACGTACAGTACCACTCAAACGTCATTCCAGGGTTTTTCTTCATTTCGACTATTTTCTACATTGTGTAATAATAGTGAATACATCAAAACTATGAAATAACACACATGGAATCATCTGGTAACCCAAAAAATTATTTTATATTTGAGATTCTTCAAAGTAGCCACCCTTTGCCTTGATGACAGCTCTGCCCACTCTTGGCATTCTCTCAACCAGCTTCATGAGGTAGTCACCTGGAATGCATTTCAATTAACAGGTGTGCCTTGTTTAAAGTCAATTTGTGGAATTTCTTTCCTTCTTAATGCGTTTGAGCAAATCAGGTGTGTTGTGACAAGGTAGGGTTGGTATACAGAAGATAGCCCTATTTGGTAAAAGACCATGTCCATTTTATGGCAAGAACAGCTCAAATAAGCAAAGAGAAACAACAGTCCATCAATACTTTAAGACATGAAGGTCAGTCAATCCGGAAAATTTCTAAAACTTAAAAAGTTTCTTAAAGTGCAGTTGCAAAAACCATCAAATACTATGATGAAACTGGCTCTCAAGAGGACCGCCACATGAAAGGAAGACCCGGAGTTTCCTCTGCTGTAGAGGATAAGTTCATTAGAGTTACCAGCCTCAGAAATTAAAGTCCAAATAAATGCTTCACAGAGTTCAAGTAACAGACACATCTCAACATCAACTGTTCAGAGGAAACAGCATGAATCAGGCCTTCATTGTCGAATTGCTGCAAAGAAACAACTACTAAAGGACACCAATAAGAAGAAGGGACTTGCTTGGGCCAAGAAACACGAGCAATGGACATTAGACTGGTGAAATCTGTCCTTTGGTCTGATGAGTTCAAATTTGAGTCCAAATTTTTGGTTACAACCGCCGTGTCTTTGTGAGATGCAGAGTAGGTGAACGGATGATCTCTGCATGTGTGGTTCCCACCGTGAAGCATGGAGGAGGTATGATGGTTTGGGTGGCCTTAGCTGGTGACACTGTCTGGGATTTATTTAGAATTCACTGCACACTTAACCAGCTGGCTACCACAGCATTCTGCAGCGGTACGCCATCCTATCTGTTTTGCGCTTAGTGGGACTATCATTTATTTTTCAATAGGACAATGATCCAACACACCTCCATGCTGTGTAAGTGCTATTTGACCAAGAAGGAGAGTGATAGAGTGCTGCATCAGATGACCTGGCCTCCACTATCACCCAACCTCAACCCAATAGAGATTGTTTGGGATGAGTTGGACCGCAGAGTAAAGAAAAAGCAGCCAACAGGTGCTCAGCATTTGTGGGAACTCCTTCAAGACTGTTGGAAACACATTCCAGGTGAAGCTGGTTGAGAGAATGCCAAGACTGTGCAAAACTGTCATCAATAGAAAAGGTGGCTACTTGGAAGAATCTATAAAATCTAAAATATATTTTGATTTGTTTAACACTTTTTTGGTTACTACATGTGTTATTTCATAGTTTTGATGTCTTCACTATTATTCTACAATGTTGAACATAGTAGAAATGAAGATCAACCCTTGAATGAGTAGGGAAATGTCCAACCCTTTGAATAGTACTGTATATCTTTTTTTGATGCGTCCCTGGTTAAAACTGTAACTTAAACTGGGTATAGCCTCAATGTTTACAGTAAACGCACGCTGGAAGTTGGACAGAATTTTCACAACATTCAAGTTTGCACTCAACAGACCTGAAATTTGCTCAGTGCTGGAAAAAATTTGAGGGAACATTGAGAGGGACAACATTCCACAGGCCACTATCAACAACCTGATCAACTCTATATAAAAGAGATGTGTCATGCCTCATGAGGCAAATGGTGTTCACACCAGATACTGACCAGTTTTCTGATTCACGCCCCTACCTTTTTTTTTTAAGGTGTCTGTGACCAATAGATGCATATCTGTATTCCCAGTCATGTGCAATCCATAAATTAGCGCCTATTTCATTCATTTCAATTGGCTGATTTCCTTATAGGAACTTTAACTCAGTTAATTATTTTTAAATGTTGCATGTTGAGTTTATATTTTTGTTCAGTATATTTAAGAATATTCTGACTATGCGTTAGCCTTCTGCAAATCTTACTAAGAACCTGAAGACCGTTGTGTTGCTATGTAGCTACGGCCTCAAGTGGACCAACGAGCAGTAGGCTATCTATTATAGATAGACCTGTCCAATAGTAGACAGGATGTGTGTGTGTGTGTGTGTGTGTGTGTGTGTGTGTGTGTGTGTGTGTGTGTGTGTGTGTGTGTGTGTGTGTGTGTGTGTGTGTGTGTGTGTGTGTGTGTGTGTGTGTGTGTGTGTGTGCGTGCATGTGTGGACATGGATTGTGACTCTGTTGTTTGTGGTGTCCATTGATCCTGTTTGTATCAATTGTTGAAGTGGGAGGAGTGAGTCTGTTCCTAGTCCTCTGGTTCATTGGCTCCAGGAAAGGCTTTAAGGTCACTCTCATCTTAGAGTCTTGTCCCTTTGTTGCCAAAACAATTTTTTAAAGGACTTAATCACCTCAGTAAATGGCTGCAATCAGGTATTTGTAGCATGTGAGTAGAACTATGCAATCAATAGTAAACATTGATAAATCTGGCAGATTGTGCCTTTATTAAGTCATGCGTAATAACACTTGGTTCCTGGTGAGAGTGTTTAGTTCACAAGATGTTTGGACTGATCTCCCCTATGACCAACAGGCCTGTAGTACCTCCATGTATCTCCTCTGTGTAGTACCTCCATGTATCTCCTCTGTGTAGTACCTCCATGTATCTCCTCTGTGTAGTACCTCCATGTATCTCCTCTGTGTAATACCTCCATGTATCTCCTCTGTGTAATACCTCCATGTATCTCCTCTGTGTAATACCTCCATGTATCTCCTCTGTGTAATACCTCCATGTATCTCCTCTGTGTAGTACCTCCATGTATCTCCTCTGTGTAGTACCTCCATGTATCTCCTCTGTGTAATACTTCTATGTATCTCCTCTGTGTAGTACCTCCATGTATCTCCTCTGTGTAGTACCTCCATGTATCTCCTCTGTGTAATACCTCCATGTATCTCCTCTGTGTAGTACCTCCATGTATCTCCTCTGTGTAATACTTCTATGTATCTCCTCTGTGTAGTACCTCCATGTATCTCCTCTGTGTAATACTTCTATGTATCTCCTCTGTGTAATACCTCCATGTATCTCCTATTTATAATACCTCCATGTATCTCCTCTGTGTAATACCTCCATGTATCTCCTCTGTGTAATACCTCTATGTATCTCCTCTGTGTAGTACCTCCATGTATCTTCTCTGTGAAATACATCCATGTGTCTATCTATCTACCTATCGATCTTCTCTCATGGAACACGGTGATAATGAGGAATATGGGATTAGACTGGAGGAAGTGCAGAGCTCGGTAGATGGCAGGGGGTTGGTAGGGGGCTTAGGGATGGGTCTAGGCAGGGGGTCCATTAACCCATGGGAGAGCCCAGCTAGACAGGGCTCTAACTCACATGAGGACCTCAGGGAAGAGCTGGCGCTGTTGTTATGGTAACTGCTGGAGGATAGCTAGGCTATATCCCAAATGGAACACTATTCCCTACATAGTGCACTACTTTTCATCAGGACTCTGGTCAAAAGGAGTGCACTATGTAGGGAATAAGAAGCCATTTGGGACACATGTCCTAGAACACCAGGATACCTAGTCACTACATCCTGGAAGTACCTGGAGGATTATGAAACATAGTTGTAGCTGGTGAATTAATTTCCCTTTTTTTCTCCTGCTGAGTTCAGAAGTAAAGACAATATGGCCGCTGAATATTAATTCAATCTCAATGTGGGACCTGTGAATCTCGTACGTTGCATGTTTATACCTGGTGCAATGATGCGATAACCACTTAATCATGCGAAGCAATATCGTTTGGAAAAACGATGAAGGGGTTGTACTGGTAGGGCTTTCTTGCAGATATTCTGGGGAAATGTTAATAACATGGAGACTGTTTTGCACATTGGATGCAGTGGTGAAAAAAGTAGTCAATTGTCATACTTGAGTTAAAGTAAAGATACCTAAATAGAAAATGACTCAAGTAAAAGTGAAAGTCACCCAGTAAAATATTACTTGAGTAAAAGTCTAAAGTTTTAAATGTACTTAAGTATCAAAAGTAAATGGAACTGTTAAAATGTACTTATGTATCAAATGTAAAAATAGAAACCATTTCAAATTTCGTATATTAAGCAAACCAGACGGCCCAATTTTCAGTTTTTTTTATTGACGGATAGCCAGGGGCACACTCCAACACTCAGTCATTTGTATTTGTAGTTATTATGGATCCCCTGGCGGCAGCTACTCTTCCTGGGGTCTAGCAAAATTAAGGCAGTTTATACAATTTTAAAAACATTACAATACATTCACAGATTTCACAACACACTGTGTGCCCTCAGGCCCCTACTCCACCACTACCACATATCTACAGTACTAAATCAATGTTTATGTCTGTATATAGTGCATATGTTATCGTGTGTGTGTGTGTGTGTGTGTGTGTGTGTGTATATGTCCGTGCCTATGTTTAATTACATAATTTACAAACAAAGCATTTGTGTTTAGTGAGTCCGCCAGATCAGAGGCAGTAGGTTTGACCAGGGATGTTCTCTTGATATGTGTGAATTGGACCATTTTCCTGTCAAAATGTATATCAGGGAAAATGTATGGAGTAAAAAGTACATTATTTTATTTAGGAATGTAGTGAAGTAAAAGTTGTCAAAATTATAAATAGTAAAGGAAAGTACAGATACCCCAAAAAACTACTTAATTACTTTATAGTATTTTCACTTCAGTACTTTACACCAATGATTGGATGTGACTAAAGAGAGCTTTGCTATAGAGCTGTATAGTATGGTCATGGAATGGAGGAGTTTCCATATTGTATTCTCACAGTTTATTGGATTGTGAAGAGTGGAAGTAAATCACAATTTCTTCCGAGATGTTGAAATTATTATGGTCTTGTAAAAATTGTATGGTCAATGTATTTTTATTTAAGTATCAATCTAAAAGAAGAACTCAACATGCACAGAAAGTATAAAATCAAGATTGTGAGAAATGTGTTTTTTTTTCCCCAAAAACATTCTAGACACAATATTTGTATTTGTTTAATTTTTCAAAAACAAAAGTAAGCTATCCAACACTAAAGTCTTCCACAGAACCCAAGCCTTCTGTAGAACCCTTTAAATGAAATTTGATTTGATTTAAAGGGTTCGACAGAACCCAAGCCTTCTGTAAAAGAGATAAATAAGTATGAATAATATTTTACCTTGATCCAATACGTCTGGCTGTGTGTTACTGTCTCTGAATTGATTCAAAAGAAAATTCATTTCAGTGTCTGTCCAATCCATCTCACCGAGCTGCGTTATGAAAACTAATATGCCTGAATATTAATATTTGCACTCCTCCTCATGTAGATGTGCATTAATGGACTTTGACAGCTGTGGGGTTATTATTGATGGATCGGTGAAACATAATGAAAGTAAAACTCAACCACCAACAAAAGGTGGCAGCTAAGTGGTAAAAATATGCACCCACTTTGACAGGTTAACAGGCATGAAAAAAAATGACCTGTTTCTACTTCTCCACAGAAAACGTTGAAAATTGATTAGTTAGCGATAGACCCGTCCAGGAACATCTCACTCCGTCCTCGTGCCTAAAATAAGATCCATTACCTGACCACCACATAATAATCCTACCACGTATATGAAATCAAAAATACTGTATAATGAGTAACTAAAAGGAGATACTTTTTTTTTTTTTTTTTGTAGATCAAAATAACTTTGATGAGGAGGATTTGAAACAGGAAACTTTTAGTGTTACCTTTTTTTGTGTTATCTTATCATATATTTCTTAGACTAGAATTGATCATAGGATAAATCCTAAATGGCACCCTATTATCTATATAGTGCACTTCTTTTGACTAGTGCCCTATGGGGAATAGGATGCAATTTGGGACACACAACCTGTTGGTCATTGAGATTCTGGTGGTTTGTTGAACCCTGGTGATCATTAATTAAAGTGGCTGTTCTGTGACTTATTGACCTCTGTAGCTCAAGGGATTTGGATGGTTGTGAGGCAGCTCATGGAAACCTGGCCCATGGCCCCAAGTTCCTTACATTTGGTCAATCCCACAGCGTTTGATTCATGGCAATTTAAATCCCCTCTTTCTAATTAAATGTGATCTGCGCTTGTGCTAAGTGACTTACAGAAGGGGAGGATATCAGCTGCCTCTCAGAGAGACAAGGTGACATTCTGCTTTTCATTACGCAGGATTATAACAGGTAGTTTGATGGACGGGGAGCGCAGGCTGGCTACATACTGTAGAGTAGGGTTTTGAGTCCCAAATGGCACCCTAATTCCATATATAGTACACTACTTTTGACCAGTACCTTAAGAGATCTATATAGTGTAGCAGTCCTTTTGAAAAAAATGTTTGAGAATCAGTGACGGTGCAGTCTTCTGCCAGGAGGAATCGAAGGGATTTGGGGTGGGCTTAATTCACAGCTTAGCCATCCCATCGCTGGTGTCAGCACAATGTAAAGTTCAGCTCTAAATCAGTAATAAAATAACGGCATCTGTCAGACAACGTTGTCTTAGGAGAACAAGTGAATTCAAATTTTTCGGTCAATAGTATAGGCCTACCTAGTACATACCTAAAGTTTCTATAAATGTACATCGGTGGACTTAATTAACGTGTGGTTCTTGTTTGAAAGAGAGTATGTGTTTTGAGTGTATGACATGGAAATTAAATGGATTTCATCAATATTGGTGACCATTAAAAATACCTTCAAAACAATGACAGGCCATTTCTGGCCTTTCTAGGGAGTTTTTTCCTAGCCACCGTGCTTCTACACCTACATTGCTTGCTGTTTGGGGTTTTAGGCTGGGTTTCTGTACAGCACTTTGAGATATCAGCTGATGTAAGAAGGACTTTATAAATACATTTGATTTGATTGATATGGCTACATTTATATGGTCACTATGCTAACTTTTTGGTAACTTACCGAATAAGTTGTCTGGCTAGCCACCGCCGCTGACCATATACTAGTGTGATTAGCTGATTTAGCTGGCTAAAAAAGGTACCAAGCAGCTAGCGTAGATTGGTGTATCTTGCTAGCTATCTTATATACAACAATGGCCTATACTAACTAGCAAAGTTAGCTACACTAAGGCCATATTGGGAAGCTTGAGTCAAGTCAAGAAACTACATGTGTCACGTAGCACTTAGCATTGCATTATACTTATGATACTTTCAAGCATCTCAACCTTAATAAAGCGCTGCTAGGTTAGGTTGCCACATAGTGAATTATGCCACAGTTTTAGCAAAGCCACACCAACAAAGCACCTGTTTTCTTTTTATCAGCCGTTTGAACATGATGACATTTGCTTATAAGGGTTTGTGAGGAATCACAGAGAAGCCAAAGTATGCATCCCAAATGGCAAACTATTCCTTATATAGTGCCCCTACTGTTGACCAGAGCCCTGTAAGCCCTGCTCAAAAATAGTGCACTAATTATTTTATTTTTATTTAACTAGGCAAGTTCGTTAAGAACAAATTCTTATTTACAATGACGGCCCTACACCGGCCAAACCCTAACCCGGAGGACACCGGGCCAATTGTGTTGCCGCCCTATGGGACTCCCGATCACGGCCGGTTGTGATAAAGCCTGGAAACAAACCAGGGTCTGTAGTGACGCCTCTAGCACTGAGATGCAGCGCATTAGACCGCTGCGCCACTCGAGAGCCCAGTACATAGGTAATAGGGTGCCATTTGGGGCACAGACAATGCATGTCCTTGAAGGACATAGCCACTGCCATGATCAATTATTATTACATGTTCACTGACATATAGAGTACATGCTCTGTGCCAAACAGCTGCTAAAAGTTGACAGAGAATAAGATATTGTAACGACCCTGAGTTTATAAGCGCGGAAGTCGACTCTGCCGCTCCAGCATGCTTTTGCGGCACAGTCGATAGCGCGCCGGACTTCGGGCTAGAAGGTCGAGGGTTCGAGACCTGCTCCCTGCCTGTTTCATTACAATCTTTTGTACAGTTGGACTATACTCCTGGTGAGGCTTTTCTCGAAATAGCCAAACAAAAATAACTGTAAATCAAACCATCTTTAATGTGATTTGATTATGTGTCAAACATTCACAAATTAGGTCTAATACCACAACTTGCTGAGACTGTTGTAGTTGAAGAAGAAGGCCTTTGGTTGACAAAGATGGCCGTCTCTTGCTCCAATGAAAGATATGTATTTACAATTTGTTTTTATTTTAGCAGGGAAGTTGACCGAGAACACATTCTCTTTTACAGCAACAACCTGGGGAATAGTAACAGGGGAGAGGAGGGGAGATGAATGAACCAATTGGAAGCTAGGGATGATTAGGTGGCCATGATGGTATAAGGGCCAGATTGGGAAATGTAGCCAGGACACTGGGGTTAACACCCCTACTCTTACGATAAGTGCCATGGGATCTTCAGTGACCAAAGAGAGTCAGGACACCCTTTTAACGTCCCACCCGAACGACGGCACCCTACACAAAGAAACGGCTTCAGAGAGGAAGTTCAAAGACGAATAAAAGAACACCTTCAATTAACAACACAACCATGGTAATGTATAGCTGAGCATGTCTAGACAACACAACCATGGTAATGTATAGTGGAGCATCTCTAGACAACACAACCATGGTAATGTATAGCAGAGCATCTCTAGACAACCCAACCATGGTAATGTATAGTGGAGCATCTCTAGACAACACAACCATGGTAATGTATAGTGGAGCATCTCTAGACAACACAACCATGGTAATGTATAGTGGAGCATCTCTAGACAACACAACCATGGTAATGTATAGCAGAGCATCTCTAGACAACACAACCATGGTAATGTATAGTGGAGCATCTCTAGACAACACAACCATGGTAATGTATAGTGGAGCATCTCTAGACAACACAACCATGGTAATGTATAGCAGAGCATCTCTAGACAACCCAACCATGGTAATGTATAGTGGAGCATCTCTAGACAACCCAACCATGGTAATGTATAGCAGAGCATCTCTAGACAACACAACCATGGTAATGTATAGCTGAGCATCTCTAGACAACACAACCATGGTAATGTATAGCTGAGCATCTCTAGACAACACAACCATGGTAATGTATAGCGGAGCATCTCTAGACAACACAACCATGGTAATGTATAGCGGAGCATCTCTAGACAACCCAACCATGGTAATGTATAGTGGAGCATCTTTAGACAACCCAACCATGGTAATGTATAGTGGAGCATCTCTAGACAACCCAACCATGGTAATGTATAGCAGAGCATCTCTAGACAACACAACCATGGTAATGTATAGCTGAGCATCTCTAGACAACACAACCACGGTAATGTATAGCGGAGCATCTCTAGACAACACAACCATGGTAATGTATAGCGGAGCATCTCTAGACAACCCAACCATGGTAATGTATAGTGGAGCATCTTTAGACAACCCAACCATGGTAATGTATAGTGGAGCATCTCTAGACAACACAACCACGGTAATGTATAGCTGAGCATCTCTAGACAACACAACCATGGTAATGTATAGTGGAGCATCTCTAGACAACCTAACAATGGTAATGTATAGCGGAGCATCTCTAGGCAACACAACCATGGTAATGTATAGCGGAGCATCTCTAGACAACACAATCATGTTAATGTATAGTGAAGCATCTTTAGACAACCCAACCATGGTAATGTATAGCAGAGCATGTCTTGACAACCTGACCATCGTAATGAATAGCAGAGCATCTCTTGACAACCCAACCATGGTAATGTAAAGCTGAGCATTTCTATACTAGCGTGTATCCCATTATCTTCCCTTCGTACTCTGCCTTGCAAGGATACAGTAATGGCCTTGTTGTGATTGCAGCCTATTAGAAGGAGCTACACAAGTCTCTTGTCTTCGGAGGAATTAGTGATTTAGTCTCCTGTTTGTCTTTCGGAACGCCTCTCTGTTCTTATACGACATGTGCTTTTGTGGGAACCATTTCACAGTAGGAATATACACTCCTCGCAAACCAAAAAGCATCATCACCAACCCTGTGTTCCTGGATTCAACCAATGTGAATCCAAATCGTAGCAGGTGGAACAATTCACACGGTGTCCAAAACAAATCATGACGTATTACCAGTAACACTCGAGGTTTCATGTGTTTTTCATTTTGCTGCCCGGGTCTTGAAGTGAAGTCCGCTCTTAGCAGGGGGATAATACAGCATGTGTAGTAGCTGTGTGAGTAGTTGGTAAGTATATCAGATAACATCTCTGTTCAGATGTCTTTTCGGTGTTAAAAAAATCATACTCTAATATGCTAAATTCCATTTATAACAATTATATTAAGCAATTATATTATTATTTATCTCTCCAGATTTTCCCAAATGAACAAACATGTGTATCTATCCAGCCTGATCAGTTCCCCCTGCCAGAATGGTGAAGTTTAAAATTCCTGTTGATTGAATAGGACCACTTCATGTGTGCATACTGGTGACCCGTACATGACTGAAATATGTATTTTAATTACAGTGTATTTACATACGTACAGTTCTTGACAGTTCCTTGATGATGTCCTATCAAACATGTTGATGCGTTAAGTTGGCCTACTGTTATTGCACACTGATTGCCTTAACCGTATTATGCTGTTATTATACATATTATTATACTGTTGTCATACATGTTATTTTATATATATATATATATATATATATATATATATATATTTATCTATTATTATATATATATTTGGTATTACACTGTTATTATACTGTTATTATATATTCATATACTGTTCTTATACTATTATTGTACATTTTATGATTTATATCATTACACTGTTATTATACTGTTATTATACTGTTATTATACTGTTATTATACTGTTGTTATTATACTGTTGTTATTATACTGTTATTATACTGTTGTTATACTGTTATTATATTGTTATTATACTGTTATTATACTGTTGTTATACTGTTATTATACTGTTATTATATTGTTATTATACTGTTATTATACTGTTATTACACTGTTAATATACTGTTGTTATTATACTGTTATTATACTGTTATTATACTGTTATTATACTGTTGTTATTATACTGTTATTATACTGTTATTATACTGTTATTATATTGTTGTTATTATACTGTTGTTATTATACTGTTATTATACTGTTATTATACTGTTATTGTACTGTTATTATATTGTTATTATACTGTTATTACACTGTTATTGTACTGTTATTATACTGTTATTATACTGTTATTATACTGTTGTTATTATACTGTTATTGTACTGTTATTATACTGTTGTTATTATACTGTTATTATACTGTTATTATACATGTTATTATATTGTTGTTATTGTACTCTTATTATACTGTTATTATACTGTTATTATACTGTTATTATACTGTTGTTATTGTACTGTTATTATACAGGAGTTTTCCAAGATGGCGTAGCAGTGCAGACGTGTTTTGTTCGTCCTCTCGTGTACTTTTGTGTTTTCGTCCTTTTTTGTATATATTTCGATTTTTATTTTCAATCTCTTTCCATTTTAACTCAATTATACCTTCCGGTATCCTGCCTCACCCAATGTGATACAGAACTGCTATTATTTTAAATTTTTAGACCTTATAGCAAGAGCCACCTAGCCCTCAGAAGCTAACCAGCTAATTTAGCTACAAGCTATTTAGCCATTGTTAGCCACTGCTAGCGGCCTTTACCTGCACAGATACCAGACCTTTTTTTTTAGCTTGGATAATACTCGCCAGCCTACCAGTATCGGACTGTCTCTCCACTATTCCTGCCGTAATCCCTGGACCATTACTCCTGATCTTCAAAGCTAGCTAGCACCCACCGAGTGACCCAGTACCGAAGCTATCCCTGAGGCCCACCTCCCGGCCTACTCAGTTGTTCACCCCAACCCCACCCAAACACGGCTAGAACCCACTACTCCACCGGATCCTTGCCGTAAGCTCTGGACCTTGGCACCGGATCACCGCTGCTACCGAGTGGCTATAGTGGCTAACGCCCCATGCCCTGAAGCTAGCACCAGGTAGCCGTGCGCCAGGCGCATCCCCCGGGTAGCAAACTAAATTACTACATCTACAATACCTCTTTCGCCATCTGGCTTGGATCCTTTGTCGACACGGCACCCCGCCGCACCACCACGACTGATCTGCCGACGAATACTCCATCCGCTGTGCCTCCAACCGGCCTCCATCGGACGCCGGAGCAGACGCTTCTACTAGCCCCGGGCTACTAACTTAAGCGCCGTGTCGCCCGCGTGCTAGCGTAGTAGCGACTACTCCGCGGCCTCCCTGTTCTATCTACCGCTGCCCCCTGGACCCTATGATCACTTGGCTACATAGCTGATGCCTGCTGAACTGTCCATTAATCACGGTACTCCATTCTGTTTCATTATTTGTTTATCTGTTGGCCCCAGCCACGAACTCAGGCTGTGTGTGTAGTTAATCGACCCTCTCTGTCCAGTCATCGCCATTTTACCTGTTGTTGTTGTTGTTTTAGCTGATGAGCTGTTGTCTCACCCGTTGTTGTCTAGCTAGCTCTCCCAATTAACACCTGTGATTACTTTATGCCTCGCTGTATGTCTCTCTCAAATGTCAATATGCCTTGTATACTGTTGTTTAGGTTAGTTATCATTGTTTTAGTTTACAATGGAGCCCCTAGTTCCACTCATCATACCTCTGTTACCTCCTTTGTCCCACCTCCCACACATGCGATGACCTCACCCATTATAACCAGCATGTCCAGAGATACAACCTCTCTTATCATCACTCAGTGCCTGGGCTTACCTCCGCTGTACCCGCACCCCACCATACCCGTCTGCACATTATGCCCTGAACCTATTCTACCTCGCCCAGTAATCCGCTCCTTTTATTCTTTGTCCCCAACGCTCTAGGCAACCAGTTTTGATACCCTTTAGCCGTACCCTCATCCTAATCCTCCTCTGTTCCTCAGGTGATGTGGAGGTAAACCCAGGCCCTGCATGTCCCCAGGCACCCTCATTTGTTGACTTCTGTGATCAAAAAAGCCTTGGTTTCATGCATGTCAACATCAGAAGCCTCCTCCCTAAGTTTGTTTTACTCACTGCTTTAGCACACTCCGCCAACCCTGATGTCCTTGCGTGTCTGAATCCTGGCTTAGGAAGGCCACCAAAAATTCGGAGATTTCCATACACAACTACAACATTTTTCGTCAAGATAGAACTGCCAAAGGGGGAGGAGTTGCAATCTACTGCAGAGATAGCCTGCAAAGTTCTGTCATACTGTCCAGGTCTAGACCCAAACAGTTAGAACTTCTAATTTTAAAAATGAATCTCTCCAGAAATAAGTCTCTCACTGTTGCCGCCTGCTATTGACCCCCCTCCGCTCCCAGCTGTGCCCTGGACACCATTTGTGAATTGATCGCCCCCCATCTAGCCATCTAGCCACTGTTAGGTGACCTAAACTGGAATATGCTTAACACCCCGGCAGTCCTACAATTTAAGCTAGATGCCCTCAATCTCACACAAATCATCAAGGAACCCACCAGGTACAACACCAAATCCGTAAACATGAGCACTCTCATAGACGTTATCCTGACCAACTTGCCCTCCAAATACACCTCCTCTGTTTTCAATCAGGATCTCAGCGATCACTGCCTCATTGCCTGTATCCGCTATGGGTCCGCGGTCAAACGACCACCCCTCATCACTGTCAAACGCTCCCTAAAACACTTCTGCGAGTAGGCCTTTCTAATCGACCTGGCCCGGGTATCCTGGAAGGATATTGACCTCATCCCGTCAGTCGAGGATGCCTGGTCATTCTTTAAAAGTAATTTCCTCGCCATCTTAGATAAGCATGCCCCGTTCAAAAAATGCAGAACTAAGAACAGATATAGCCCTTGGTTCACTCCAGACCTGACTGCCCTTGACCAGCACAAAAACATCCTGTGGCGGACTGCACTAGCATCGAATAGTCCCCGTGATATGCAACTGTTCAGGGAAGTCAGGAACCAATACACGCAGTCAGTCAGGAAAGCAAAGGATAGCATTTTCAAGCAGAAATTTGCATCCTGTAGCTCTAACTCCAAAAGGTTTTGGGACACTGTAAAGTCCATGGAGAATAAGAGCACCTCCACCGAGCTTCCCACTGCACTGAGGCTAGGTAACACTGTCACCACCGATAAATCCATGATAATCAAACATTTCAATAAGCATTTCTCTACGGCTGGCCATGCTTTCCTCCTGGCTACCCCAACCCCAGCCAACAGCTCCCCCCCCCCCCCCCGCAGCTACTTGCCCAAGCCTCCCAGCTTCTCCTTCACCCAAATCCAGATAGCAGATGTTCTGAAAGAGCTGCAAAACCTGGACCCGTACAAATCAGCTGGGTTAGACAATCTGGACCCTCTCTTTCTAAAACTATCCGCTGCCATTGTTGCAACCCCTATTACCAGTCTGTTCAACCTCTCTTTCGTATCGTCCGAGATCCCTAAAGATTGGAAAGCTGCCGCGGTCATCCCCCTCTTCGAAAGGGGTGACACCCTAGACCCAAACTGTTACAGACCTATTTCCATCCTGCACCGCCTATCCAAAGTCTTCGAAAGCCAAGTTAATAAACACTGACCATTTTGAATCTCACTGTACCTTCTCCGCTGTGCAATCCGGTTTCCGAGCCGGTCACGGGTGCACCTCAGCCACGCTCAAGGTACTAAGTGATATCATAACCGCCATCGATAAAAGACAGTACTGTGCAGCCGTCTTCATCGACCTGGCCAAGGCTTTCGACTCTGTCAATCACCGTATTCTTATCGGCAGACTCAATAGCCTTGGTTTTTCTAACGACTGCCTCGCCTGTTTCACCAACTACTTTGCAGACAGAGTTCAGTGTGTCAGTTCAGTGTGTCTGGCATGTTGTCCAGACCTCTGGCAGTCTCTATGTGGGTACCACAGGGTTCAATTCTCGGGCCGACTCTTTTCTCTTTATATATCAATGATGTCGCTCTTGCTGCGGGCGATTCCCTGATCCACCTCTATGCAGACGACACCATTCTGTATACTTCTGGCCCTTCCTTGGACACTGTGCTAACTAACCTCCAAACGAGCTTCAATGCCATACAACACTCCTTCCGTGGCCTCCAACTGCTCTTAAACACTAGTAAAACCAAATGCATGCTTTTCAACCGTTCGCTGCCCGCACCCGCCTGCCCGACTAGCATCACTACTCTGGACGGTTCTGACTTAGAATATGTGGACAACTATATATACCTAGGTGTCTGGTTAGACTGTAAACTCTCCTTCCAGACTCATATTAAACATATCCAATCCACAATCAAATCTAGAATCGGCTTTCTATTTCGCAACAAAGCCTCCTTTACTCACGCCGCCAAACTTACCCTAGTGAAACTGACTATCCTACCGATCCTCGACTTCGGCGATGTCATCTACAAAATAGCTTCCAATACTCTACTCAGCAAACTGGATGCAGTCTATCACAGTGCCATCCGTTTTGTTACCAAATCACCTTATACCACCCACCACTGCGACATGTATGCTCTAGTCGGCTGGCCCTCACTACATATTCGTCGCCAGACCCACTGGCTTCAGGTCTTCTATAAGACTATGCTTGGTAAAGCTCCACATTATCTCAGTTCACTGGTCACGATAACAACACTCATAGCACACGTTCCAGCAGGTATATCTCACTGATCATCCCCAAAGCCAACACCTCATTTGACCGCCTTTCATTCCAGTTCTCTGCTGCCAGTGACTAGAACGAATTGCAGAAATCACTGAAGTTTGAGACTTTTATTTCCCTCACCAACTTTAAACATCAGCTATCTGAGCAGCTAACCGATCGCTGCAGCTGTACTTAGCCCATCTGTACATTGCCCACCCTATCTACCTACCTCATCCCCTTACTGTTTTTATTTTATTTACTTTTCTGCTCTTTTTGCACACCAGTATCTCTACATGCACATCTTCATATGCTCATTTATCACTCTAGTGTTAATCTGCTAAATTGTAATTATTCACTCCTATGGCCTATTTATTGCCTACCTCCTCATGCCTTTTGCACACACTGTATATAGACTTCATTTTTTCTACTGTATCATCGACTTGTTTATTGTGTTATTGGCCTGTTTGTTTACTCCATGTGTAACTCTGTGTTGTTGTCTGTGTCACACTGCTTTGCTTTATCTTGGCCAGGTCGCATTTGTAAATGAGAACTTGTTCTCAACTTGCCTACCTGGTTAAATAAAGGTGAAATTAAAAAAATGTAAAAATACATGTTAATATACTGTTGTTATTGTACTGTTATTATACATATTATTATACTGTTATGCATTTTATTATTTGTTGTTATACTGTTATTATACTGTTCTTGTTGTTATATATTTTATTATTTATGTTATTATACTGTTATACATGTTATTCTACAGTAATTATAATGCTCTTATTATACTGTTATTATAATGTTATTATACTGTTATTATAAATGTTATTATACTGTTATTATAAATGTTATTATACTGTAATTATTCTGCTCAAATAAGCAAAGAGAAATGACAGTCCATCATTACTTGAAGACATGAAGGTCAGTCAATACAGAAACTTTGAAAAACTTTGAAGTGCAGTCGCAAAAACCACTAGAGTTACTGGCGTCAAAAACTGCAGAAGCAAAAAAATATTTCACGGAGTGCAAGTAACAGACATCTCAACATAAACTGTCCATGAATCAGGCTTTCATGGTCGAATCGCTGCAAAGAAACCATTATGCTTTGCATATGACACTGTCAGTGATTTACTTCGAATTCAAGACACTTAACCAGTATGGCTACCACAGCATTTTTGCAGCGATACGCCATCCCATCTGGTTTGCGCTTAGTGGGACTATCATTTGTTTTTGCACAGGACAATGACCCAAAACACACCTCCAGGCTGTGTAAGTGCTATTTGACCAAGGAGAGTGATGGAGTGCTGCATCAGATGACCTGGCCACAATCACCCGTCCTTAACCCAATTGCGATGGTTTGGGATGAGTTGGACCACAGAGTGAAGGAAAAGCAGCCAACAAGTGCTCAGCATATGTGGGAACTCCTTCAAGACTATTGGAAAAGCATTCCTCGTGAAACTGGTTGAGAGAATGCCAAGAGTGTGCAAAGTTGTCATCAAGGCAAAAGGTGGCTACTTTCAAGAATCTCAACACTTTTTTTGGCTACTACATGATTCCATGTGTGTTATTTCATAGTTTTGATGACTTCACTATTATTCTACAATGTAGAAAATAGTCAAAAATCTATAAAAACCCTTGAATGAGTAGGTGCGTCCAAACTTTTGACTGGTACTGTATGTTATCGCATTATACTGACACTATTCAATGAGGGATGTTGTGTGATCACTAAATGCCCAAGGAGACATAACAAATGGCTGTAATTCTGAACAAATTGATACACATTGATACAACGCTAGAGGGCCATCTCCAGTGGTCCTTTTTTATAAATGAGGACGTAACATGACCATAAGTCAAAACGTAGGTCGTTTTTTATGGGCTTAACTCCATGATCAGTGGGGGGGTGGTAGATCTCACACAGGCTGCATCTCGAATGGCACCCTATTCCCTATTTAGTGCACTACTTTTGACCAGGTTCCGTAGGCTCCCATAGGCTTCTGGTCAAAAGTAGTGCACTATAATATAGGGAATAGGGTGTCATTTTGGGATACGTCCATATAGTCACCAGGCAGCGGTAAACCTGCCTACCAGGCCTGAGATATCTGGATATAAATGGCCCTAGCGGAGCCATTCACAGCCATCCCCAGCGGGGACTTAGTGATAGCAAAGGAAGTTCAAGGTATAATCTCAGTTGGCCCATGAACAGGACTAATGAGAGACTGGAAGAGGAACAGGAAGATCATTATACTTTACATACTAACCTTGGCAACTGGACCTGTCCTTTAATGACAGCATAATTCAGTGTTCCACCTTGGGAATCTGCCATAGATCTTAGTTTATGAGGTCACCTGTGTAACCTCAATCATTCAAGTGCATGCTCTGTCTTTGCTTCGGTGACTCTCTCTCTCTCTCTCTTCCTACCTCCCTGCCTCAGTCCTGCATGGTTGGGGTGTTGCAGAAAACACTGGCTGTTGATGTTGTTGGTTGAAGCCAAACATTTCACCTTCTAATAACCTCCTCATTTTAATAAAACGTTTCAGGGTTTGAATGTAATAATTTGCTGATGTGTCTGATGAAGACACGTTTGAACCGTATTAATTTAATAAATGATAGAGGTGTATTAGATACACGTTGCCATTTGTCCATCTCTAAGGCTAATTACTAGAACACATAGATTCCTGGACAATGTGACCGTGCTTCTACATCTGCATTGCCTGCTGTTTGGGGTTTTAGCCTGGGTTTTCTGTATACTGTAGCACTTTGTGACATCTGCTAATGTAAAAAGGCCTTTATAAATACATTTGATTGATTGATTGATTGATTGATTGATTGATTGATTGCAGTGGACACAGCGTCATTTCAAATCAAAGGACACTTTCATAAGCTCTGCCAACAAGGTTTAACTCGATGAGTGTAGTAGACTAAAGTTCCACCTACACCTAGTCAGAGGAGAAACCACATATACAGCTCTAGTTCGCTACAATAAAACAGCCCAAAAAGACTCATTGATCCAGAGTTCAGCTTAGCCGTTAGTTGGAGCTACAATGGTGCCCTCTGGGACTAACTTAGTGTTAGTCACACTGTGTCCAATCTGCTGGCCCGGTTGAAAAGGTACCTAATTGATATTGGATCTTATTATGTATTGATCACAGTCGGCTGCTCCATGTCTGAGTACTACAGTGTCTAATTAAATGATTCAATTTATCCCCCCCCCCACCCCACCCACCACACTTTTACAATACAATAACAATAGGACACTGTAATGTGTTAAAACATTATTCACAAAGTATATCAATAGAGTTCACAAATGTATTTGCAGTAGGCTTGGCTACCAGAGTGGCTTCACTCTCTGCGAGTCATTTGGAAAAAGATACACGTAGAGCTGACGATGGTTTTTACTACGGTGTATGGGGTGAGACAAAGTGACTCTGTGGACTTACATTATTAAAGCCCTTAGATGTGTTTTGCTTGTTTTCAGATGATGAAATATATGATCATTCAGCATGAGGAAGAAGTAGAGCCATAGTTAAAAGACATTGCCTGCTCTGAAGGAGCCACGACTCAGGGTGAGCGTTCTGTTTTTACTCTCACACCATCACAAAGACTCCATCAGTAGTAAAGGAAGGACGGAGGGAAGAGAGGAGACAATGCTAATGTGACTGGATGAGCTAAAGTAATTCAAGTGTGTTTCTGTAAACCATGAACTATGTACTCAATGTACTTAGTAGTGTTGTCTCAATGCCACAGCTGTATGGCTGCTGTATAGAATACATGTAATATATTGTCTTATACCATTCAGCCTTTTAACTTCATTGTTCTTCAACCATACGGAAATAGTCATGGCTTACATCTAGACACTAGAAGTACAGTTCAAATCATACAGCAGTTGTCACTGGATAAATCACACCCTGTCACTCACAAAAGTGATTATTGAAGGAAAGAAAGAGAGTTAGATTCACTGGTTATTAATTAGTGAGAAATTATTACCAATCAACCATACAGAAATACTGTGTTACCCTGGTTATTAATTAGTGAGAAATGATCACTAATCAACCAATCAACCATACAGAAATACTGTGTTAACCTGGTTATTAATAAGTGAGAAATTATCAACAGAAACACAAAACTAATGCCGAACATAAAACACAAAATTAATTTCAAAACAAGCTTGAGGAATTGGTCAAATATATTCCCACACATTCTTTCAAAAGGGTCCGTATGTCTTTGTGGATAAGATGTTTTTATATTTTCTGTTAATACTGCTGCTGTTAGTTGTTCTTGTGTGTATGTGTGTATATATGTAGCGTTTATTTAATGCCAACTTTCAACTGCTCTTTAGAAATCCCTGAGAGCTTTGACGTGCAATGCCAGTTCCTCTCCCATTCTAGGATCTGTCACTTTCCCTGGTTCAGATCTGTCACTTTCTCTGGAACAGGAGAGGGCAAAGAGAGCTCTCAGCGGACCCTTGCAAAGACAAGTGGTACACCAGCCAGACCACATCTCAACGCCAAATGTAATCATACTGGATGATAGGCTACTATTCCTCCCTAAAATGCCCTCCACTTTTACAGTAAAGATATACTGTAGATTACATTGTAAAAATTGTAGTAAAATTTTACATTAATTCATTTGATTATCTACATAAGGATATGATTGATAGGTGCATGTCCATCATATGTCCTCTGACATAAAATCATATTAGATAACTGCATAGAGAGAATCAGACATGAGTGTAAAAGAAAAAGCCACACACGTTACCAATAACACTTCCTAATTTATGTAATTTATGGTTTATCAAGTACCACATGCTGTATTTTTATACCTGATATACATATTATCAACTCATCTATGGGGATTTATATTCACAGTGTGGCACGGGGGATTTATCAGAGCAGGCATGGTTTGTGTTACCATATTGCCACCTAGTGATATTGCGTCAAATTTGCTCTCTTGATTCATGGAGAAGAGATTAGGTTGGATACTACTGGTGTGGAATGAGGCATTATGTGTATTTTGTTATAATACTCCAATGAATCAAGACATGATAACTGAAATGTGTTCATTGGGATGAGAAGGATTTGGAAACTATTGGCTGCCATTTTAGTTTTTTTGTGACCAACTTTTTATTATTTCAATTTTTTCAAAATGAAACAGACAATAATCTTCAAAAAGTACGTACAGTAAGTTCCCTCACTTGCCTCCCCTCCTGGCAACCAGAGAAAAACTCTGTGGGCCTGGAAGCAAAAGAAAAAATATGAAAATTAGTATATACACTGAGTGTACAAAATCGATTCCATGACAGACTGACCAGGTGAAAGCTATGATATTTTACTGGTGTCAGTTTTTAAATCCACTTCAATCAGTGTAGGGGAGGAGACAGGTTAAAGAAGGATTTTTAAGTCTTGAGACAATTAAGACGTATGCCATTTAGAGGGTGAATGAGCAAGACAAAATATTTAAGTGCCTTTAAACGGGGTATGGTAGTAGGTACCAGACACATGGTTTAAGTCAAGAACTGCAACGCTGCTGGGTTTTTCACTTTAAACAGTTTACTGTGTGTATTAGATCTTTAGAGTCTAAGACGTTGGTTGGGGGGTGCTAAGCTGACATATGGAATTGTTTAAAGATTGTCATACTATGGACTATTTAGCTGTTTGATTTAGAATTTTAGGACCCTTTTAGGTATTACTACTACAGCCCAAAGAAATGCATTGAATAACACATTCATATATACAGTGCCAGTATTCAGACCCCTTGACTTTTTCACCATTTTGTTAGGTTACAGCCTTACTCTTAAATTGATTAAATTGTTTGTTTTTTCATCAATCTACACATAATACCACACAATGACAAGGCAAAAATAGGTTTTTAGACATTTTTGATAATTTATTTAAAAAATGTAATCTGAAATATCACGTTTACATAAATATTCAGACCCTTTGCTCGGTACTTTGTTGAAGTATCTTTGATCTTTGGCAGCGATTACAGCCTCGGGTCTTCTTGGGTATGACGCTACAAGCTTGGCACACCTGTATTTGGGGAGTTTCTCCCATTTCTTCTCTGCAGATCCTCTCAAGCTCTGTCAGATTGGATGGGGAGCATTGCTGCACAGCTATTTTCTGGTCTCTCCGGAGATGTTAGATCAGGTTGAAGTCCGGGCTCTGGCTGGGCCACTCAAGGACATTCAGAGACTTGTCCCAAAGCCACTCCTGCGTTGTCTTGGCAGTGTGCTTAGGGTCATTTTCCTGTTGGAAGGTGAACCTTCGCCCCAGTCTGAGGTCCTGAGAGCTAAGGAGCCGGTTTTCATTGAGGATCTCTCAGTACTTTGCTCAGTTTATCTTTGCCTTGATCCTGACTAGTCTCCCAGTCCCTGCCACTGAAAAACATCCCCACAGCATGATGCTGCCACCACCGTAGGGATGGTGCCAGGTTTCCTCCAGGCTTGACGCTTGGCATTCAGGCCAAAGAGTTCAATCTTGGTTTCATCAGACCAGAGAATCTTGTTTATCAAGGTCTTTAGGTACCTTTTGACAAACTCCAAGCAGGCTGTCATGTGCCTTTAACTGAGGAGTGGCTTCCGTCTGGCCACTCTACCATAAAGTCCGTATTGGTGGAGTGCTGCAGAGATGGTTGTCCTTCCGGAAGGTTATCACATCTCCTCAGAGGAACTCTAGAGCTCTGTCAGAGTGACATTTGGGTTCTTTGTCAACTCCCTGACCAAGGCACTTCTTCCCCGATTGCTCAGTTTGGCTGGGCGGCCAACTCTAGGAAGAGTCTTGGTCGTTCCAAACTTCTTCCATTTAAGAATGATGGAGGCAACTGTGTTTTGGGGACCTTCAATGCTGCAGACATGTTTTGGTACTCTTCCCTAGATCTGTGCCTCGACACAATCCTGTCTCGGAGTTCTACGGACAATTCCTTCGACCTCATGGCTTGGTTTTTTGCTCTGATATGCTCTGTCAACTGTAGGACCTTATATAGACAGGTGTGTGCTTTTCAAATCATGTCCAATCAATTGAATTTACAACAGGTGGACTCCAAGTTGAAGAAATATCACAAGAATGATCAATGGAAACAGGATTCACCTGAGCTCAATTTCGAGTCTCATATCAAAAAAGGGTCTGAATACTTACAGTTGAAGTCTGAAGTTTACATACACCTTAGCCAAATACATTTAAATTTCATTTTTCATCATTCCTGACATTTAATCCTAGTAACAATTAGGTTAGTTAGGATCACCATATTATTTTAAGAATGTGAAATGTCAGAATAATAGTAGAGAGAATGATTTATTTCAGCTTTTATTTCTTTCATCACATTCCCAGTGGGTCAGAAGTTTACATACACTCAATTAGTATTTGTAAGCATTGCCTTTAAATTGTTTAACTTGGGTCAAACGTTTCGGGTAGCCTTCCACAAGCTTCCCACAATAAGTTGGGTGAATTTTGGCCCATTCCTCCTGACAGAGCTGGTGTAACTGAGTCAGGTTTGTAGGCCTCCTTGCTCACACACACTTTTTTAGTTCTGCCCACAAAATTTCTATAGAATTGAGGTCAGGACTTTGTGATGGCCACTCCAATGCCTTGACTTTGTTGTCCTTAAACCATTTTGCCACAACTTTGGAAGTATCCTTGGGGTCATTGTCCATCTGGAAGACCCATTTGTGACCAAGCTTTAACTTCCTGACTGATGTCTTGAGATGTTGAAATACATCCACAGGTACCCCTCCAATTGACTCAAATGATGTCAATTAGCCTATCAGAAGCTTCTAAAGCCATGACATCATTTTTTACATTTTCCTAGCTGTTTAAAGGCACAGTCACCTTAGTGTATGTAAACTTCTGACCCACTGGAATTGTGACCCACTGGAACAGTGAATTATAAGTGAAATAATCTGTCTGTGAACAATTGTTGGAAAAATTACTTGTCATGCACAAAGTAGATGTCCTGACTGACTTGCCAATACTATAGTTTGTTAACAAGACATTTTTGGAGTGATTGAAAAACAAGTTTTAATGACTCCAACCTAAGTGTATGTAAACTTCTGACTTCAACTGTATATACAGTGTGTGCAAATGTAGTAAGATTAGGTAGGTAAGGCAATAAATAGGCCATAGTGGTGAAATAATTACAATTTAGCATTAAAACTGGAGTGATCAACGTGCAGAAGATGAATGTGCAAG
The DNA here is from genome assembly GCF_901001165.1 of Salmo trutta. Lineage (NCBI taxonomy): Eukaryota > Metazoa > Chordata > Actinopteri > Salmoniformes > Salmonidae > Salmo > Salmo trutta. The sequence continues at coordinate 4,626,332 of NC_042959.1, read as the reverse complement.
TAGAGATACTGGGGTGCAAAGGAGTAAAAAAATAAATAACAATTTGAGGATGAGGTAGCTGGGTGGGCTATTTAGAGATGGACTGTGTACAGGTGCAATGATCGGTAAGCTGCTCTGACAGCTGATGCTTAAAGTTAGTGAGGGGGATATAAGACTCCAGCTTCAGTGATTTTTTGCAATTTGTGCCATTCATTGGCAGCAGAGAACTGGAAGGAAAGGTGGCCAAAGTAGGAGTTGGCTTTGGGGATGACAAGTGCGCTATACCTGCTGGAGCGCGTGCTACGGCTGGGTGTTGCTATGGTGACCAGTGAGCTGAGATAAGGTGGGGTTTTACCTAGCAAAGACGTATAGATGACCTGGAGCCAGTGGATTTGGCAACGAATATGAAGCGAGGGCCAGCTAAAGAGAGCATACAGGTCGCAGTGGTGGGTAGTAGTCAGTTTTACGAGGGTATGTTTGGAAGAATGAGTGAAGGATGCTTTGTTGCGAAATAGGAAGCAGATTCTAGATTTCATTTTGGATTGGAGATGCTTAATGTGAGTCTGGAAGGAGAGTTTACAGTCTAACCAGACATCTAGGTATTTGTAGTTGTCCACATATTCTAAGTCAGAACCGTCCAGTGTAGTGTTGCTAGTCGGGTGGGCCAGAAGTATACAGAATGGTGTCGTCTGCGTAGAGGTGGATCAGAGAATTACCAGCTTCAAGAGTGACATCATTGATGTATACAGAGAAAAGAGCCGGCCCAAGAATTGAACTCTGTGGCACCCCCATAGAGACTGCTAGAGGTCCGGACAACAGGCCCTCCGATTTGACACAGTGAACTCTATCTGAGAAGTTGTTGGTGAACCAGGCAAGGCAGGAATTTGAGAAACCAAGGCTGTTCAGGCTGCCGATAAGAATGTGGTGATTGACAGAGTCGAAAGCCTTGGCCTTGGTTCTATGTTGGCGGAAAATATTGTAGTTGGGGATGGAAATTTCAGAAATTTTGTTGGCCTTCCTAAGCAAGGATTCAGACACGTCTAGGACATCAGGGTTGGCGGAGTGTGCTAAAGCAGTGAATAAAACAAACTTATGGAGGAGGCTTCTGATGTTAACATGCATGAAACCAAGGCTTTTACGGTTACAGAAGTCAACAAAGGATAGCACCTGGGGTGGAACTGGTGGCTACAGGGCCTGGGATAACCTCTACATCACCAGAGGAAGCGGGGAGGAGTAGGATGAGGGTTCGGCTAAAGAGAATAAGAAGTGGTCGTCTAGTGCTTTGGGAACAGAGAACAGAAGGAGCAGATTTCTGGGCGTGGTAGAATAGATTCAGGGCATAATGTACAGACAATGATCTGGTAGGATGTGAGTACAGTGGAGGTAAAACTAGGCGTTGAGTGACGATAAAAGAGGTTTCGTCTCTGGAGGCACCAGATAAGCCAGGTGAGGTCTCCGCATGTGTGTGGGGTGGGACAAAATAGCTATCTAAGGCATGTTTAGCAGGACTGAGGGCTCTACAGTGAAATAAAACAATAAGAATTAGCCAAGACAGCAGTAGTCAAGGCATATTGACATTAGAGAGAGGTATAAAGCAATCACAGGTGTTGATCAGGAGAGCTAAGACAACAACAGGGAAATGGCGATGAATGGGCAGAGCGGGTCAGTTAGGTACATACAGGACCTGAGTTTGAGGCTGGGGCCGACAGGTAAACAAAATGAGGTACCGTGTTATTGAAACAGTCCAGGGAGCATCAGCTGTGTAGCCGAGTGATCATAGGGTCAAAAGAGCAGCAATACGTGAGTCAGGGTGCCGTTCGGTAGTCACTACTACACTAGGCGAGCAGGGGACACAGCATTCAGAAAAGCTAGCGGGCTGGGGCTAGTAGATGGTTATATTGGTTACTAACATGATACAAAGGAAAAAGTCCTTAGTGGACGAAACCGATATGACGGCTTGGTAGACAAAGGAAAGGGGTGGGGACAGCTCAAGAACGGGAAACTCAGAGTGGATCCACTGTAATTCAGTTGATAACTATACTCATGAAATGCTAATACTTTGAACATGAACAGCCGCTTAGTCAAAAATAAATTGTCAATTTACAGATTTACGAGTGTATGCCTTTGTTGTCCCTCTCTGAGATTTCCTGTCCGTCTGCTGGATATTAGTTCATCAGAGAGTCTCTGGTTGCATTCCCCAGAAGTCCCAAGGTCTTTTGTGGTTGTAGTTTTCTCAGCAGGCTTTGAATAGTGTCTGTTGTAATGGATTCGTCAGACGTACTATTCTCCTAGAGTTGATCTGTTAGAATAGATGCTTCCGTGGTTGTCTCTATCCTCGTCCTTGACTGACGCATATTTTCAAATGCAGACTGGTAAAGGGCGCCTAGAATTTGCTCCTTCTGTAGCAATCTATTGGTCTCTATTGTCTAACCATTTGTTACGTCCAGTTCACACCGTCCGTCTCCTTGGTTTGTAGAGATTTAAATTCCAACCATTTCAACATGTAGCTACCACTTCATGCTTTCTGGTTTAATGTACATTTTGTCAGAATACTTTTAGTGGAGGGGGGGATGTTCCATGACATCGTGTAATGTCTGTGCTTCACGGGGGCGTGGCCACTGACTGATCATAAGTTACTATGAAAAACAATTCTCACTTAGAAGACTAAGATCACATTGTTATCTTTCCAAAAGTATTCCTATACTCAATCATGTATTTTATATTACATTCAGATGCAAACCCCGTAATTGAGAAGTGCATACAAACAAAGAAACCGTAATGTGTGTCTCCTGTCTTTCACGAGGTCACCAAATGAAACAAATTCGACATGGTAATTCTTTGCTTCCCCACCGACCGGTTCCACATTCTCAAAAATATAAATATTGTTTAAAAAACTTGTTAGGGATAGGGTCTAGTTTCCTGAATTTCTGCCTGGCTGACGTGCCCAAAGTAAACTGCCTGTTACTCAGGCCCAGAAGCCAGGATATGCATATAATTGGTAGCATTGGATAGAAAACACTTTGACGTTTCTAAAGCTGTTACAATAATGTGTGAGACTATATCAGAATTGTTATGGCAGTCAAAAATCTGAAGAAAAACCAACCGGAAATCTATTTTTTTTTTTTTAGGTCCCAGGTTCTTATAATGGATTGCTATTGTTCCTATTGTTCCTATGTAATTCCGTCTCCCAGAATGCAATTCCTATGGCTTCCACTAGATGTCAACAGTCTTCTTTCAAGGTTTCAGACTTGTTTTCTGAAAAACCTGCAAGAATTTAAAGTTTTGGTGAGGACAGCACTGGAACAATATCCGTTTTTTGGCGCGTGAGGGAGAGGGCATACGCTTACTAATTTTGCTTTCCTATTGAACATACTACTTTCTGTATGAAGTAGAGTAACTGAGGATTAAATAGAAATGTCGTTTGACTTGTTTGGACGAAGTTTAGCGGTAGCTTTTTGGACTCCTTTGTCTGCATGTTGAACGAGTGGATTACTGAAATCGATGGCACCAACTAAACAAACTTTTTGGGATATAACGAAGGATTTTATCTAACAAAAAGACCATTCATGTTGTAGCTGGGACCTTTTGGATTGCAAACAGAGCAAGATCTTCAAAAGTAAGTGATTTAATCGCTATTTGGGATTTTATGAAGCCTGTGCTGGTTGAAAAATATGTTGATGCCGTGAAGCCTATTGTAAATCGGACAACGCAGTTAGATTAACAAGAACGTAAGCTTTTAAATGATATAAGATACTTGTATGTTCATGAATGTTTAATATTACGATTATTTATTTAAATTGTGCACCCTCCAATTTCACCGGATGTTGTAGGCTGGTGTCCCGCTAGCAGGAAGCCTATCCCTAAGTGAATTCTCCAATTTTGGGGATGTAGGAGATTGTGGGAACAGCTTCTTTGTTCCACTGTGAAATCCTCTCTCCCCATACTGCATGTCCAAAGTGGGAGAGGGTCTCTTCAAGGAATTTACGACCTGTCGTTAAGTCATAAAACTGGAGAGAGATAGAGAGAGAGAGAGAGAGAGAGAGAGAGAGAGAGAGAGAGAGAGAGAGAGAGAGAGAGAGAGAGAGGTGGCGCCGCCTATGATCCTCCCCCAAGGGCAGTCATGACAATGCATTTATAAATGGTTAATAGGGTTAGGTAAATAGTGGCTCACTATTTGGCAAGCACAGACTGGCTATCGCACTATTTTTACCAATTTGTTATAACCTATTTATTTTATGGTTTATAGTGCATTTACAAATGATTAAATAACTGTTAAAAAAAAATCACCTATATTTAACCAGGTAGGCCAGTTGAGAACAAGTTCTCATTTACAACTGCGAGCTGGCCAAGATAAAGAAAAGCAGTGCGACACAAACAACAATACAGAGTTACACATGGAATAAACAACATACAGTCAATAACTAAATAGAAAAAGTATATATACAGTGTGTGCAAATGGCGTGAGGAGGTAAGGCAATAAATAGGCCATAATAGCGAAGTAATTACAATTTAGCAAATTAACACTGGTGTGATAGATGTGCAGATAATGATGTGCAAGTAGAAATACTGGTGTGCAAAAGAGTAAAAAAGTAAATAAAAAGAATATGGTGATATGGTAGGTAGATTGGATGGGCTATTTACAGATGGGCTGTGTACAGCTGCAGTGATCAGTTAGCTGCTCTGACAGCTGGTGCTTAAAGTTAGTGAGGGAGATAAGTCTCCAACTTCAGCGATTTTTGCAATTCGTTCCAGTCATTGGCAGCAGAGAACTGGAAGGAAAGGCTACCAAACGAGGCGTTGGCTTTGGGATGACCAGTGAGATATACTTTCTGGAGTGCGTGCTACGGGTGGGTGTTGTTATGGTGACCAGTGAGCTGAGATAAGACTTATAGATGACCTGGAGCCAGTGGGTCTGGCGACGAATATGTAGCGAGGGCCTGCCAACGACAGCATACAGGTCGCAGTGGTGGGTGGTATATGGGGCTTTGGTGACAAAACTGATGGCACTGTGATAGACTGCATCCAGTTTGCTGAGTAGTGTTGGAGGCTATTTTGTAAATGACATTGCCGAAGTTGAGGATCGGTAGGATAGTCAGTTTTACAAGGGTATGTTTGGCGGCGTGAGTGAAGGAGGCTTGGTTGCGAAGTAGGAAGCCGATTCTAGATTGAATTTTGGATGTTTAGTTTTAATTTTGGATGTTTAGTATGAGTCTGGAAGGAGAGTTTACAGTCTAGCCAGACACCTAGGTATTTGTAGTTGTCCACATATTCTAAGTTAGAACCGTCCAGAGTAGTGATGCTAGTCGGGCGGGCGGGTTCGGGGCAGCGATCGGTTGAAGAGCATGCATTTAGTTTTACTAGCGTTTAATAGCAGTTGGAGGCCATGGAAGGAGTGTTGTATGGCATTGAAGCTCGTTTGGAGGTTTGTTAACACAGTATAATTGTAATTGCAAACCCTTTAGAAACACTTTACAAATGGAACCTTATTGTAAAGTGTTACCAGAAAACCTTTAATGGCGACCCATAAAATCAGAAGATCATTGGCTGAATTTGTGTTAATCTTAATGAATTCCTTCCATTCAGTTTCAAATTGTTCCCGGAAAGTTGGATTTTGTAGTAAGGAAATATTCTAAAATGATTACTAGTAGCTGCCAGTAATAAGCATGATGATCAGGTAGGCTGATATATCGAATTTCTATTTTCTTGATTAATAAAGTAAATAGAGGAGTAGATTAGCCCCTGTGCGGCCTCCGTCCCGACATCCAGCGAAAAATCCTATCGCCATTAGCATAACAAAATGTAATAATTTTTTTTTTTTCAATTTTTTTTTCAAATTATATCGTTTTATAGATACACCTCTCCTGAATCGAACCACGTTGTCCGATTTCAAAAAGGCTTGACAGCAAAAGCAAAACATTAGATTATGTTAGAGGAGTATATCGTAAAAGTAGCCACATAGCCATTTTCCGACCAACCACATGCATCACAAATAACCAAAAAACAGCTAAATGCAGCACTAACCTTTTACAAACTTCATCAGATGACACACCTAGGACATCATGTTACACAATGCATGCATTCTTTTGTTCGATAAAGTTCATATTTATATATAAAAACAGCATTTTACATCGGCACGTAACGTTGACTAACTATTTTCCCTCAAATGCATCAGGTGAAACAGTGCTACAATTTACTAAATTACTATTCGAAAACATTTTTAAAATGTAATATTGTCATTCTAAGATTTATAGATGAATATCTCTCGAAAGCACCTGTAATGCCAGATTTAAAAATAACTTTACTGGGTAATCACACTTTGCGATAAAAGGGGATGCGATACTCAGAACAATAGGCTAGCAATAGCAATAGGCTAGCCATCTTGGAACAATCGCATATCAAATCTAGTCTTGTATACTGGTGTCAATAATCCCTTACCTTTGATTATCTTCATCCTTAGGCACTTCCAGGAATCCCAGGTCCACAACAAATGTATTTTCATTCGAAAAAGTTCATCCTTTATGTTCCATTAGCTTGTTGTTGTTAGCGCGTTCTGAAGGCTGAACCAAAAGTTCCGACATGCGCAGGGCTACTCTTTCAACAAAATGCATTTTTTTCTTATTTAGGTTCGTTCAAACATGTCAAACGTTGTATAACATAAATCTGTAGGGCCTTTTTCAACGAGAGAGCCAATAAGATTCGAGGGGGACGATTGCATTGTGTTTCAAAACGTTTCGAAAGGGGAGGGTAACCAGGGGCGCCGGCGTCATAATGGTGATGGCCCTCTCCGTGTGACCACGTTCCACAGCGTCTCATTCATTCAGTTTTAACAGTAGGAGACTCAAACCACTTTGTAAAGACTGGGGACATCTAGTGGAAGCAATAGGAAGTGCTCAATGAACCATAGCTCACGGTGTGATTAATAGGCAACGTGATGAAGTTGAGTTCGCAATTTAGAATTCCACTTCCTGTTTTGATCTGTCTCGGGGTTTTGACTGCCATATGAGTTCTGTTATACTCACAGACACCATTCAAACAGTTTTAGAAACTTTAGGGTGTTTTCTATCCACAAGTATTAATTATATGCATATCCTAGCTTCTGAGTTTGAGTAGGAGGCCGTTTAAAATGGGCACAATTTTTTTTTTAAATCGCTGTAGCACCCCCTATCCTAGGGGAACGCCAAGAATACAATATCGATTCAGGAGAATGTTTTATGCCTGTTTGAATAGAAAGTGTACTCTTTGGCTTTATGATTATGAGCTCTCCAGGCATCAATGACATTGTAATCAGAAAGTATATGTTAGTGAGCCTGTAATTAGTCTTATTAGATTTATATCGTCCAGAATGGCTTGCATGTCTGTCCCAATCACTAATAGGAATTCAGTAAATTCTAACAATATGCTGTTCATTGTAAATACACATTTCTTCTTAATGACTAGCCTGGTTAAATAAAGGTTAAATAAATAAAACAAAGTAGAATCATCTGAATTTGGAGCATGCACATAAACAAAGGCAATTTTCTTCCCATTATAGATACATTTAAAATGTTACTGCAGTGGGCTAAATCAGCGTCACAAAGAGTGTTTCTTGGTAGTCTTAAACAAATCTACTTTAAAACAAAAGTATACACCTCACACACATGGTTATGGGCTTAAGAAAAGAAGACACCTGTACCATGTCAGATAAAGAGATGAAATGTATTCAGAGTTTGCATCCCAAACACATTTTATATACATCACAAAAGACAGAAATACAACAAAACCATTTGACAAAGAAACACTGAATTTCGGGCAGCTTTTTTGAAATAATGGCACCTTCATAAAATAATTTTATTACAATTATGAAATTATGAAAAATATGAGTAACAATCCGCCCATGAGGCCACTAGGTAATTTGACTGCAGTAAAAGGCTAAGTAATACTGGCTTCTTGGTCTTTGCCTTTATCAAGGATGTCGATTTTGAATTTCTTATGTATCATTATGATTAAAACCCTTAGTTTTGTTTGGGGTTGATAAAGAAGCAGCCAGTTCGTGTAAATGGTTCTCTATTCTATGTGCGTCCTTTCAGAGCAGGTGTGTTTCTTGGAGCATTGCTATATCAATATGATTTCTTAGGTAGAATATCAAGACAGCTGGAGCATTTCATAGGAATATTAAGCGTATTAAATGCCACGAGAGAATAGCGATCGTTGCCATTGTTTTTCTAAAATGTAATCATTATCTATACTGTTGATAACTAACTTAATCATTATCTACAGTGTTGATAACTAATGTAATCATTATCTATAGTGTTGATAACTAATGTAATCATTATCTACAGTGTTGATAACTAATGTAATCATTATCTACAGTGTTGATAACTAATGTAATCATTATCTATAGTGTTGATAACTAATGTAATCATTATCTACAGTGTTGATAACTAATGTAATCATTATCTACAGTGTTGATAACTAATGGAATCATTATCTACAGTGTTGATAACTAATGTAATCACTATCTACAGTGTTGATAACTAATGTAATCATTATCTACAGTGTTGATAACTAATGTAATCATTATCTATAGTGTTGATAACTAATGTAATCATTATCTACAGTGTTGATAACTAATGTAATCACTATCTACAGTGTTGATAACTAATGTAATCTTTATCTATAGTGTTGATAACTAATGTAATCACTATCTATAGTGTTGATAAGCCCATGGATGTAAAATAAGCAGCAGGAACCATGGGAAGCCCACCCATAACCACTAGGCTACCTTCCCCACCTTCTTTTACACCCTCCCCCCCTCCTCACCAGCCCCCCTCCTCCCTAGCCCTCCTCTTCCTAGCCCCCAGCCCTCCTCCTGCCTTGCCCCCAGCCCTCCTCCTCCCTAGCGCCCCTCCTCACCAGCCCTCCTCACCAGCCCTCCAGCCCTCCTCTTCCCTAGCCCCCTCCTCCCTAGCCCCCAGCCCTCCCTAACCCTCCTCCTCCATAGCCCTCCTCCTGCCTAGCCCCCAGCCCTCCTCCTCCCTAGCCCCCTCCTCCCTATCCCCCAGCCCTCCTCCTCCCTAGCCCCCAGCCATCCTCCTCCCTATCCCAGCCCTCCTCCTCCCTAGCCCCCAGCCCTCCCTAACCCTCCTCCTCCCTAGCCCTCCTCCTCCCTAGCCCCCAGCCCCCCTCCTCCCTAGCCCCCAGCCATCTGCCTCCCTAGCCCCCTCCTCCCTATCCCCTAGCCCCCTCCTCCCTACCCCCCAGCCCTCCTCCTCCCTAGCCCCCTCCTCCCTATCCCCTAGCCCCCTCCTCCCTAGCCCCCAGCCCTCCTCCTCCCCAGCCCTCCCTAACCCTCCTCCTCCATAGCCCTCCTCCTGCCTAGCCCCCAGCCCCCCTCCTCCCTAGCCCCCTCCTCCCTATCCCCCAGCCCTCCTCCTCCCTAGCCCCCAGCCATCCTCCTCCCTATCCCAGCCCTCCTCCTCCCTAGCCCCCAGCCCTCCCTAACCCTCCTCCTCCCTAGCCCTCCTCCTCCCTAGCCCCCAGCCCCCCTCCTCCCTAGCCCCCAGCCATCTGCCTCCCTAGCCCCCTCCTCCCTATCCCCTAGCCCCCTCCTCCCTACCCCCCAGCCCTCCTCCTCCCTAGCCCCCTCCTCCCTATCCCCTAGCCCCCTCCTCCCTAGCCCCCAGCCCTCCTCCTCCCCAGCCCTCCTCCTCCCTAGCCCCCTCGTCCCTAGCCCCCAGTCCTCCTCCTCCCTAGCCCCCAGCCCTCCTCCTCCCTAGCCCCCAGCCCTCCTCCTCACTGGCCCCCAGCCCTCCTCCTCACTGGTCCCCAGCCCTCCTCCTGCCAAGCCCTCCTCCTCCATAGCCCTCATCCTCCCAAGCCCCCCGCCCTCCTCCTCCCTAGCCCCCAGCCCCCCCTCTCCCTAGCCCTTCTCCTCCTAGCCCTCCTCCTCCCTATCCCCAGCCCTCCTCCTCCCTATCCCCAGCCCTCCTCCTGCCTAGCCCTCCTCCTGCCTAGCCCCCAGCCCTCCGCCTCCCTAGCCCCCAGCCTTCCTCCTCCCTAACCCTCCTCCTCCATAGCCCCCAGCCCTCCCTAACCCTCCTCCTCCCTAGCCCCCCTCCTCCCTAACCCTCCTCCTCCCTAACACTCCTCCTCCCTAGCCCCCCTCCTCCCTAACCCTCCTCCTCCTTAACCCTCCGTCTCCCTAGCCCCCAGCCCTCCCTAACCCTCCTCCTCCCTAGCCCTCCTCCTCCCTAACCCTCCTCCTCCCTAGCCCTCCTCCTCCCTAACCCTCCTCCTCCCTAGCCCCCAGCCCTCTCCTCCCTAGCCCCTTAGCCCCCCTCCTCCCTAACCCTCCTCCTCCCTAGCCCCCCTCCTCCCTAACCCTCCTCCTCCCTAGCCCCCCTCCTCCCTAACCCTCCTCCTCCCTAGCCCCTCTCCTCCCTAGCCCCCTAGCCCCCCTCCTCCCTAACCTTCCTCCTCCCTAGCCCCCCTCCTCCTCCCTAGCCCCCCTCCTCCCTAACCCTCCTCCTCCCTAGCCCCCCTCCTCCCTAACCCTCCTCCCTAGCCCCCAGCCCTCTCCTCCCTAGCCCCCTAACCCTCCTCCTCCCTAGCCCCCCTCCTCCCTAACCCTCCTCCTCCCTAGCCCCCCTCCTCCCTAACCCTCCTCCTCCTTAACCCTCCTCCTCCTTAACCCTCCGTCTCCCTAGCCCCCAGCCCTCCCTAGCCCTCCTCCTCCCTAACCCTCCTCCTCCCTAACCCTCCTCCTCCCTAGCCCTCCTCCTCCCTAACCCTCCTCCTCCCTAGCCCCCAGCCCTCTCCTCCCTAGCTCCCTAGCCCCCCTCCTCCCTAACCCTCCTCCTCCCTAGCCCCCCTCCTCCCTAACCCTCCTCCTCCCTAACCCTCCTCCTCCCTAGCCCCCCTCCTCCCTAACCCTCCTCCTCCCTAGCCCCCCTCCTCCCTAACCCTCCTCCTCCCTAGCCCCCCTCCTCCCTCGCCCCCTCCTCCCTAACCCTCCTCCTCCCTAGCCCCCCTCCTCCCTAACCCTCCTCCTCCCTAACCCTCCTCCTCCCTAGCCCCCCTCCTCCCTAACCCTCCTCCTCCCTAGCCCCCCTCCTCCCTAACCCTCCTCCTCCCTAACCCTCCTCCTCCCTAGCCCCCCTCCTCCCTAACCCCCCTCCTCCCTAGCCCCCCTCCTCCCTAACCCCCCTCCTCCCTAACCCTCCTCCTCCCTAGCCCCACTCCTCCCTAACCCTCCTCCTCCCTAACCCTCCTCCTCCCTAGCCCCCCTCCTCCCTAACCCTCCTCCTCCCTAGCCCTCCTCCTCCCTAGCCCCCCTCCTCCGTAACCCTCCTCCTCCCTAGCCCCCCTCCTCCCTAGCCCTCCTCCTCCCTAACCCTCCTCCTCCCTAGCCCCAAGCCCTGCACTATATTTAATGGGTTGTAACATAACAGCGAGTGGCAGCCTTATGCATGAAATCTCTTAAACAGTACATATTTGTTCTTAATGTATATACAAAATAAATTCAGACCTTTACAATTAAATTAGCAGACTTGACAAGTAAGGGTGGGTAATGACCAAAAAAATTATGAAAATTAAAACAAAAAGAAGATATGACAGTTTGGCAGTTTTATATTTTAAAATGAGAGAATAAGCAGCATAAATAAGGGAATAAACAACATAATTGTTTTCAATATTTCAATATTTATATAAAAAGAGTTGTTTTGTCAAAAACATGACCAACTTCTCTATGGGTGGTTTGTGGTGTTGGGACACATTTAGAAACACTTCCTTCATATTAGACAGAATGGTCACAGTCATCCTCCATAAGACTGTAACGATTCAATTGCACCATATAAAGCCACGTGCTGTGTACAATGGCTTAAAGTACACCCTCCCGTTCTCACTGCAAGTAGAGAGAAATGATTGCTTCTATTAGGCGGGAACCCTGTAGAGAGAGGGGAGTTTAGCAGGGAGGCAGGCAAATGCAGTAGGCTGCTGTTACAGTACTTTACAGTAGCTAAGATTGCTGGCGTGTTTGACAGAATGTGAGAGTTGTGGATGCACGTCTGGGAGGGTTCTAGAGTGTTCCGGCTGTGGTGGGAAGTACTGTCGTTCACTAGCAGAGGAGTATGAGAGACTCTCCATGCATCCTGCATGCAAACGATTCAATAACAATCTGTGGAACCACATGAAGCTAGAAAATGTGGAACCACATAAAAAAAGTAGAAAATGTAACAATACTTTATTTTGAATTTTAAAACTGGTAAAAGTTTTTTTTACTGTTCGTCTTTCTGTAGTATTTGGAAACGATAGCAAGAGAATGCATTAACGTAAAAGCATTGTGATCTGTTCTGGTCTAACTAGACAGGAGAAAAAAAGGTTCTGGTGATTGTTAGAACTAGCTCTCTTATTGTTCTGCTTTTGGTCACACAGTCGTTTAAAGTAAGTAATAGTCTCTCTATTCTAAATAGGGATGTGGGACTGTTAGAATTAATCAATGAATTGAACAGCGGGTACTAATTGGAGCAGGGAAACTATCACCCAGAATTGTTAGCATCCTCAAGAGAGATTTGCATCTGAGGACAAGCAGAAAGAAAAGAATACTTTATTTATCTGTACTTTGATTACCAACCAAAGGAAATCACAGGACATTACTCTTACGTGCATTGTTATTGCTATAATTCTATAATTATTCAACCTTTTTGACATTTTCATACATAGTCTGTGAGATGATATATATATTTTTGCTGAACATTCTTCGACTGGATTTGACAGGAGAATGAACTGCGTGCTGGGGGGGGGGGATAAACCACAGAAGAAGAAGAAGAACAAACTGTTGGATTACCAAGTTAAATCTTTTAGTTTATTAACAGCAGGAATGAGTTATTTGTCCCAGATTAGATCACTTAGAGGATAAATTACAGAGTTTCACAGTAAGCATATTCTCTGGCATATCTATTGAACAATGTTGTTCGTATAGCCGTAATTTAACGAACATCTGGTTTTCAAAGGGCTCCTAATGATTTCCCATTCATCATCTTCTAAATGGCTAAAGTGCATGTAATTACAATGTTAATTAACTGTAAATCTGCTTCTGTCAATTGCAGCGATTCATCATTCTCACATGAAATATATAGTGCCATTGCAGATAGAATGCATCCATTCAAATTAAATAAGAAAGATATTTCATTCCTCAAGCTGAATGTTCAGTCTCATTGATAAAATAACCTTTTTTTCCCTTCAAAGATCAGTAATGCCTCTTCGTATGTGTTAGTTGCTACCTCCTCCCATTACAGGTTGCTGAGAAAAGGAGTGAAGACAATTTGATTATTTATAAATTAATATCCAATTCCTCACGATTCAAACGGACTGATGTGAGACATATTTTTAGTCTCTACATCTTTGCAAAACATTTTCTGAATCATCCATCACTTAGAAAACAGTATATTAATAGTCTAACAGATATTTACAAAACAGTATATTAATAGTCTAACAGATATTTACAAAACAGTATATTAATAGTCTAACAGATATTTACAAAACAGTATATTAATAGTCTAACAGATATTTACAAAACAGTATATTAATAGTCTAACAGATATTTACAAAACAGCATCTTCCTAGCCTCTAATAGATACTTATAAAAACATGCGTCTTCCTAGACTCTAACAGTTGCTTACAAAACAGTATCTTTCTAGCCTCTATCAGATCATTATAAAACATGTATCTTTCTAGACTCAAACAGACATGTATCTTCCTAGACTCAAACAGACTTGTATCTTCCTAGACTCAAACAGACATGTATCTCTCTGCACTCAAACAGACATGTATCTTTCTAGACTCTCACAGATACTATGTGGAACTTTTCACTCCTCCAGACTCCTCTTGCCCTCCTCAACACAACACAGCTCAGTCCTGCTGACAATCAACTGACCGTTGGATGACTATTTCCTTTATAGAAATGTTGAGCTTCCTAATCACCTGACTTTTGAAAAGGTCAGGCCCTGGGCCCTAAAGAGTTGTATAGGCAGTCCTTCCCTCCCTCTGCCTGACAGGTTAGGCTCTGGGCCCTAAAGAGTAGTATAGGCAGTCCTTCCCTTCATCTCCCTGACAGGTTAGGCCCTGGGCCCTGAGGAGTAGTATAGGCAGTCCTTATCTCCCTGGCAGGTTAGACCCTGGGCCCTAAAGAGTAGTATAGGCAGTCCTTCCCTCCCTCTGCCTGACAGGTTAGACCCTGGGCCCTAAAGAGTAGTATAGGCAGTCCTTCCCTCCCTCTCCCTGACAGGTTAGACCCTGGGCCCTAAAGAGTAGTATAGGCAGTCCTTCCCTCCCTCTGCCTGACAGGTTAGGTCCTGGGCCCTAAAGAGTTGTATAGGCAGTCCTTCCCGTCAACTCCGAGATGTTAGGTCCTGGGCCCTAAAGAGTAGTATAGGCAGTCCTTCCCTTCATCTGCCTGACAGGTTAGACCCTGGGCCCTAAGGAGTAGTATAGGCAGTCCTTCCCTCCCTCTGCCTGACAGGTTAGGCTCTGGGCCCTAAAGAGTTGTATAGGCAGTCCTTCCCTTCATCTCCCTGACAGGTTAGGCCCTGGGCCCTAAAGAGTAGTATAGGCAGTCCTTCCCTCCCTCTGCCTGACAGGTTAGGTCCTGGGCCCTAAAGAGTTGTATAGGCAGTTCTTCCCTTCATCTCCCTGACAGGTTAGACCCTGGGCCCTAAAGAGTTGTATAGGCAGTCCTTCACTCCCTCTGTCTGACAGGTTAGACCCTGGGCCCTAAAGAGTAGTATAGGCAGTCCTTCCCTCCCTGACAGGTTAGGTCCTGGGCCCTAAAGAGTAGTATAGGCAGTCCTTCCCTCCCTCTGCCTGACAGGGAAGGCCCTGGGCCCTGAGGAGTTGTATAGGCAGTCCTTCCCTCCCTCTCCCTGACAGGTTAGGCCCTGGGCCCTAAGGAGTAGTATAGGCAGTCCTTCTCTCCCTGGCAGGTTAGACCCTGGGCCCTAAGGAGTATTATAGGCAGTCCTTCCCTCCCTGACAGGTTAGGCCCTGGGCCCTGAGGAGTTGTATAGGCAGTCCTTCCCTCCCTCTCCCTGACAGGTTAGACCCTGGGCCCTAAAGAGTAGTATAGGCAGTCCTTCCCTCCCTCTGCCTGACAGGTTAGGTCCTGGGCCCTAAAGAGTTGTATAGGCAGTCCTTCCCGTCAACTCCGAGATGTTAGGTCCTGGGCCCTAAAGAGTAGTATAGGCAGTCCTTCCCTTCATCTGCCTGACAGGTTAGACCCTGGGCCCTAAGGAGTAGTATAGGCAGTCCTTCCCTCCCTCTGCCTGACAGGTTAGGCTCTGGGCCCTAAAGAGTAGTATAGGCAGTCCTTCCCTTCATCTCCCTGGCAGGTTAGACCCTGGGCCCTAAGGATTAGTATAGGCAGTCCTTCCCCCCTCTGTCTGACAGGTTAGGCCCTGGGCCCTAAAGAGTAGTATAGGCAGTCCTTCCCTCCCTCTCCCTGACAGGTTAGGCCCTGGGCCCTAAAGAGTAGTATAGGCAGTCCTTCCCTCCCTCTCCCTGACAGGTTAGGCCCTGGGCCCTAAGGAGTAGTATAGGCAGTCCTTCCCTTCATCTCCCTGACAATGTTAGGCCCTGGGCCCTGAGGAGTTGTATAGGCAGTCCTTCTCTCCCTGGCAGGTTAGACCCTGGGCCCTGAGGAGTTGTATAGGCAGGGTTTCTCTGCCTGGCAGGTTAGGCCCTGGGCCCTAAAGAGTAGTATAGGCAGTCCTTCACTCCCTCTGTCTGACAGGTTAGACCCTGGGCCCTAAAGAATAGTATAGGCAGTCCTTCCCTTCATCTCCCTGACAGGTTAGGCCCTGGGCCATAAAGAGTAGTATAGGCAGTCCTTCCCTCCCTCTGCCTGACAGGTTAGACCCTGGGCCCTAAGGAGTAGTATATGGAATCCTTCCTTCTGCCAGTCTTGACAATGCTGCTTCACAGGTCCAGCTCTTATTGATTAGGGGCTTCAGGTTGCCTTTTCATTATGCAGTGAGGTATACTAAGCTGATGTACACTTTATATAGAAAAGTATGTGGACATCCCTTCAAATTAGTGGATTTGGCTATTTCAGCCACAACCGTTGCTGACCGGTTTATAAAATCGAGCACACTGCCATGCAATCTCCATAGACAAACATTGGCAGTAGAATGGCCTTAATGAAGAGCTCAGTGACTTTCAATTTGGTGGGAGGTAGCCTAGTTGGTTGGAGCGTTGGACTAGTAACCGAAAGGTTGCAAGTTTGAATCCCCGAGCTGACAAGGTAAAAAATCTGTTGTTCTGCCCCTGAACAAGGCAGTTAACCCACTGTTCCTAGGCCATCATTGAAAATTAGAATTTGTTCTTAACTGACTTGCCTAGTTAAATAAAGGTAAAATAAAATGTGGCACTGTCATAGGATGTCACCTTTCCATCAAGTCAGTTCATTAAATTTCTGCCCTGCTAGAGCTGCCCCGGTCAATTGTAAGTGCTGTTATTGTGAAGTGGAAACGTCTAGGAGCATCAACGGCTCAGCCGTGAAGTGGTAGGCCACATAAGCTCTGGGACTGCCGAGTGCTGAAGTGTGTATCGCAAGACTCACTACCGAGTTCCAAACTTCCTCCGGAAGCAACATCAGCACAATAACTGTTCGTTGGGAGCTTCATGATATGGGTTTCCATGGCTGAGCAGTCACACACAATCCTAAAGCTCAACACCATTGGGCTATGGAGAGCAGTGGAAATGCGTTCTCTGGAGTGATGAATCGCCATCTTGCAGTCCGATGAACAAATCTGGGTTTGGAGAACGCTACCTGCCCCAATGCATAGTGCCAACTGTAAAGTTTGGTGGAGGAAGAATAATGGTCTGGGGCTGTTTTTCATGGTTCGGGCTAGGCCCTTTAGTTCCAGTGAAGGGAAATCTTAACGCTTCAGTATACAATGACATTCTAGATAATTCTGTGCTTTCAACTTTGTGGCAAAAGTTTGAGGAAGGCCACTCCTGTTTCAGCATGACAATGGCCCCGTGCACAAAGCAAGGTCCATACAGAAATGGTTTGTTTAGATCAGTGTGGAAGAACTTGACTGGCCTGCACAGAGGCATGACCTCAACCTCATTGAACACCTTTGGGATGAATTGGAACGCCGACCGTGAGCCAGGCTTAATTGCCCATCATCAGTGCCCGACCTCACTAATGCTCTTGTGGCTGAATGGAAGCAAGTCTCTGTAGCAATGTTCCAACATCCGCTGGAAAGCCTTCCCAGAAGAGTGGAGGCTGTTATGGCGGCAAAGGGCGCAGGGGGGAACTTCTTATTAATGCCCATGATTTTGGAATGAGATGTTCAACGAGCACGTGTCCACATACTTTTGGTCATGTAGTGTATAGTCAATGACTCAAGGAGGCACATTACAGCCACATGCAGCCTGGGTTGGGGTTGGGGTTGCACAAACCATCAAATTATACAGTATAAATAGATAGAAGTAACCCAATATTTATCTGACTGACAGAGTTTTTAAAATCAAAAGAACAACCCATTGTGGAAAAAACATGTGGTGATATTGACAGAACGGATTAGTTTATCCTGGAAGGCATATGGTGTAGAATATTATTTGGGGAGTATTGGTTTTCATATCAACATTTTTGCTAAATCATTACCCCAATACCTCTGAATGTTGTGTCTGGAATGTACAAAATACCAATAGCCAGTGCTTGAACTTGGCTGTTTGTCAGCTCACATGTGTGGTGGCCTATGGTGTCCATTTCAGGACAGCAAATGGAAGCTAAGTCAAGTGTCTCATTCGGAGATGCAGTATGTTGAATAAATCATTATGAATATCTGTCATCAGGTTGCTAAATCAACATATATTCATCAACATAAAGATAATATATAGACTAAGGTGCCATTCTTTTTTTTGTTGTTGTTGCCATTCTCTTAAGGTTTAAAACTACAGTAGTATTTAATGGGAGAATGGAACCCTACACAGGAGGATCAGTTCTTTAATCAGGATTAAACATTGATACAACCTGCCCTCTATATGACAGCCAGGGACCTACTTCAACGCCTGCCTGCCTGCCTGCCACGCACGGAAACCATGAATACATCTGTCTCCTCTGAAAATGACTGACTGCACATTCTTTAGTATTAATTACAAGTGGGAAATGACTTTGTTCATCCATCAAACACTTGTCAAATGTAATACAGTGACACAATGCGAGAGGGCCCTAGTCATGTTCATGTTAACTACCTTATTGTCTTGACAGACATTGCATAGAAAGCAGCTGCCTTTTGTTTCGCTGGGGTTTTGTCACACTCCACAGAGCCAGCTACCTACCCCTGCTGAGACGAGGTTCAACCCAGATGTCTGAAATAGAGCACACGCAAATTATCATGTCAAGGTAGATTAATAGCTAAGATTAGAACGAGTAATTTATCACCACCACTGTTCAAATGCATACAGTCAGCCACAATGAAAGGACAAGCATTTAGAAATCGTCCTGCAGACGCACCATGTGTAACCACCAGCTTGAGTCCCAAATGGCAGCCTATTCCCTATATAATGCGCTACGTTTGACCAGGACCCATACAAAAGTAATGCACTATATAGAGAATAGGGTGCCATTTGGGAAACACTTCACCAGTAACTGATACAAACAAAAACTGGTGCCAAAATAGATCCATCATATCTGAAAATAAATAGATAATGGCGGATGCAGAATGCGTACAGGATGAACCTGACTATGTCATGTTGTGAATAGCATGGGAATTCTGAAGTAAAACCACCTGGGCAGTTTTGAAGAGCAATTTCAGGCAATTTCTGTGATTCAGACGTGAGACTCATATCCTACGTGAGACTCGTATCCTAGATGACTCTTATTCTGTACTCAATCAACTCAATTTAAAGTAAGTTGAGCTGACTCCTGCAGCATACCTTCCCTGTGAAAGATCTCAGAGAGGGCAGAGGGATGGAGGAGAAAGATGGATGGAAGTGACGGAGGAAAGAGACGGAGGAGAGAGACAGAGGAGAGTGCCAAACTTACTAGGAGAATAGCAAAGCTGATAGCATGGGAGTCTAACATCTTGGTTCACAATGGCAGCCAATACAACCTGCACAAATGGACTCTGTTATTTCAACAGATATTTTACCTCTGTATTTTTCCAGGAAAACCACCTGAGTCAAGTGAGACGAACATACAAAAATGTATAAACTCAGCAAAAAAAGAAATGTCTCTTTTTCAGGACCCTGTCTTTCAAAGATAATTCGTAAAAAATCCAAATAACTTCACAGATCTTCATTGTAAAGGGTTTAACCACTGTTTCCCATGCTTTTTTTATTTATTTCTTTTATTTCACCTTTATTTAACCAGGTAGGCCAGTTGAGAACAAGTTCTCATTTACAAATATACAGTCAATAATACAGTAGAAAAATAAGTCTATGTACAATGTGAGCAAAGGAGGTGAGATAAGGGAGGTAAAGGCAAAAAAAGTAAATGGTGGCAAAGTAAATACAATATAGCAAGTAAAACACTGGAATGGTAGATTTGTAGTAGAAGAAAGTGCAAAGTAGAAATAGAGATAATGGGGTGCAAAGGAGCAAAATAAAATAAATAAATACAGTAGGGAAAGAGGTAGTTGTTTGGGCTAAATTATAGATGGGCTATGTACAGGTGCAGTGATCTGTGAGCTGCTCTGACAGCTGGTGCTTAAAGCTAGTGAGGGAGATAAGTGTTTCCAGTTTCAGAGATTTTTGTTTGCTTGTTCAGTGAACCATAAACAATTAATGAACATGCACCTGTGGAACGGTCATTAAGACACTAACAGCTTACAGACAGTAGGCAATTAAGGTCACAGTTATGAAAACTTAGGACACTAAAGAGGCCTTTCTACTGACTCTGAAAAACACCAAAATAAAGATGCCCAGGGTCCCTGCTCATCTGCATGAACGTGCTTTAGGAATGCTGCAAGGAGGCACAAGGACTGCAGATGTGGCCAGGGCAATAAATTGCAATGTCCGTACTGTGAGATGCCTAAGACAGTGCTACAGGGAGACAGGATGGACAGCTGATCATCCTCGCATTGGCAGACCATGTGTAACAACACCTGCACAGGATCAGTACATCCGAACATCACACCTGTGGGACAGGTACAGGATGGCAACAACAACTGCCCGAGTTACACCAGGAATGTACAATCCCTCCATCAGTGCTCAGACTGTCCACAATAGGCTGAGAGAGGCTGGACTGAGGGCTTGTAGGCCTGTTGTACGGCAGGTCCTCACCAGACATCACCAGCAACAACGTTGTCTATGGTCACAAACCCACCCTCGCTGGACCAGACAGGACTTGCAAAAAGTGCTCTTCACTGACGAGTCACGGTTTTGTCTCACCAGGGGTGATGGTCGAATTGGTGTTTATTGTCGAAGGAATGAGCGTTACACCGAGGCCTGTATTCTGGAGTGGGATCAATTTGGAGGTGGAGGGTCCGTCATGGTCTGGGGTGGTGTGTCACAGCAACATCGGACTGAGCTTGTTGTCATTGCAGGCAAGCTCAACGCTGTGCGTTACAGGGAAGACATCCTCCTCCCTCATGTGGTACCCTTCCTGCAGGCTCATCCTGACATGACCCTCCAGCATGACAATGCCACCAGCCATACTGCTTGTTCGGTGCGTGATTTCCTGCAAGACAGGAATGTCAGTGTTCTGCCATGGCCAGCGAAGAGCCCGGGTCTCAATACCATTGAGCACGTCTGGGACCTGTTGAATCGGAGGGTGAGGGCTAGGGCCATTCCCCCCAGAAATGTCAGTGAACTTGCAGGTGCCTTGGTGGAAGAGTGGGGTAACATCTCACAGCAAGAACTGGCAAATCTGGTGCAGTCCATGAGGAGGAGATACACTGCAGTACTTAATGCAGCTGGTGGCCACACCAGATACTGACTGTTACTTTTCATTTTGACCCCCCTTTTGTTCAGGGACACATTATTCAATTTCTGTTAGTCACAAGACTGTGGAACTTGTTCACTTTATGTCTCAGTTGTTGAATCTTGTTACGTTCATACAAATATTTGCACATGTTAAGTTTGCTGAAAATAAATGCAGTTATCAGTGAGAGGACGTTTCTTTTTTTGCTGAGTTTAGTATGCATTGGATTGTCAATGCATTGCTACGGAATGAATAGCTAGCGTTATACTGCCATTGGTTGACTAGGGCCCTTAGGCATGGAATGAATAACAAGTGTGAGAACAAAACATTTTACCTCACATGAGCCACGCATGGCCTCTTGTGAATACTGTGTTTGATACAATTGACACAGATTATAGATTTGACCTGAAGGAAAATGCACAATTTGGAGTCTAGAAAATGTCAGATCGTAGAACAGGAGAGTAGACTTAGTGAGAATTTATAAATCACCAAATTGTATTATCTTAGGTGGGAGGAGAGCCCACAGATCCTACCTTTTCAGAATGCACAACACCATGTCTTATTTTGCCTGGAGCAAGGACTGATATCTGTGAATTTGCATATACATGTATTTGCAGAGATCCAATCAAACATCAAGGAGCAGACACAATTCCGGAATTCAAAGCGGAATACCAACCAGTTCTCTCTATAACTAATACATAAAGCCCAGAGCCCTAGGAAGGAGGGAGGGAGGGAGGGAGTGTCATGCTCAATCTTCGTAACAGATAACATTAAAGCCCACAGAGAAGTTTTAGGCAGCTACCGTATTTTGACTCAGGTCATGGTACACATCCTGGTTACAATGAGATTGGAGTAAGTCAGTCAAGTCAAACTGATTCTGTCCCAACACACTGCTCCACTGTGTGCCAGCTGCCTAGTCTGTAACAGAACCTCTATAGATACAGGCTAGCATCTTAACATGCATCCTAATATAACACAACCTCTATGAATACAGGCTAGCATCTTAACATGCATCCTAATTTACGAAAATGAACATGAGCAATCTTTCTGGGTAATGCATGTCATGTCATGTCTGTATCGTTTGGAGTATACCGAGGGGCTACTCAATCGAACCAAGAGTAAGGTCAAATCCGACAAATCTGATCATTTTGAGATAGAGTTAAAATGTAAATTCTCCTCACATACTGTGGGTGTATTGCCTCAAACAGATTTTTAGAACTACTTAACTTTTGGGTGGAATAATTATTATCTAAAAACCATATCCAGCTGCCAGGGTTAATCTCTATCTTGTTCCCCTTTCAAAGATGAGCATGTCCATGGTAGGGTACAGAGACTACAATACCACTATTACCTTACGCAACTCCTCAAATTCAAATAAAAGTCAGTCTGTACAGATTGTCCAAATATCTTCCCCAATACAGTTTAACTTGGCAATAATTAAAGTGAAGTAGAAAATGAGAGAACGTACAAGAGGTGAATGAAGGAAGGAACCGCGGAATGGGAGTTAGTGGAAATATTCATTCTAAAGCTTCGGAGTGCGTTATTAGCACACAATTTCAACAGGGCTCATAGTAGCTTTCATTAGATGGTGTATCAAACCAGAACAAAACTCACTTCTCTTATTAACTATGCGGAGGAAGTGGAACGGAAAATTAAAATGGCGAAAACGAGAAGAGGCGACAGAGGGTAGAACAGCCGATTCTATGGTTTTGTCACCACCAGGCTCTTGCTCTGCTGTTGCTCTCCCACTAATAAGTCAGCTCAGCTTTTTGGACGTGTCGCAAATGGCTCCCTATTCCCTTTGTAGTACACTACTTTTTTGATGGACCCTGGTCAAAAGTAGTGTACTATATAGGGAACAAGGGGGTCGTTTGGAATGCATCCGTCGGAGTGCAGTTCATTCACATGGTCTTTAATTCCCCATCATTGATTGGAATTTAAAGTCTTGAATATGCCGGCAATGTTTTATTCAGATTATCTCTTTGAAACTCAGTTGCTGACATTTTGTTTTTAAAATTACCAAGTAGCATAGTCTTTCACTTTAAAGAAGTTTCTGTTCTACAAGATTTATTGTAGTATACCATACTCAGAAGAAGAAGAAGATTGAAGAAGACTTTATTGAACACAGATGTTCAGCAGAAATGTGTCTCTTCCGCTTTATTGGAATGGAGCGGAATCTATCATTTCTGATATGGTTTGTTCTAAGAATGTACAATGCGAGATGGTATGTTACGATCGACTGGTCTCTCATTGCTAATAATCCCCAATTGACTGTGTTTTCTCCAACATGCTGGATACCGATACAATCCTACTAAACCAACATGTTCACCCTGAACATTAAATGATCTCAGAGTTGAAGCTTAGAGATGACAAACTGGATTCTAACATCATGTCTCTGAATAATTAGTACCCTATGCTTTGTTTGAAACCACATTCCCTGTGGTAAACGTCCATCAATGAAAACAGCCTTTCATCTTGATATGCTGCAATGTTCCCTACAATGTGCACTACTTTTGACCAGGGTCCATCAAAATTAGTGCACTAGATAAGGAATAGGGTTTCATTTGGGACAGCAAAACAGACATGCTGATCTCATCTGTGCTTTTTCCTCCTTTGTATTACTACATCTGAAGAAAACATTCCTGTCAACAACAGGATAAGATTTACATCAACATCAGGCTCGTTTTCTTCATGTCTGTCTGCATATCAAGGTTGTGCTTATAACGAGACATTGGCTGTCTGCATGAATAACGTTTTAAAGATTTTAATATATGAGTAAGTCATCTGTTAGCAGTGGTGTAAAAGTACTCAATTGTCATACTTGAGTAAACGCAAAGATACCTTATTAATAGAAAATTAATTTAAAAGTGAAAGTCACCCAGAAAAATACTACCAAAAGTAAATGTAATTGATAAGTAAATGTAATTGATAAAAAAAATATACTTAAGTATCAAAACTGAAATTAAAAGTATCAATAATTTCAATTAAGCAAACCAGATGGCACCATTTTCTTTTTTTATTTTTTTTTCCTGATAGCCAGGGGCACACTCCAATACTCAGACATCATTTACAAATAAAGCATTTCTGCTTAGTGTGTCCACCAGATCAGAAACAGTAGGGGTATCCAGGGATGTTCTCTTGAAAAGTGAGTGAATTGGACCATTTTAATGTACTTTTGGGTGCAAGGGTAAACGCATGGAGTAAAAAGTATATTATTTTCTTTACAAATGTAGTGAAGTAAAAGTTGTCAAAAATATAAATAGTAAAGTACAGACACCCCAAAAGAACTACTTGAGTAGTACTTTAAAGTGTTTTTACATAAGTACTTTACACTACTGTCTGTTAGTATTTGAACTTCAGTCCAATTTGATTCTACTGTATCCAATGTTTCTCTTCTGATAGTGTTTGAAAGATACAGAAGAAACATTTTGGCACGCAACTATGTGTGGTATTGTATGGTGCGATATCAAACTAAAATAAGTACAAATAAAAATACATTGATTCGCCTCCAAATGTTTCTAATGTACAGAGCACAAGAGCACAACTGTGCAACTGACGAGCAGAAATAACAGCACGGCTGAAAAGAAAAAAGAGTATTTGAATTCACTCAACGACTCCTGCTGTAATCACATATTGAAATGGAAATTATAGCCTAGTAGAGGTGCATGGCTGTGTTATGGATTACTTTGGGTTTGATTGTATATTTCTCATGCAATCCAACAACTTCAGCTTTGTTGCAATTGCTGTTACCATTAACATTACACTTTAGAGTATGGTAATTTCAGGGCCAGTTGTTGCATTGTATTGTCACTCTTGTAAGTGGAACCAGACACATTTCGATCCAGCTTGCATGATTTTAGTTTGATATTATGGAACAATGTGGCTCAACCTGTACATTGGGGGTATAACGATTGGCTATAAATTATAGTGATGGAGAAGAGAGAGAACAAAAGCAGTGAACAATGAGTGTTGAAGTCACGCAACCTGTCCAACTGGAAGCTGGATGGAAGAGGATAACTAAAACAACCTGTCCAACTGGAAGCTGGATGGAAGAGGAAAACTAAAACAACCTGTCCAACTGGAAGCTGGATGGAAGAGGAAAACTAAAACAACCTGTCCAACTGGAAGCTGGATGGAAGAGGAAAACTAAAACAACCTGTCCAACTGGAAGCTGGATGGAAGAGGAAAACTAAAACAACCTGTCCAACTGGAAGCTGGATGGAAGAGGATAACTAAAACAACCTGTCCAACTGGAAGCTGGATGGAAGAGGGTAACTAAAACAACCTGTCCAACTGGAAGCTGGATGGAAGTGGGAAAACTAAAACAACCTGTCCAACTGGAAGCTTGGTAGAAGAGGGTAACTAAAACAACCTGTCCAACTGGAAGCTGGATGGAAGAGGAAAACTAAAACAACCTGTCCAACTGGAAGCTGGATGGAAGAGGGTAACTAAAACAACCTGTCCAACTGGAAGCTGGATGGAAGAGGGTAACTAAAACAACCTGTCCAACTGAAAGCTGGATGGAAGAGGGTAACTAAAACAACCTGTCCAACTGGAAGCTGGATGGAAGTGGGAAAACTAAAACAACCTGTCCAACTGGAAGCTGGATGGAAGAGGGTAACTAAAACAACCTGTCCAACTGGAAGCTGGATGGAAGAGGGTAACTAAAACAACCTGTCCAACTGGAAACTGGATGGAAGAGGATAACTAAAACAACCTGTCCAACTGGAAGCTGGATGGAAGAGGATAACTAAAACAACCTGTCCAACTGGAAGCTGGATGGAAGAGGGGAAACTAAAACAACCTGTCCAACTGGAAGCTGGATGGAAGAGGATAACTAAAACAACCTGTCCAACTGGAAGCTGGATGGAAGAAGAAAACTAAAACAACCTGTCCAACTGGAAGCTGGATGGAAGAAGAAAACTAAAACAACCTGTCCAACTGGAAGCTGGATGGAAGAGGGTAACTAAAACAACCTGTCCAACTGGAAGCTGGATGGAAGTGGGAAAACTAAAACAACCTGTCCAACTGGAAGCTGGATGGAAGAGGATAACTAAAACAACCTGTCCAACTGGAAGCTGGATGGAAGAGGATAACTAAAACAACCTGTCCAACTGGAAGCTGGATGGAAGAGGATAACTAAAACAACCTGTCCAACTGGAAGCTGGATGGAAGAGGGGAAACTAAAACAACCTGTCCAACTGGAAGCTGGATGGAAGAGGATAACTAAAACAACCTGTCCAACTGGAAGCTGGATGGAAGAAGAAAACTAAAACAACCTGTCCAACTGGAAGCTGGATGGAAGAAGAAAACTAAAACAACCTGTCCAACTGGAAGCTGGATGGAAGAAGAAAACTAAAACAATCTGTCCAACTGGAAGCTGGATGGAAGAGGGTAACTAAAACAACCTGTCCAACTGGAAGCTGGATGGAAGTGGGAAAACTAAAACAACCTGTCCAACTGGAAACTGGATGGAAGAGGGAAAACTAAAACAACCTGTCCAACTGGAAGCTGGATGGAAGAGGAAAACTAAAACAACCTGTCCAACTGGAAGCTGGATGGAAGAGGAAAACTAAAACAACCTGTCCAACTGGAAGCTGGATGGAAGAGGATAACTAAAACAACCTGTCCAACTGGAAGCTGGATGGAAGAGGGTAACTAAAACAACCTGTCCAACTGGAAGCTGGATGGAAGTGGGAAAACTAAAACAACCTGTCCAACTGGAAGCTTGGTAGAAGAGGGTAACTAAAACAACCTGTCCAACTGGAAGCTGGATGGAAGAGGAAAACTAAAACAACCTGTCCAACTGGAAGCTGGATGGAAGAGGGTAACTAAAACAACCTGTCCAACTGGAAGCTGGATGGAAGAGGGTAACTAAAACAACCTGTCCAACTGAAAGCTGGATGGAAGAGGGTAACTAAAACAACCTGTCCAACTGGAAGCTGGATGGAAGTGGGAAAACTAAAACAACCTGTCCAACTGGAAGCTGGATGGAAGAGGGTAACTAAAACAACCTGTCCAACTGGAAGCTGGATGGAAGAGGATAACTAAAACAACCTGTCCAACTGGAAGCTGGATGGAAGAAGAAAACTAAAACAACCTGTCCAACTGGAAGCTGGATGGAAGAGGAAAACTAAAACAACCTGTCCAACTGGAAGCTGGATGGAAGAAGATAACTAAAACAACCTGTCCAACTGGAAGCTGGATGGAAGAGGGTAACTAAAACAACCTGTCCAACTGGAAGCTGGATGGAAGAGGGTAACTAAAACAACCTGTCCAACTGGAAGCTGGATGGAAGAGGGTAACTAAAACAACCTGTCCAACTGGAAGCTGGATGGAAGAGGGTAACTAAAACAACCTGTCCAACTGGAAGCTGGATGGAAGTGGGAAAACTAAAACAAACTGTCCAACTGGAAGCTGGATGGAAGTGGGAAAACTAAAACAACCTGTCCAACTGGAAGCTGGATGGAAGAGGGAAAACTAAAACAACCTGTCCAACTGGAAGCTGGATGGAAGAGGGTAACTAAAACAACCTGTCCAACTGGAAGCTGGATGGAAGAGGGTAACTAAAACAACCTGTCCAACTGGAAGCTGGATGGAAGATGATAACTAAAGTGATATGTGTTGTTTTCTAAAGGCCATTTTCACAACATGTTGGAAACTAGGATAAAATAAACAAACTTTTTTTCTTCTTTCAATCATCTGATCTGAAGTGCTTTATATTGTACTGGAATAGCTAATACAACTCATCCACCACCATTGTGAGGGCTCCACTTGGCTATTATGCATGCTGGCCATTGTAGGCATTAGAAGTCCCATCACATGGAATCACAGGTGTTATGAGGAAAGTGATATGAAATATTATGAAGAAATGTACCATTCGCTTTAAAATTACACATATAACAATATTGTTTATTGTTCAGCAAGATCACCCTGCACACATATACACACAATTACTCCATGTGTCTTTTCGGTTTATACCACAAGCATGCATCAATGTTAATGTGGACCGTATATATGGTGTTTCATTGGCTGGTGTTGCTTGATCTATATTCTACCATTTTTTTTCCAGGACATTTTTGAACACACAGTAACCTATAGATCTGACAATGGAAAAGGACCTTGGTTGGGTCACCTTGGTCCATTTTATAGTGTGAAAATGTCCTTTAAAACGTGTTATCCACAGAAGAGATTGACCCAAACGTAAATGTGCTCTAGTCAAACATTCTCCTTCTATTCTAAGTTCATTCATCTTATTATTTGGGGGTTTGCAGGTAGGGGTGTCGGTCAGGGTTGGGCTCAATTCAGAATTTTGGAATTTACTCCCATTCAACTCATGAGTTGAAACTCAAATTGAATTGGCCACACCTCACAGGATGTGAAATTTGAATTTGAGTGACAGGAAGTAGTATTTAATTCAGTGCAATTCAAAGAAATTGCACTCAGTCATAGAACATGAGAGTTTCATTGAATCTGGCAGGTCACACTTCCAGATACCCAAATAATATGCTGTATCACATTTCTCACTCAGGGTTGGTCCTGGTCAGTCCCTGGATGAGAGACCAGATGCTGCTGGAAGTGATGTTGAAGGGCCAGTAGCCACCCTTTCCTCTGTTCTAAAGAAATATAATATATCCTAATGCCCCAGGGCAGTGATTGGGGACATTGCCCTGTGTAGGGTGCTGTCATTTGGATGGGACATTAAATGACTGTCCTGACTCTGTGGTCACTAAAGAGCCCTTGCCACTTATTGTAAGGGTGTTAACCCTAGTTTCCTGGCTAAATTTCCAATCTGTCCCTCATACATTCATGGACACCTAATCATCCCCAGCTTCCAATTTGGTCATTCACTCCCCTGTAACTATTCCCCAGGTTATTGCTGTAAATGAGAATATGTTCTCAGTCAACTTACCTGGCTAAATAAGGATACAAAAATCTAGCTTCATTTGTCACATGCGCCGAATACAACAGGTTTAGATCTTACAGTGAAATGCTTACTTACAAGCCCTTAACCAACAATACCATTTTAAGAAAAATACCTAAAACAAGAAAATAAATGTAACTAACAAATAGTTAAAGAGCAGCAGTACAATAACAAAAGGCTATATACAGGGGGTACTGGTACAGAGTCAATGTGCAGGGGCACCGGTTTGTTAAAGTGACAGTGCATAGATAATAACAGGGGGGGGGCAGTGCAAATAGTCTGGGTCGACATTTGATTAGATGTTCAGGAGTCTTATGGCTTGGGGGTAGAAGCTGTTTAGAATCCTCTTGGACCTGGACTTGCCGCTCCGGTACCGCTTGCCGTGTGGTGCTAAATGTAGAACAGTATGCATCTCAATTACCAGGACAACATCACACTGGTCAATTGAATGTTACTTTTACTATATTGTCTGATTTCATCGATATATCCATCTATCTTTGGTTTTAAAAAAAGTGCCGTTTGCTGACTGTGTCGCAGCCGGCCACGACCGGGAGACCAATTAAGTGGGCGCACAATTGGCCCAGAGTCGTCCGGGTTAGTGGAGGGTTTGGCCGGCCGAGATGTTCTGTCCCATCACGTTCTAGCGACTCCTGTGGCGGGCCGGGTGCATGCACGCGGACATGGCCGTCAGGTGTACGCCGTTTCCTCCGACATATTGGTGCGGCTGGCTTCCGGGTTAAGAGAGCGTTGTGTCAAGAACCAGTGCGGCTTGATGGGGTCGTGTTTAGGAGGACACACGGCTCTCGACCTTGGAGTGACACCAACTGATCTGGACTGCATAATTGCCTGTTTTGTATTTTTCTGTTACATCCGATGTTTATTTTTTTTGCTAACGGCATAGATACGCTAGGCTACTAAACTTTACCGTTGGTCACCAACCCAAAGCTGTTCAAGTGTGTGTGTGTGTGTGTGTGTGTGGATGTGTTTAACTGTCAGCAAAGTGTATCACGTAAACTTTCTAAATGTGGTATCCATATTGGCTTAAGCTCAGGCAGACGTCAGCTATCAAACGACACCGTAGGAATGTTGAATGATTGTTAGCTTTAAAGGATTTAAGTCAACTCTGAAACAGTGCTTATTGCTCTGTTATCCACTTTTGCCTTAATGAAAAGCATGTCCTGAATCTGTCAAAGGAGATTAGGTGAATATGATTATTATTGTCCTTTTGTTAATGTAGATTTCTATCCATGGGGATAACAGTCAAACCATCTGGATGTGTATTACCTTCCCCTGCCAAATCGGTGAAAAGGAGTTGAAATTAAGTCCCATCATCACAATTATAGTGTAGAGAAGAACTCCACGTCTGACCGTACCAAAGCAAGAAGAAGTATCACAAATGTGCTTTCACAAAGGTGTCTCTTATCTTTGTAGGATGTTGTATAAATTTGCATATCATAAAACATATATTTATTGTATCCCCTTTGACTGGTCCCTCGAGAGTAAAAGTAGTTAAAATCCTTTTTACAAAATCTATTTACTGAAAATGAACTTAAACACTTATAATCATACTCTCATTGTCATTTAAATAATGGCAATTTTTCAGAGAATATTATATTACCTTCATAAAGGCGTAAAACAAGGATGTGCTTGTATCTAATTTATTATGGCGCTAAAAACACATTATAATCAGTGGCGACCTGTCATTCAGGACAGGCAGAGCTCCACCTGTTTTGAGCCCAATCTGTTTGAGTTTGCCCACTAAGATTTACATGCTAAAATCGCCACTGATAATAATACCGTCTCCTCGGACAAAATGTCCCCACAACCAGAACCTCAGATTTTGACCTGATGTTGCATCTATTTGAATGCTTGATCTATTTGAAGATTGATTTGCAAATTGCATCTATTTGTAGATTGATGAAAATCAGAGAGTATTCGTAACATGCGCTTGTTTATTCTAGTGCATTGTACAGTGATAGATCTTATTGAACTGAAAGATGAACCCGTAGACAAATGCTCATCAGATATAAAAGAAAGAACGACTTGTAAAAGAAGTGGAACAATCAACAGGATCAAAGTCATCCAAAAGGATTTGATTTCAAAACATTCAGCTGAAGGATTGACAGTTAATTCATTATTTAATCACCGGTGCTCAAGGATCTGGGCCAGGTGGAGGGATTTGATGAATAACCCGATAAAACGTAAACACAAAATGCTCATTATGCACCAGTGTATTAAAAGGGAAGAGGAGCCAATGTTGTAAAAAATATTTTTTTTATCACATTCTCTCTCTGTTTCTCCTTTCTTTCTTTCTCTCTTTCTTTCTTACTTCCAGACTGTTGTCAATCGGTCAGTAATTTAACAACGTCTCAGAGAGTCGTGGTTTAGGGACGGGCAGCCATATTTGGTGGTGATGAGCAGTCTAGCCATAGCTAGCCTAGCATGCTTTTATTAATTAGTCTTTTCACCTGAGGAATTATCAACCACTAATATAATGGCTCGATTAATCTCCTCCCACCATCTGGTGTGAGAGAAGTGCTCCTCTGGTCCTGATAGCCTTCCCTGGTGCTGTGTTGGGGTAATAGTCTGTTCAAAGCCCTGCTCTGCTGCGGACAGATGAGCAGGGGTGGGGCTGGAGCAGCTGCTGCTTAGTCTGTCACCTGCTGCCTGTCAGAGGATGCACCTTAGTTCAGAGTCAACTTCAGGCTATCCAGGCCTGCTGTCCAGACAGGTTAGGGAGGACTGTGCCTGGCAGCCCGGTGTACAAGCCTGGATGAGAGGGCAGCCCGGTGTACAAGCCTGGATGAGAGGAGCATCATTAACTAACTAAGGGGCCCTTGAGAGACAACATCAGGGAGTGGTTTGTAAGAATGATGATGTCACAATGCAGTGGGTGTAGATTATATTTATATCACAGTGGGTGTAGATTATACTTCTATGCTTCTATCACAGTGGGTGTAGATTATACTTCTATACTTCTATCACATTGGGTATAGATTATACTTCTATACTTCTATCACAGTGGGTGTAGATTATACTTCTATCACAGTGGGTGTAGATTATACTTCTATTACAGTGGGTGTAGATTATACTTCTATTACAGTGGGTGTAGAATATACTTCTATCACAGTGGGTGTAGATTATACTTCTATCACAGTGGGTGTAGATTATAATTCTACCACAGTGGGTGTAGATTAAACTTCCATCAAAGTGGGTGTAGATTATATTTATATCAGTAGGGGGTGTAGATTATACTTCCATCACAGCAGGTGTAGATTATACTTCTATCACAGTGGGTGTAGATTATACTTCTATTACAGTGGGTGTAGATTATAATTCTACCACAGTGGGTGTAGAATATAATTCTATCACAGTGGGTGTAGATTATAATTCTACCACAGTGGGTATAGATTAAACTTCCATCAAAGTGGGTGTAGATTATATTTATATCAGTAGGGGGTGTAGATTATACTTCTAATCTTCAATCACAGTGGGTGTAGATTATATTTATATACTTCTATCACATTGAGTGTAGAGTATATTTATATACTTCAATCACAGTGAGTGTAGATTATATTTATATACTTCTATCACATTGGGTGTAGATTATACTTGTATTTTATCTTTCACAGTGGGTGTAGATTATACTTTTTATAACAGTGTGTGTAGATATACTTCTATGCTTCTATCACAGTAGGTGTAGAATATACTTCGCACTGCACAGTGCAGTCTGAACAATACGTGCTTTATTTAATTGATGTGTATTTAGGCCATGACCAAGTCCTTTCTCAGACATTGTTCTCTAACAAGTAAGATTCATGAGGGGAACCTTCTTTCATTCCATCCACGTTAAAACTCACTTAACCAGGGGGAAAACGTGGCTTGTTTCGTATAACTTCCCATCCGTGAATAGAGCAGACTGTTTGAATTCAGTCCAAAACATGTCAGTCTAAATTAAAATTGTACAGGGGTTGTGTTTCATTACCTGAGCTTGGGGCAATGTATGGGCCATTAAGCCGCTACCTGTATGGGCCATTAAGCCGCTACCTGTGCTAGTATGAGTAGACGATGTAGAGGTGAACATCTGGAGGTTAGGAGACAGAGCATGAAATGAAACGCCTCTGGCTCCCTCCACTTCCTTGTGTCCAAAAGGCCATGGTAATGAAATACTATAAATAGGAACGAGGATGTTACCGGGATCTGCAGCAAATTCACTTCCTACCGTAGTCGTACAGAATCAAAAAAGGTCTCTAGTTGCATCCCAAATGGCACCCTGTTTGTTAAATAGTGCATTACATTTGAGCAAATCCCTATGCGCCTGGTCAGAAGTAATGCACTGCATAGGGAATAGGGTGCAATTTGGGACTCAGAGGAGAATGTAGAGGGACTTCTCTCTATATGGCCTTTCAGTGTCACCATAAGATACAGTATTTTATATATTCAACCGGGCCGGACGGGTGAATAGAATTATTTAAAAAAAAGTAAAATTGTGGCTGGTAAAATAGTTATACTCCATGTCTGTATTATATTGTGTGGAGTAACTCATGATTTGGGGGCTCCCGATTTTTTTTGTTCACAAAATTATGCTCTCTTTCTTCTAGTGTTAAGTATCATTATGATACCGTACTTCTATTCACTGCCTGGATTCTGTAAACGTATTTGTTTAAATTATTTACGTGTTCATCTATGTTTAAAAATCCCTCTCGTCTGGATTCCACCTACCCAGCTCATAGCTAGCCTTAGGCTGAGTTTGTTAATCAAGATAGGTTTTTAAGGGCAGTCAAAACTTTAGATTTTAGGGAAGTGAGATTACAGATATGAAAACTGAAACCACTTGAGGCAAAACAATGATGAATTAATACATTTTAATATGCTGGCTCTTCAACAGTGTCTGCCTGGTTTCTGTACTTATAAAATAACAATTACATCGTTTAATATCTCTCTCAGAATAGAGACAAGAGCGAAGAACTTCATAAACCTGTGCTGAATTTTTGTTATCATACTCAAACAGTATTTTTAATCTCACTGGAGATTTGTGTGGTACAATTTATATTCTGGATGATGTGCAGTAATCAACCCCCCTTACCGGCCTCTTGCTGTTACATTATTCTCCACAGCATTGAGGATTCTGGAAGGAAAACAGAGCCTTAAAATGTGTCATTCCAGAGAACTGCATTGTTGCGAGATGCAGATGAATCGACGCGCTGACGACTGAAATCAGCGCAAACTAGGGGGAAATAATTTATGTGCAGCTTTTGAAGTACAGAGCACGTCCCTGCGCGGCATTGACATGGCTCACACTGGCTGTGATCTCGTCCCTTGCTGTATAGCATTTATGACGTGTTTATATTGTTGGAGGGCATGGTCTGGCTCCGAACTGAACAGAAAATGTGACCCACATGGCACCCTATTCCCTACATAATGCAATACTTTGTACCTGAGCCCTATGGTCCCCCTAAGGGGCCCTTGTCAAAAATAGTGCACAATATAGGGAATAGGGTACCATTTGGTAGTCAGCCCATGCCTAGCATCACTATGATATTGTATCCAGGTGCGATGCCATGGTGATGCTTACTTATGCAGAGGAATTTATTGGCAGCACTGCGGCAGGAAGATTACCATTGCTTAATAACATGCCACGCAGGAAACTTAGAAGCAGCATCTTTCGTAGCACTGAGCATTGGTTGTATAGATCCTGCTGACTGGGCAGACGACCACTCTTAAACATGTTTTCACTGTAAAGCAATGTGAAGGATATACTGTACACAGTCATACAGGGTTTCTCAGCTTGAACACAATGACAGTCGGCATTTACTATAGTGCCCCCAAAATGCCTACATTTATCAGACGTTTCTTCTTCTTGGTCGCATATCCAAAGGCATATTGTTTCCGAACAATTGGACAATATGGTTGAGGATTGATCTGACTTGTCCATTGGTTTAAGCCAAGCTACCACCTTTTCAAGGAGAGACATTTCTATAATCACTGCCTGTCTAGCTGGAGCTTCGTGAATGAAGAATATTATCCGCCTACTAGCTACATCTTTCATAATGCATATGCTTCTTAAATGATGTAAAGTTTATGTAAGCCAAAACGGGGCTGAGATGTGAAGCTGAGAGCCTCAAGGCTGAATTTGAAGGGAAAGCGTTTCCCCCAAGCTGAAAGCTATGAGACATGCAGGAGTTACACCACAGGAAGTAGCATAGCTGGTGCTCACCTGTAAAACATGTAATGAGATCAAATTAATTTTTGAAGCTGTTTTTACCAGATTCTGAGAATTCAAAACAGAAGCAGAAAGGATAAATATAAGGACGGTTCAGGTTTTCTCCTGTCTGCAATGTGGGTTTTGTCTGTGTGATGTCGTTAGTCAGAGGTATAGCAAGAAACAAAATGCTCAGAAAAACTGATTCAGTAAACCCTGTGTGCTGCTGTTCAGATCCTGTCTCTGTACAGTAGGTAATTTTACACAAATAGCCTGAAGCAAGAACACTGTAACTTGAGCTTGATTCAGTTTTGCGTCACCACACCCCATCCTTGTAGTCAAGAATAAGAATATGCTATTCATATTTTTAAATACATTCCTTCATGCATTTGATTGTGTCTGATGTGAGAACTTCTTCTGAGAGAATTGGATCTGTTGCTGAGATTACTTTTGACATTTTAAACGTCATTAGTAACATGCCTTATCTTCCTTCTTTAATTTTGTATTGCAGGGGTGCATACATTTCCACTTTGTTAAAGTTCCAATATATTCTTCAATAGCTAATAGCAAAGGCCTTATTTGAACCACCTACTGGCTTGCTTTCAGAGACCTTGACATTTTCCACATTGTGTTAGGTTACAGCCTTATTGTAAAATGTATTCAATTGTTTTTTCCCCTCATCAATCTGCACACAATACCCCACAATGACATCACAATACCCCATAATGACATCACAATACCCCATAATGACAAAGCAAAAACGGTTGAAAATAAATGGAAAACGGAATATCACATTTACATAATAATCAGACCCTTTGCTCAGTACTTTGTTGAAGTGTCTTTGGCAGCGATTAAAACCTCAGACCTTCTTGGGTATGACGCTACAAGCTTGGCACACCTGTTTTTGGGGAGTTTCTCCCATTCTTCTCTGCAGATTCCCTCAAGCTCTGTCAGGTTGGATGAGGAACGTTACTGCACAGATATTTTCAGGTCTCTCCAGAAATGTTAGATCGGATTCAAGTCCGGGCTCTGGCTGGGCCACTCAAGGACATTCAGAGACTTGTCTTGAAGCCACTACTACGTTGTCTTGGCTGTGTGCTTAGGGTCGTTGTCCTGCTGGAAGGTGAACCTTCGACCCTTATCTGATGTCCTGAGCGCTCTGGAGCAGTTTTTCATCAAGGATCTCTCTGTTCTTTGCTCCATTCATCTTTCCCTCGATCCTGAATAGTGCCCCAGTCCCTGCCGCTGAAAAACAGAAACGCTTGTCATTTATGCCAAAGAGTTCAATCTTGGTTTCATCAGAACAGAGAATCTTGTTTCTCATGGTCTGAGAGTCTTTAGGTGTCATTTCGCAAACTCATAGCGGGCTGTCATGTGCCTTTTACTGAGGAGTGGCTTCCGTCTGGCCACTCTACCATAAAGTCCGTATTGGTGGAGTGCTGCAGAGGTGGTTGTCCTTCTGGAAGGTTCTACCATCTCCACAGAGCTTGACCACTGTCAGATTGACCATCGGGTTCTTGGTCACCTCCCTGACCAAGGCCCATCTCCCCCGATTGCTGAGTTCGGCCGGGCGGCCAGCTGTAGGAAGAGTCTTGGTGGTTCCAAACTTCTTCCATTTAAGAATGATGTAGGACACTGTGTTCTTGGGGACCTTCAATGCTGCAAAAATATTTTGGTACCTTTCCCCAGATCTGTGCCTCGACACAATCCTGTCTCTGAGCTCTACGGACAATTCCTTTGACCTCATGCCTTAGTTTTTGCTCTGACATGCACTGTCAACTGTGGGACCTTATATAGACTGGTGTGTGCCTTTCCAAATCATTCCCAATCAATTTAATTTATCACAGGTGGTCTCCAATCAAGTTGTAGAAACATCTCAAGGATGATCAATGGAAACAGGATGCATTTGAGCTCAATTTCGAGTCTCATAGTAAAGCGTCTCAATACTTATGTAAATAAGGTATTTATGTTTTTAGTTTTTAATACATTTGCAAAAATGTCTAAACCTTTTTTCATGTTATCATTATGGGCTATTGTGTGTAGATTGCTGAGAAAACTGTATTATTTAATCAATTTTAGAATCATCCTCTAACATAACAAAATGTGTAAAAGTCAAGGGGTTTGAATACTTTCCAAAGGCACTGTATAATAACTACTCAATTAAGGTGTGGACGACAAATCTATATGGCATAGTCCTGTAGAGCTCTTCTTCCCTCAGGCTGTTAAACATGAGAACTAACCTTCCATTGAGAGGAAGTAATGGCCCCCAGCTTTAATTGTCACGGCTCGTTCATCTTCACTAACAAAAGCAGTAGAGGACCGTCCCAAATGGCACCCTATTCACTATATAGTGCACTACTGTTGACCAGGACCTACAAGGTGCCCAGGTCATAGTGCTCAAATGTAGTGCACTATAAAGAAAAGAGGGTGCCATTTGGGAATCATTTGTAAGTAATGGGTCTAGAAAGAAAGCCAACCACTCAGACAAAGGAAGTGATTAAGTTCTGCTTGGCATTTCTGTAACAAATTTGTTGCAGAGGTGGGCCACATACAGTGTGAAGAGGTAGGTGGACTATTTGAGACCCGATTGCGAAATAGAGTATAACAATGGTCTTTCTTAGTCAACCCTTGAGGGGAAAAAAAACATAATGTTGGATTATTTGTCCTTGGAAGGAATAGAAACGGTATGCTATTCATACAAAGAGATGTATTATTTGTACTGCACCAGGGATGGTATTGAACGGTAAGATACATTCTCTGAAAGAGGAAGTTGGTGAACAAACTAATAGGAACAGACTGGAACTTTGTAAATCATTGCAGAGCATACCCCGCACTACCATTCAGCTAACATTACTAGTATATTTGCTTCAAACTTTTTTTTCAAGTAGAGGGAGTAGACAACATCAAACAGCAAAGCACCATGTAGCCACCAAATGACAGAATGTCCCTCAGGAAAGTTGAGGCCCATTAAAATGATAGATTGCACTGCGTCATGGTTTATGCAAAGGGACGTTTTACACCCACAAAGCAGTCTAATTGCATTCATTCCTGTGAGGAGTCCACAAATGTTGAATTTAGCTTCTCAGGCGTATTGGCAGCAAGCTGCTTGACAGCGGCTGGCTGGAAGCTTCAAGGGAAAAGGAAGGGAAATGTAAATCTTGACAAACAGAAAGCCAGTGTCCATATTATCATCTATCGCCCTGACAGGCCTCTTCCCGTGCATAAATTCAAACCCTGCCTGCTTGGATGGTTGCATGGTAAAACTATAGGAGGATTCATTGTGATCTGGCATCCATCATGCAGATCAAATCAAATTGTATTTGTTACATGCTTCGTAAACAACAGGCGTAGAATAATCGTGACATGCTTACTTAAGGGCCCCTTCCTAACAACGCAGAGAGAAAAAAGAGAAATAATAGAAAAATTAATAAACAAGGAATAAATACACAATGTGTAACATTAACTTGGCTATATACACGGCGTACCCATACCGAGTCAATGTGCAGGGGTACCAGGTAGTTGAGGTAGATATGTACATATACAGTAGGTAGGGATAAAGGGACCAGGCAACAGGATATATAATAAAACAGTAGCAGCAGCTTATGTGATGAGTCAAAAGAGTTAAGTGCATAAATGGTCAATGCAGATAGTCTGGGTAGTTGTAGGTTAACTTTTTAACAAATTATTTAGCAGTATTATGGCTTGTGGGTAGAAGCTGTGCCGTTGGTTCCAAACTTGGTGCATCGCTAACGCTTGCCGTGCAGTAGCAGAGAGAACAGTCTGACTTGGCTGGCTGGAGCCAAGGGCCTTCCTATGACACCTCCTGTTAAAGAGGTTTTGGAATGGCAGGGAGCTCGGCCCCAGTGATGTACTTGGCCGTACGCATTATCCTCTGTAGCGCCTTGCGGTCAGTTGCCAAGCAGTTGCCGTACCAGGCGGTGATGCAGATGATCTCACTGGTGCAGCTGTAGCGCTTTTAACTTCTTATGGATAGGGGGCACTATTTTCACGTCCGGATGAAAAGCGTGCCCAAAGTAAACTGCCTTCTACTCAGGCCCAGAAGCTAGGATATGCATATTATTAGTAGATTTGGATAGAAAACACTCTGAAGCTTCTAAAACTGTTTGAATAATGTCTGTGAGTATAACAGAACTGATTTGGCAGGTGAAAACCTGAGCACAATCCATCCAGGGAAAAGATTAGGTTTCTATGGGAACCCTTTTTAATAGTAATATGGTTGCAGTTCCTATGGCTTCCACTAGATGTCAACAGTCTTTAGAAATTGGTTGATGTTTTTTTTTTTGAGAAATGAAGAAGTAGTTCTGTTCTTTCCATGTGTCACTCAGATGGTCTCAAGTCTTGGTGCGCGTGACCTGGAACACGCTTCACGTTGTTTTTATCCGGTATTGAACACAGTATTTCCTGTCTTAAATTTTAGCGATTATTTACGTTTTAGGGTACCTAAGGTTGGATTAGGAAGGTTGTTTGAAATGTTTGGACCAAGTTTACAGGTAACTTATTAGATACTTTGTAGGCATGTTGGGCGAGTTGAAACCGGTGTATTTCTGAATCAAACGCGCCAAATAAATTGACATTTTTGGGACATAAAGAAGGACATTATTGAACAAAAGGACCATTTGTGATGTTTCTGGGACATTTTGGAGTACCAACAGAAGAAGATCTTCAAAGGTAAGGCATATATTGTATCGCTATTTCTGACTTTTGTCACGCACCTGCCTGGTTGAAATTTGATTTTCATGTGTTTGTATGCGGGGTGCTGTCCTCAGATAATCGCATGGTTTTCTTTCGCCATAAAGCCTTTTTGAAATCTGACACAGCGGCTGGATTAACAATAAGTTAAGCTTTATTTTTGATGTATTACTCTTGTGATTTCATGAAAGTTAAATATTTATAGTAATTTAATTTGAATTTGGCGCTCTGCAATTTCACCGGATGTTGTCAAATCGATCCCGCTAAAGGGATTTGATCCCTAAGATTAAAGAATCTAAGAGGCCCATATACCAAATTGTTTCAGCCTCCTGAGGGGGTTGTCGTGTCTTCATCACAACTGTCTTGGTGTGTGTGTGGGCCATGATCATTTCTTAGTGATGTGGACACAGAGGGAACTTGAAGCTCTCAATCCTCTCGACTAAAGCCCTGTTGATGTGGATGGGGGTATGCTTGGCCGTCCGTTTCCTGTAAGTAAACGATCAGCTGCTTTGTCTTGCTGAAGATGAGGGAGAAGTTGTTCTCCTGGCACCGCACTGCATCACACTTCCAGGTCACTGACCTCTTCCTTATAGACTGTATTATCATCAGTGATCAGTCTTACCACCGTCGTGTCATCAGCAAACTTAAGTATGGTGTTGGAGTCATGTACGCCTGTAGTCTAATTGTAGATGCCATGGGGTAGCTAGCTACCATGTGGGAATGTTTGACAATCAGCCCTGACAGACTATGGCATTGTCAAGATCCAACCAACAACCACTAGGCTGTATGATATGGAGAAGAAGACAGGAGAAGAAGAAGAGAAGACTATATGATGTCATCACTATATGGAGAAGAAGAGAAAAGTATATAACATCAACACTATATGTTATGATTGGGAAATAACATTTAAATGTCTGAAGTTACAGTACAGTATGTCTATCTAAGATATATAGGCATATAAGTTTTTGTAAAATCAGAAATGCTGATATGTGACCGAACGGCTTGATCTTATGTAAAACACTAAATTTGAAATTGTGTTTTTTACATTGGATAAAAGTAGAGACTCAGAGCTAGAAAATTGTATCTCATACACTACAGTTGAGGAACAATGGGAAAGTAATTCTGCTTTGAAAGTAGATGAACTTGTAAGCCCACTTTTGAGAAAATGGCCCTTGAATGTTTTAGTACCTACTGGAGAGCTCTTCTTTGTCTACACCAATTCAGAATTGTTCACACCCTTTTAAGCCTTAGCCCCATCCATCACTTTAAGGATGCACATGTGAGGCCATGTGCTAAAAAGAGTGAGTAAGGGAGTGTAGTAAACAACCAAAGATTTCAAGATTAAAGACTGATTTATACTACGTCTATCGACATGTCTGTATACAGTTGTCACAGTGACATCATGAATATTGTATTGTCGTCTGACATTATACTTTTTTAAAACAACAATGGAAAAGTTTAAACACAAAAACTACAGGCTGCAGGACATCAGCAGCCTGGTGGTTCAAAATAGCATAAATGGTGTATTTTAACACCAATAAACCCAACCGTTTAAAAATGAATTTAGTATATGTCAATCTAGCAAAACAGGCAACTAAATGCAAGTTTCTAAACCATTTTTTGGTTCATTTCTAGCTTGTTAGCTAGCTAATGTTAAGTTAGCTTACTAGGTGTGGTCACGGGATGTTTCCAAGTGTCCCTAAACCTCTCCAACGTGGCATATGTCTGTAAATTAGATCATTCCAGTGCTATTGCATATTTGCAATTCCTAAATGCTATGTGTTCAGTAT
The DNA here is from genome assembly GCF_901001165.1 of Salmo trutta. Taxonomy (NCBI): domain Eukaryota; kingdom Metazoa; phylum Chordata; class Actinopteri; order Salmoniformes; family Salmonidae; genus Salmo; species Salmo trutta. Next base: position 4,584,822 of record NC_042959.1, on the reverse strand, counting down.
AAAATAACATTTCTACCATATGAACCTCACTCAAACATTGTGGTGGAGTTATGGGGTATCCAGGGTACATTCAAGTGTCCTTTCAACCTCTCCAAAGTGTCTGCATGTGGTAATTGCAGTGTTTTTGCACACTGGATGTGCCTAAAAGTTATTGTTAGCTATAAAAACGACATTTCTACAACACCAACTTCTCAAACACAGGGGAAATCCAAGTGTTTTTTCAACCTCTCCAAAGTGCCTGAATGTTTAGCCTAGGCATATCCAACGTATTGGTCCCACATACAAATAATCAGTATAAAAAAATAAATCTTATTAAACACAAACTTGGTTGCACACCTATGTCTATCATACATTTTTTTTTTTAAATAAGCTGAACTATTTACAAATGGCATTCGTGTTTGTTTTACATCCCAGGTGTAGACGATTAGATTTCACCTTCACCGTAGCTTGTGCATGTTGTGATAGTCTTTGAAGCAGTCCCTCTCTGACCAGGAAACAAAAAGTGAACTGGCATTTCAGACAGAAGATCTAGAATTCCCCCCTTTTTTCCCCCCCTGTGTTTTGTGCAATACTTACAGTTCTTCCTTTCGTCTTTTGGCATGTGTGTTGGATAGTGGCGCTCACCTTGAGTGGGGGGGTCTTAGTGATGGTTGTGAGGTTGCTTTGGGCCCCCAATTCAGCCATTTCCAACACCAGCTGCTCTCGGGGGGCCAACTGGTAGAGAGGGGTTTGTCCTTTTGCTTTGGCCATCTGCTTGTGGAGAATGAAAGCATTTACTGTAGCAATGTCCACAAAGTGGTAAACAAAAGTCTTACACCACTTCCTGGTCTTGTGGAAGACCTGGTAGTAGCCTATCAGAACATCAGATAGGTTGACACCCTCCATGCTGGCATTGTAGTCCTTCACAGAAACGGGAACATTGGCGTTTTCACCCTCCTTGGGACATGGTCGTTATTGAATGCCTTACGCTGTGTGGTGAGCATGGTTACTTCCCTAGTGTTCTTCCATTTTACAAAAAGCCACTTGTTAGTCCTGATCCAACGTATGGTCCCCGTCTCCGTTGTCTTTGTCATGTCATTTACCTTTGTCTTGGGGAACACGATTATGTTAAGACGAATGGTGACAAAAGCCCCTATTTACTTTTTCAAGAGGTCTATGAAAAGCATGGGACTAGTATAAAAATTGTCCACAGAGAGCTTGTACCCATTGCCAAGTAAGGTGAAGTCCATCAGCTGCATGACAGAGTCATTACTAAGGCCCTTCCCAGTGGGTGTGATCGTCTTGCCTTCATAGATGAAACAGTTTGACGTGTAGGCAGGCTGAATCGACTAGCACGAAAATCTTGTAGCCCCATTTGGTCTGCTTGTTTTTCATATATTGCTTCAAGTCAAATCGAGCCTTTGAGGCAACCATGCGCTCATCTATAGATAGATTTTGAGCAGGCTTGAAGTAAGTTTTGCGTGCCTCCACCACGTCATGATCAAGGGGCTTGACTCTTGCAAGACGATCATACCCTGCAAACCCCTTTTTCTGGGCATTCTCCTGATCCTTTTGTGGGTCACTCATGTGACGAATATGGTTGATGGTCAAGAATCAGTGATGGAGGTGGGGAACTCGAACCGACTTGCTCCAGTTGTCAACTTGATACATTTACCAGTCCCATGTAAATCACCAAGGAAATGTAGTTGAGCATGTCACCCATGGTGACAGGTTTCCAGGACATCTTCCCTCCCCCTGCTGCTTCTTGTCCCCATACTTGTTGGTATTACTAATTGGTGTTCCCAGTACAGAGGTGGTAAAGTAAGCTGAAACAGCTGTAAGCGGGTGTATGTTTCATCACTAATCAACTGTGGGCCTTCGGGTCATTTGGGTTTTAACCTAAATCATTCTGGCTTCTCATCATCTTCAAGGACCGTACGCAACCTGTCCTCTGTTTCATCACCCTCTGTTGTGCTGCTTCCACTGCCTCTCCCACTTCTCTGGTGAGGCCTAGATCATTATTTATTTAACCATTATTCAACTAGGCAAGTCATTTAAGAACTAATTCATATTTACAATGATGGCCTACCCCAGCAAAACCCTAACCCGGAGTGGGGTTAGGGCCTGGAGCGGGGGTGGTTGAAGGGGAGTGGGGTCAGGGCCTGGAATGGGGGTGGTTGAAGGGGAGTGGGGCCAGGGTCTGCAGTGGGGGTGGTTGAAGGGGAGTGGGGCCAGGACCTGGAGTGGGGGTGGTTGAAGGGGAGTGGGGCCAGGACGTGGAGTGGGGGTGGTTGAAGGGGAGTGGGGCCAGGGTCTGCAATGGGGGTGGTTGAAGGGGAGTGGGGCCAGGACCTGGAGTGGGGGTGGTTGAAGGGGAGTGGGGTCAGGGCCTGGAGTGGGGGTGGTTGAAGGGGAGTGGGGCCAGGGCCTGCAGTGGGGGGTGGTTGAAGAGGAGTGGGGTCAGGGTCTGCAGTGGGGGGTGGTTGAAGAGGAGTGGGGTCAGAGTCTGGAATGGGGGGTGGTTGAAGTGGTGTGGGGTCAGGGTCTGGAATGGGGGTGGTTGAAGGGGAGTGGGGCCAGGACCTGGAGTGGGGGTGGTTGAAGAGGAGTGGGGTCAGGGTCTGGAATGGGGGGTGGTTGAAGTGGTGTGGGGTCAGGGTCTGGAATGGGGGTGGTTGAAGGGGAGTGGGGCCAGGACCTGGAGTGGGGGTGGTTGAAGAGGAGTGGGGTCAGGGTCTGGAATGGGGGTGGTTGAAGTGGTGTGGGGTCAGGGTCTGCAGTGGGGGTGGTTGAAGGGGAGTGGGGCCAGGGTCTGCAGTGGGGGGTGGTTGAAGAGGAGTGGGGTCAGGACCCTGACCGGTGGGGGTGCTTGCTGGGGAGGGGTGGCTCCCAAACGTCATCATCCAAATACTCTGCTTCCTCCTGTGGTGAAAAAAATAAAGAGATATTGTTGTAAGACACGTAGAATTACAGTTGACTAAATTTACAAAAACGACATTACTGTAAAGTAAAAACACAGAGGCTAAACTTTATCTGTACAGTGACTCACATAGAAGGTGTGAAGCACAGACACAATGCAAACAGTAACACTTTGAGAGACAAAGACAGAGGTGAGTGGCACAAATAAACAATGACCATGAGAGTTTAGGTGGCCTCTCCAATGGCCATGAGAGTTTAGGTGGCCTCTCCAATGGCCATGAGAGTTTAGGTGGCCTCTCCAATGGCCATGAGAGTTTAGGTGGCCTCTCCATTGGCCATGAGAGTTTAGGTGGCCTCTCCAATGGCCATGAGAGTTTAGGTGGCCTCTCCAATGGCCATGAGAGTTTAGGTGGCCTCTCCAATGGCCATGAGAGTTTAGGTGGGCTCTCCAATGGCCATGAGAGTTTAGTGGCCTCTCCATTGGTCATGAGAGTTTAGTTGCCTCTCCATTGGTCATGAGAGTTTAGTGGCCTCTCCATTGGTCATGAGAGTTTAGTGGCCTCTCCATTGGTCATGAGAGTTTAGTGGCCTCTCCATTGGTCATGAGAGTTTAGTGGCCCCTCCAAAGTTCCAAGGATGAAACTTAGAACAGTAAACAGTGAACTAATATGAAACATAGACAATAACTACCTTGAAAGTATATAACATTGAAATGACTTGTTACATAGGCCTATGTAAACTAATTCCAAAGCACAAAAAGCAGACAACTTGTAAAAAAAATAAAAAATACATATAGTAAATAAGCTATATAAAAAGTCATGAAAATAATTTACTTACAGATCTAAAAGTGGATCCAATCCTTCTAGAAAGCAATCTTAGTTGGTCGGTTCGAAATCCTCGTTGTCCAAATAGCTCCCCCCCATGTCGATATGCTTATTCGTAGCTGCCTTCTTTTTAGGTTCCTGTCAGATGTTCTTACTAATTGCCTTAGTTGTTTTTTTTTTCTTGAGAAGCCATTTTTTATGCTAAAGCAATGAAATTAAAGCGATGAAATCTGTTTACAATGTAATGTAGAGTGCTCGGTGCGTCTCGTCTCTGAACCAGGTAGAAATAGTTTGCATTACGCATTAAAAGGTTTTAGGCCTTGCTTTGTCCCACCCAGGTCAACTGCATATCCCTGGAAAGCTTATCTCATTGGCTACAATACTGTCAAGGTGCCATAGTAGCCAATCCCCTGTGTAATGGATGCCTACAGCGCGTAAGCAGGCGACATCATATTTTTGATGAGGGAAGATAGTCACTCAGTAGACATTTGATGTTGCCATTAAGTCATGCATCATCAGATAACATTAAACAATACACTGGATTTGTTCCTACCAACATAAGGATTAATTTGATACCCCCCATCTAGCTATAGCTCAAACACAGACCAAATCAAAGCTTACCTTGTAAGATGTTTGTTGTTTGGTGAAAACGTTGTGTAAAATAAACATTTTGACTCTCGGGGCTGGTGGTCAATAACGGTAGGTCACAGGCAGATACATAAGACATCATCATGAGCTGTGAAGTCCTGGCTTTTGGTGTGTATCAACGTATTCCGTGTTTATTCTTCATAACGCTAACCGGAATGTAGATAGCAGTCTTTATAAATGTATATTCCCATATATGGTAATAAGTCACACCAAAGATTTGAAGGCACCGATCAATAGCCAAGATACTCAGCTTTCCGCAGACACCTGCTTTTAAACATAGGGGCTACCGTTCTCATACCAGAATGAATAACATTTTTTTAAAATCTAATAGGGTACCTAAATATTGGGACTTACTGTAAATAATTTCTGAGATACTAATAATATTACTACACAGATCAAACACGTAACTTTAGCTAGTGAGCCAGCCAGTTAACGTTAGCTAGCTATCTAACAGTATGCTTTAACTTGCAATGAACACAACTTTCTGACAAAATTAGAAATGTATAATATCTGAAACAGTAGCTAGCTAGACTCTCTTACCTGTATACATGGATGAACACTTCTCCCTCTCTGTCACGGATGCCATGGTTTCCCTTAGTTTGAATATTTAATCCGGAGACAGGTGTTTTATACAACAGCCTTCAGTGTGTTCTCTTTTCGACTCTCTCCGCATATTTGCAATCAAATGCCAGAATGTTCTCCATCTCCTTAGCTATCATACTCTGCTTCCACCGGGCATTCCGCTGATTTCAAAACTCGGTCAACTTCCTCCGTGACAACAACACTGTTGATTGCCGTTTCAGAAGACTACAATGTCTGATTCAATTAAAATGTTTTTACCTAAAATCAGGGATTTCCTCATCGTCTGATGAATTTTCAGTCAGAGTCAGCATGGCACGGTCATCCTTCAGAAAGTGGAGAGCATTACATAATTAGCAACACTTTTGCAGTTCCTTGTGATATATTTCAAAACAGCCGCATTAGAAAGGATTACCTAAACATACTGAGCAGCTCATGTTAAAGACAGAAGCATGCTACATGACAGACCAATCTGATCTCATCTCTATGCATGTCCAACCCATCCATTATCTCAGCCAATCATGACTAGTGGGAAGGTTCCTGACTTTTTCTGTGGTTAAACCAACTGGGCTTTATTTGTATTTACAGATGCCTAACAAGTTTGTTATTAAGGCACATGAAAGTTCACATGTTTCTTCCCAAAAACGCATTTCAACCAAAAAAAAATGATATTTACGTTCATATGGCTCTCCTGTGAAGTAGTAACGCGCGACATATGCCTAGTTTCAGTGTTAAACAAATCAAAATGTATTTTAGATTCTTCAAAGCAGCCAGCATTTGCCTTGATTACAGCTTTGCACACTCTTGGTAGGTTTCCCCCTACCCTCTGGTGAAATGTGTAACTTAATATTATGTCTCCAGTTAAACCTGGATTTAAATAAAGACTTATTTTTTTTAGATTTGCCTATGAATAACCACTTTGAGGAATACACACCACTAAAGCTCTCAGTTTAAATGTACAGCGTATATGAGTTTGATATTGCAGTTCTAGGTAGACTTGTACAGTTGTGGCCAAAAGTTTTGAGAATGACACAAATATAAATGTTCACAAAGTTTGCTGCTTCAGTGTCTTTAGATATTTTTGTCAGATGTTACTATGGAATATTGAAGTATAATTACAAGCATTTCATGAGTGTCAAAGGCTTTTATTGACAATTACATGAAGTTCATGCAAAGTGTCAATATTTGTAGTGTTGACCCTTCTTTTTCAAGACCTCTGCAATCTGCCCTGGCATGCTGTCAATTAACTTCTGGGCCACATCCTGACTGATGGCAGCCCATTCTTGCTTAATCAATGCTTGGAGTTTGTCAGAATTTGTGGTGTTTTGTTTGTCCACCCACTTCTTGAGGATTGACCACAAGTTCTCAATGCATTTAAGGTTTCCTGGACAGTGCATTTTGAAAGTATTCAGACCCCTTGACTTTTTCCACATTTTTGTTACATTACAGCTTTATTCTAAAATTGATCAACTCATTTTTAACCCTCATCAATCTATACACAACACCACATAATGACAAAGCAAAATCAGGTTTTTAATGTATTTTGCAAATTTATATAAAAAAAAACAACTGAAATATGACATTTAAAATTAGTACTGTATCCAGTGGAAGCAGATTGTGATAGCTATGGAGAAAATTCTGGAGTTTGATCGCAAATATGCATAGGTAATCGAAAAGAGAACACATAAGGCTATTGTTACGGCTGTCGTAGAGAGGGGACCAAAGCGCAGCGTGGTAAGTGTTCATTATGGTTTATTAAACAATGAAAACACTAGAACAAAGAAACAAACCGAAAAGCCAAACAGTTCCGTCAGGTAACGAAATACAAAACAGAAAATAACTACCCACAAGTATGATTCCTAATCAGAGACAACAATAGACAGCTGCCTCTGATTAGGAACCATACTCGGCCCAACACAAAGAAATACAAAACATAGAATGCCCACCCCACACCCTGACCTAACAAAATAGAGAAATAAACCGTCTCTCTCAGGTCAGGGCGTGACAGTACCTCCCCCCAAAGGTGCGGACACCCGGCCGCAAACCTGAACCTATAGGGGAGGGTCCAGGTGGGCATCTATACTTGGCGGTGGTTCTGGTTCGGGGCGTAGCCCCCACACCTCCCGCTGATCCCCCTGCTTCTGTGTCGCCGGAGGAACCAGACCGTGGATCATCGCCGGAGGCTCTAAACTGCCGACCGCCGCTGAAGACTCCGGGCTGCAGGCCGTCGCTGGAGGCTCCGGAATGGGGAGCGTCGCTGGAGGCTCCAGACTGGGGAGCTTCGCTCGAGGCTCCGCACTGGGGAGCGTCGCTGTAGGTTCCGGATTGGGGACCGTCGCTGCAGGCTCTGTGCCATGGATCATCACTGGAGGCTCCGGGCCATGGGTCATCTCTACAGGCTCCGGGCCATGGATCATCACTGGAGGCTTCGTGCCATGGATTATCACTGGAGGCTCTGGACCATGGATTATCACTGGAGGCTTCGTGCCATGGATCATCACTACAGGCTCCGGGTCATGGATCATCACTGGAGGATTCCTACGTGGAGCTGGAACCGGTCTCACCGGACTGGGGAGACGCACAGGGGACTAGGTGCGCAGAGCAGGCATAGGGTATACTGGGCCATGGAGGCGCACTGGAGGTCTGGATCTTAAGGCTGGCACACCCCGTCCTGGCTGGATGTTTATTTTAGCCCAGCAAGGGCGGAGCGCTGGCACAGGACGAACTGGTTTGTGCTGGTGAACGGGGGGTACCGTGCGTAGAGCTGGCGCAGGATAACCTGGGCTGAAGAGACGCACTGGAGACCAGGAACGCTGAGCCACCACATTTCTTCCTGGTTGACTGCCAACTCTAGCACGGCAACTGTGAGGAGCTTGCATCGAGCGCACCGGGCTGTGAGTGCGCACTGGTAACACAGTGCGCATCACCGCATAACACGGTGCTTGCTCAGTCACTCGCTCCCCACGGTAAGCACGGGGAGTTGGCTCAGGTCTCAACCCCGACTTTGCCAATCTCCCCGTGTGCCCCCCCTGTCACTGTAGTCGAAGAGATTAGACCAAGGCGCAGCGGGTTGCGTGCTCATTATATTTTATTTATAAGTGAACACGAAAAACAAGAAACAACAGTACGACAGTTTTGCAGGCTAAACTAACAGCAGTGCAAAGACAACTACCCACAAAGGGACAGGTGAAAAACAAGCTCCATAAGTATGACTCTCAATCAGAAACAACGATGTACAGCTGTTCCTGACTGAGAGCCACACCAGGCAAACAAAGAAATACACAACATAGATATCGTAGAATACAAAACAAGAACATAAACCAAAAACCCCGGAACACATAAATACAACACCCCTCTAAGTATACACACACCCCGAACCATATAAAACAAATACCCCCTGCCACGTCCTGACCAAACTACAATAACCAGTAACCCCTTATACTGGTCAGGATGTGACCCCCCCCCCAAAAAATGTTTTTTGCTGCCTCTCGGGCTTCCGTTGTTGCTGTGCTTGTTCCTCATAGTATCACCGTTCCGCTTTTGCTATCTCCTCTTGCGGACGGCGATACTCCCCAGGCCTTGTCCAGGGTCCTGCCCCATCCAGGATTTCCCAGGTCCAGTCCTCCTGACCACGCTGCTTGGTCCTTTGGTGGTGGGTAGTTCTGTTACGGCTGTCGTAGAGAGGGGACCAAAGCGCAGCGTGGTAAGTGTTCATTATGGTTTATTAAACAATGAAAACACTAGAACAAAGAAACAAACCGAAAAGCCAAACAGTTCCGTCAGGTAACGAAATACAAAACAGAAAATAACTACCCACAAAACACAGGTGGGAAAAGGCTGCCTAAGTATGATTCCTAATCAGAGACAACAATAGACAGCTGCCTCTGATTAGGAACCATACTCGGCCCATCAAAAAGAAATACAAAACATAGAATGCCCACCCCACACCCTGACCTAACAAAATAGAGAAATAAACCGTCTCTCTCAGGTCAGGGCGTGACAGCTATTGTATAAAACCCCTGTCTCCGGATTACATCTTCAAACTAAGAAGGAGAGGAATGAGAAGCATTCATCCATGTAACGTAACAAAAATGTGGAAAAAGTCAAGGGGTCTGAATGCTTTTCCGAATGCACTGTAAAGTTTGTCCCAAAATTGCACCCGATTCCCTATATTGGACCAGGGCCCATAGAGCTCCAGTTAAAGTAGTGAACTATATAGGTGACAGTACACCATACTGTCTATACTACAGTGTAGTGTGTAAGACATTAACCAGATGAGATATGCATATGATATATCTCTCACTGGGATAATGACAGTAGAATGCACTCAGCCAATCTATCGCCAGCTCATTTTATGGTGAGAGACATCGCTCCTATTTAGACAGGGAGATCTTTTTTTCTTTTCAAAGATAATGAGATGACAATGTATTCAACCAATCTTAGAGAGAAGAGACGGGGGAGGGGAGGGGGGGAGACATTCTACAGCACTTAGCCACAGTCTTTGATCAGAGATCCAGCTGTCTCACTGGGCGTCTGCGGACCGTGTAATCTGTATCCCAAATGGCACCCTATTCCCTTAATAATGCACTACTTTTGACCGGGGCCCATAGAGCTCTAGTCTAAAGTAGTGCACTACATAGGGAATAGGGTGCCATTGTGGGACACAGCGTGTCTGTTTTATCACCACTGTTGTCATGGATATCGTTTTACTGTGTATTTATCAACCACTTAATTTGTCTAGTTCTAACTGGTTGATTTTAGGTTAAAGAAAACAGACCTAGAAGTGTTTTGGAGGTATTTCTACTGTCCCTTTGGCTGGCTAACTCACCTACCCTTGACCTCGTGTCTTTCGGTGTGTTTGAGAGTTTAGCCGAATCCAGTGGAGGATACTAGATTGCAATCCCAGTTTACCAATGTATAATTTTAGTGTTTTAACGTTTTATTTGAACGTTTATGGCTACTTTCATGAACAATCTATTTCCTTTTTTTGGAGGTTGCATTCATTTATTCTGACCGATATCCAGTATGATTTGATGCTTTATTCTGACCGATATCCAGTATGATTTGATGCTTTATTCTGACCGATATCCAGTATGATTTGATGCTTTATTCTGACCAATATCCAGTATGATTTGATGCTTTATTCTGACCAATATCCAGTATGATTTGATGCTTTATTCTGACCGATATCCAGTATGATTTATTCTGACCGATATCCAGTATGATTTCATGATTTATTCTGACCGATATCCAGTATGATTTATTCTGACCGATATCCAGTATGATTTATTCTGACCGATATCCAGTATGATTTATTCTGACCGATATCCAGTATGATTTCATTATTTATTCTGACCGATATCCAGTATGATTTGATGCTTTATTCTGACCGATATCCAGTATGATTTCATGATTTATTCTGACCGATATCCAGTATGATTTCATGATTTATTCTGACTGATATCCAGTATGATTTGATGCTTTGCTAATGTGTATTTTAGGCAGCCCAGACAGAAAAGCTCTGCATGGTATCTAGGCCTCCTCCAGTCTTCATCATCAGATGGGATTTTCTTCGAGCTCTTATTCATGAATATGAAGATCTCCATCACATCACAGAGACCATGAATATAGATGGATTCCCCTTCTGCTACATCTGTTGTGATGCCAACAAGACCACCATATCTGTCCTGGAAGCCTGTGTTAAATGACCTCAGTAAAAGCTATACAGTGTCATATCTGTTTAGGATCTCTTCCAAACCGGAAGTGCTAGATCCTTCCAGACCAAATTTAACTTGGCTTTGAGTTATAATTCTTATAACTCATTAAGAGGCTCATTAAAAACATATATATTTTTTTAAAACATAGCATCCAATTTCCTAATATTTCATCATAGTAACTCAATAATTATGCACAGTTATTAGCTGAAATTTTTGTCCTGGGTTCACTTAATTCAGGTTGACGTTTCTTGCTAACAGTAGTGGAAGACTGGGATCTTTGATTTCCCCAGTCTGTACTGGATATACATCAGGGTATACATCTGCAAGTCCTCCACAATACAACAGTGCCCTCTGCTGGTCATTTAACATATAACACCAACATCTGGAGCGCATTTGGAGAGCACTATTCAAGTCAATATTACAGAGAAATCTTGCATGTCTTTACAGACAACAAAAACATCAAAAATAAATGTCATCTCCCAAACCAGAAACAGTTTATTTCAAAGAGAAAGCAGATAAATGGACGTCTTCCCGCCTGTGTAGAAGGGTTAGTCTGAGTGCATGGAATGTTCAAAGGGACAGAGTACTTCAGGAGTGCTTTCAAAGCCTCTTTCAGGCAGATTATGTTGTAGAAGAAACCTTGCATACATAAATGGCTGTTATCAGAGGTCTTTTTCAAACTCACAAAAAAGTGACAAATACACAGACAATGTAGTCACACACATAAAGGACAATTATTTAATTGTTCATGTATTCTCATTCCTATTATGATAGATGGTATTTTTGGTTGAAGTAACAGCCAGTGTTATCCAAGTATCCAGACAGTGATAACCAGTGTTATCCAGGTATCTCAGCCAGTGATAACCAGTGTTATCCAGGTATCTCAGCCAGTGATAACCAGTGTTATCCAGGTATCCAGCCAGTGATAACCAGTGTTATCCTGGTATCTCAGCCAGTGATAACCAGTGTTATCCAGGTATCCAGCCAGTGATAACCAGTGTTATCCTGGTATCCCAGCCAGTGATAACCAGTGTTATCCAGGTATCTCAGCCAGTGATAACCAGTGTTATCCAGGTATCTCAGCCAGTGATAACCAGTGTTATCCTGGTATCTCAGCCAGTGATAACCAGTGTTATCCAGGTATCTCAGCCAGTGATAACCAGTGTTATCCAGGTATCTCAGCCAGTGATAACCAGTGTTATCCAGGTATCTCAGCCAGTGATAACCAGTGTTATCCTGGTATCCAGCCAGTGATAACCAGTGTTATCCTGGTATCTCAGCCAGTGATAACCAGTGTTATCCAGGTATCTCAGCCAGTGATAACCAGTCCTGTTCTAGGTTTGTTTTCATCTGAACATACAGTGCATTCGGAAAGTATTCAGACCCCTTGACTTTTTCCACATTTTGTTACGCTGCAGCCATATTCTAAAATGGATTAAATGTTTTTTCCTCATCAATCTATACACAATACCCCATAATGACAAAGCAAAAAAACGTTTAGAAATTTTAACAAATTTATCAAAATAGATAGATTTAGATGTAATGTATTTTCAAAAGTCGAAAGGACTTAAACTTAACAAAGTGAACAAATGTATAGTTAAACAAATAAAGAATTATCCAAGGTCTTGACAGCTAATTGGTGTATTAGGATGTGGATATTTGTGGTTGTAAGGTATTTTAGATGTACAGCGCATTCGGAAAGTAATCAGACCCCTTGACTTTTCAAAATGTTGTTAAGTTACAGCCTTATTATAAAATGGATTCATTTGTTTTTCCCCCCACATCAATCGACGCTCAATATCCCATAATGACAAAGCAAAAACTTTTTTTTTAATTGTTACAAATTTATTACAAAAAAACCTGAAATAACATTTGCATAAGTATTCAGACCCTTTACTCAGTACTTTGTTGAAGCACCTTTGGCAGCAATTACATCCTCGAGTCTTCTTGGGTATGACGCTACAAGCTTGGCAAACCTGTATTTGGAGAGCTTTTTGCATTCTTCTCTGCAGATCCTGTCAAGTTGGATGGGGAGCATCGCTGCACAGCTATTTTCAGGTCTCTCCAGAGATGTTAAATCGGGTTCAAGTCCAGGCTCTGGCTGGGCCACTCAAGGACATTCAGAGACTTGTCCTGAAGCCACTTGGCTGTGTGCTTAGGGTCTTTGTCCTGTTGCAAGGTGAACCTCTGCCAGAGTGCTCTGGAGCAGGTTTTCATCAAGGATCTCTCTGTACTTTCCTCCATTCATCTTTCCCTCTTTCCTGACTAGTCTCCCAGTCCCTGCTGCTGAGAAACATCCCCACAGCATGATGCTGCCATCACCATGCTTCACTGTAGGGATGGTGCCAGGTTTCCTCCAGACGTGACGCTTGGAATTCAGGCCAAAGAGTTCAATCTTGGTTTCATCAGACCAGAAAACCTTGTTTCTCATGGTCTGAGAGTCCTTTAGGTGCTTTTTTTGGCAAACTCCAAGCTGGCTGTCATGTGCCTTTTACTGAGGAAGTGGCTTCCGTCTAGCCACTCTACCAAAAACTCCTTTGGTGGAGTGCTGCAGAGATGGTTGATCACAGTAAACAGAGGACTGCTATAGATGTAGTATTTTCAGTTGAGCCAGTTTGCTACAGCAGGAAAATAATCATGCAGCGACAGGAAATCGGAGGTATGTGGATTATAAGTAGAGGACATTTGACACATATGTGACTTGTTTCAGGAAACTAGGCGTATGTCACATGTCACTACTTCACAGGAGAGCCATTTGAACGTAAACTTTTTTTTTTTAAATCAAAATAGATTTATTTTTTTACGAAATGTCTTCTGGAACGTAAACTTTCATGCGCCTTAATAACAAACTTGTATGCCATCTGTAAATACGAATAAAATTGTTAATTACGAGCCTAGTTGGTTTAGCCACGGAAAAAGTCGGGAACCTTCCCGCTATCCATGATTGGCTGAAAATTAATGAGTGGGCTGGACATGCAGAGAGATGAGTTTGGAATTGTCTGCCATGTAGCACGCTTCTGTCTATAACATGAGCTGCTCAGTATGTGTAGGTAATCCTTTCTAACGTGGCTTTTTTGAAAGATATCATGTATTAGAACTGCACAAGTGTTGCTCTCCACTTTCTGGAGGACCGAGTTTTGAAATCAGTGGAATGTCAGGTGGAAGCAGAGTATGATAGCTAAGGAGATGGAGAAAATGCTGGCGTTTGATCGCAAATATGCAGAGGGAGTCAAAAAGAGAACACATAGGCTATTGTATAAAATATCTGTCTCCGGTTTACATCTTCAAACTAACGGCAACCAAGGAGATGTATTCATCCACGTATAAGATAGTCCAACTAGCTACATTTTCAGATATTATACATTTCTAATTAAGTCAGGAAGTGGTTTTCATTGCAAGTTAAAGCAAACTGTTAGCTATCTAGCTAATATTAGCTGGCTGTCTCACTAGCTAATGTTACATGTATGATCTGTGTAGTAATGTTATTTGTATCTCAGAGCGATTTGCATTGCTAGTTATAGCCTAATGTTAGCTAGCTAGCTAACATTGAACCTGGTTGGTTAGTAACGTTATGAGTTGGGATTATGGTTCATTGTTTAGCTAGCTACATGTCTAAACAAAAGGCTCCACTATGCAAGTAACTATTTCAACAGAATGTTCATGATGTCACTGCGACAACTGTCAATAGACGTAGCTGGTAAATTCGTTCTGGCTATCTAGTCCGATTTCAGCGCACTCATCTGAATGTGCCAAAGCGCGGAATAACTGACACATTTCTGAATGCTCAACATCCGTTGAATAAGGCCGGTTTCAGTAAATTAAATTGTTGCCAGCAGCACAGTTACTGTCACCATCCGTCTGGATAACATAAAAACAGGCTAACCAGCTCCTAGGGCAGGTGAAATGGTCAGAGTGAGCTGTTCTCTCATTTGTGTCTGGAAGTAGCTAGCAAGATTGCCAAGCTTAGCTAGTTAGCTTGGGAGCTTGAATGCTGTTGTTAGGTCAGAACACTCGGATCAACCCTACTCCTAGGCCAGAGCGTCCGGTGTGCGCTCCAAGAGCGAAAAACTCTGAATTTACGAACAGACAATCTGACAATGCTCTGAGTTTACGAATGCCAAGAGCGTACTCTGAGGGCACTCTGGCACTCCAGATTGAATTTACGAACACACCCATAGTATAAACCAGCCTTTAGTCTTAATCTTTGGTTGCTCCGGCCCTCTGTCTCCTGCTCCTGATTCCACATCTCCACTGGTCCTAGACAACCGTGACATTAAGACTATAAACCTATGGAAGTCAGAGTGGAATGGCTTAACATACAGTCTAGATACATATGAGATGAGGACTGGCAGATATGTAAATACTATTGACGTGGCCAGTGACCTAGCCGCTTCCTATAGGCAGCAGCCTCTAAAGTGCTAGTGATGGCCTTGCGAGAGTAGCTATTAAGTCTCTCGGTTCTGGCTTTGATGCACCTGTACTGACTTTTCCTTCTAGATGATAGCGGGGTGAACAGGCAGTGGCTCGGGTGGTTGTCCTTGATCTTTTTGGCCTGCCGGTGACATTGGGTGCTGTAGGTTTCCTGGAGGGGGGATAATTTTATTTTATTTTATTTGAATGGGTGAAGACAAAGAAGAGCTCTCCCGTAGGTGTACCAAAACATTCAACGGCCATTTTGTGAGGTTACAAGTTTTTCAAACTTTCAAAGCAGAATTACTTTCCCATTGTTCCTCAGCTGTAGTGTATGATATACCTTTATCCAATGTAAAAAAACACCATTTAAAATGTTGCTACACAAGACCGAATCAAGCCAATCGGTCACATTTTTCATAAGGGAAAATCAAGTCTGAAATTTCGAAGTGGAAATTACAAACTTCAGAAGCCTTTTTATACCTCAAATACATTGCAAGTTTTACATTTCCTGCATTGAAAGTTATCCTGCAACAGGGTGATCACATTAAGATCCTACCAGAAATAAAACAACAGATTTTGCCCATTTAAATTTGTTTCCTTGTAGAAAGTATTGGACATAAAACTGAAAGAATCACCTGAAGGCAGGTGTGATTCAACTCACTGCTTATGCTCCATTTCCACTCTCCACTTCCACTTTTTTTCAAACACAAAAAAAAGTAAGAAAATGTACTACTTTAAATGGAGGTAGCCTCAGTGGCGCTGCCCATCCTGTCACAGACGCCATAATGGCACAGATACAAAGTTAAGACCTCTTTCCATGTCCATTGAGATGCTTCTATACATTTTTAGATGTTCACAACTGATTAGGGTTCCCTGGGAAACATGGTTCTTACCTTGTCACATAAGCCTCGTTTACACCTTGTGCTAACATGTAGGTTTCCTTATCTGATCACTATCTGATCAAGGTTTGTTGCGTGCACACATGGTATTAAAATGTGTCTCTTATCCAGCCATAGTGTCCGCATTGTGAACAGATTTCCTTGTATGCTAATTATTTCACAGATTTACTTTTCAAAATAATACTTATGGCATCAATATGTCTTAAAATAAATAAATAAGTGAATGGTGCTATCTGTCAATGATTTTAGAGGATGGTATAATTATGGTTTAAATGGTTTGACTGTCTCGATCCGTTTACACTTGTGGTCCAGAAGATGCGTCTTTTAAAACATTTACACCTGTCTAAAAATGTGGGCACCATCCGAATGTGGACAAAAACAGGTCAAAAGGACGCATGTAAGCACCAGTGATAAAGGGGGATAAAAAAGACACAAAAGAGATGAAGTCATTTTATTTCTAGATCTGCATTTGTGTCAAATCATGATTTACAAAAAATAATTTGTTCAAAAGACAAAAGTGACATCAGTAGCAAACATGAAGTCAAATAAAAATGTGTCTGTCTTTGATAATTTACCCAGGAAAGGTCTGAAAATAGCCCATATTCATATATGTAGCCTTAGAAATAAGGTAAATGAAAATCAATAACCTGCTAATATTCAATACAGTATATTAGCCATTTCTGAGACTCACTTCGATAGTTAATTTGATGATACAGCAGTAGAAATACAAGGATATAACATCTATAGAAGAGATGGGAATGTTTATTGGTGTAATCGGGCCTGTGTGTAGCTGGTGTAGAGAGTCAGGCGCAGGACAGCAGATATGAGGTATCAACGTATTTACTCAAGTATTCACAAAATACAACACAATATACCGAACCCACAATAACGGACCGTATACAAGACAAACAATTACTCACAAACAAACATGGGGGGAACAGAGGGTTAAATAATGAACAAGTAATTGGGGGAATTGAAACCAGGTGTGTAAAACAAAGACAAAACAAATGGAAAATGAAAAGTGGATCGGCGATGGCTAGAAGGCCGGTGACGCCGACCGCCGAACGCCGCCCGAACAAGGAGAGGGACCAACTTCGGCGGAAGTCTTGACAATTCGGGACGTGTTGCTGTATATATTCAGAGACATATCCCTGTAATGCTTAGAGAAGATTTTGTGTTGGGTGTTATTTAAGTGTTGTGGTTCACTTGGCATATCTAAAGACTTTTCTTTAGGGGTGTTGCTATACGCCACCAAGTGCTAACAGTCAGTCAGTATCTAAATCATATGTGTTAAATGCTTGATAGTGTAGGTGATGTTACAGAGAGGTCTACTTTCTTGGGGACCTGAATATTGACTGATAATCATCAAGGTGTCAGGCTCAATAGGAAGCTCCTCACTGTAACCAGTGCCTGTAATCTGGTTCAAGTTTTAATCAACCTACCAGGGGGTTTACAAACACTACAGGAACAAGATCATCTACATGTATTGATCACATTTTTACTAATACTGTAGACCTTTGTTCTGAAGCGGTTTCCGTACCCATTGGATGCAGTGATCACAATATAGTGGCTATATCCAGGAAAGCCAAAGTACCAACAGCTGGGCCTAAAATAGTATATAAGAGATCATACAAAAGAATTTGCTGTGACTCTTATGTAGATGATGTCAAAGTATTTGTTGGTCTGATGTGATTAATAAGGAGCATCCAGACGCTGCACTTGATGAATTTATGAAAGTGCTTCCTCCAATTATTGATTAACATGCCCTGTTAGGAAACTGACTGTTAGAACTGTTAAAGCTCCATGGATTGATGAGGAAATTAAAAACGGTATGATTGAAGGAGATTGGGCAAAGGGAGTGTCTAATAAGTCTAGCTGCACATCTGACTGGCTGATTTACTGCAAATTATGAAATGATGTGACTAAACTCAACAAAAAGAAGAAGAAACTGTATTATGACGCCAAGACCAATAATATAAAGAATGATGGAAAAAACCTTTGTAGTACTTGAAATAATTTTATGGGCAGAAGGACAAATACAACTCCATCTTTCATCAGATCAGATGGCTTATTCATCACAAAACCATTTGTTGTTGCCAATTATTTTTTTTAAATGTTTTTGTATTTTACCCCCTTTTTTGTGATATCCAATTGCGATCTTGTCTCATCACTGCAACTGCCCAATGGGCTTGGGAGAGGCGAAGGTCGAGTCATGCATCCTCCCAAACATTACCCGCCAAACCATGCTTCTTAAAACCCGCCCACTTAACCAAGAAGCCAGCCGCCCTCTATGGGACTCCCGGTCACGGCAGGTTGTGACACAGCCTGGGAACAAACCCGGGTCTGCGATGCAGTGCCTTAGACCGCTGAACCACTCAGGAGGCCCTGTTGCCAGTTATTTTAATGATTAATTCATTGGCAAAGTGGGCAGATTTAGGCAGGAAATGCCAAAAACCAACAGTGAGCCACCGTACTCATGCATAAAAAAATAATGAAAGAAAAGCATTGAATTTTGTAAAGTTAGTGTGGGAGATGTGGATTTGTTTGTTTGTTATTGATCAATAATGACAAACCTCTGTGCATTGAAAACTTAGATGGAAAGCTACTGAGGATGGTATCTGACTCTATAGCCACTCCTATCTGTCATATCTTTATTCTGAGCCTAGAGGAAAGTATTTGTCCTCAGGCCTGGAGGGAAACCAAAGTACTTCCTCTAACCAAGAGTGGTAAAGTGGCCTTTACTGGTTCTAACAGCAGACCTATCAGCTTGCTGTCAGCTCTTATCAAACTGTTGGGAAAAAATTGTGTTTGATGAAATACAATGCTATTTCTCTGTAATTCAGAAAATGTATGCATTATGACTTTTCAACCTCTGTCATATTGTGGACATTATGTATTTATATTTAACTAGGCAAGTCAGTTAAGAACTAATTCTTATTTACAATGACGGCCTACACCGGCCAAACCCAGACGACGCTGGGTCAATTGTGCGCCGCCCTATGGGACTCGCGATCACAGCTGGATGTGATTCAGCCTGGCTGGATTCAAACCAGGGACTGTAATGACACCTCTTGCACTGAGATGCAGTGCCTTTAGACAGCTGTGCCAGTCAGGATTCAGAGCTATCTATCTAATAGAACTCTGAGGGTTTTTATTTAATGGAAGCTTCTCTAATGTGAAACATGTAAAGTGTGTTGTACCAGGGTAGAGGCAGCTCTCTAGGCCCTCTACTCTTTTCTATTTTTACCAACGACCTGCCACTGGCATTAAACAAAGCCTGTGTGTCCATGTATGCGGATGTTTCAACCATATACACATCAGTAACCACAGCTAATGAAGTCACTGAAACCCTTAACAAAAAAGTTGCAGTTTGTTTTGGAATGAGTAGCCAGTAATAAACTGGTCCTGAACATCTCTAAAACTAAGAGCATTGCATTTGGTACAATTTATTCCTTAAGTTCTAGACCTCAGCTGAATCTGGTAATGAATGGTGTGGCTGTTGAACAAGTTGATGAGACTAAATGACATGGTGTTACCTTAGATTGTAGACTGTCATGGTCAAAATATAGAGATTAAATGGTTGTAAAGATGGCTAGAGGTCTGTCCATAATAATGAGTTGTTCTGCTTTTATGTCATCCCACTCCAAAAAGCAAGTCCTACAGGCTCTTGTTTTGTCTTATTTTCATTATTGTCCAGTCGTGTGGTCGAGTGCTGCAAGGAGAGACCTAGTTGAGCTGCAGCTGGCCCAGAACAGAGCGGCACATCTTGCTCTTCATTGCCAGTCTCTCTTGGCTAAGAGTTGAGGAGAGACTGACTGCATCACTTCTTCTCCTTATAAGAAACATTCATGTGTTGAAAATTACAAATTGTTTGCATAGTCAACTTACACACAGCACTGACACACAAACTTACCACACCAGCCATGCCACCAGGGGTCTTTTCACAGTCCCCAAATGCAGAACAAATTCAAGAAAGCGTACAGTATTATATAGAGCCAGTATTGTGTGGAACTCCGTTGCTCAAATGAACCGCAAACTTGGTTTTTAAAAAAAAAACAGATAAAGCAACACATCACACCACAACACCACAATAGGTACTGTGTGGCTCAGTTGGTAGAGCATGGTGTTTGCAATGCCAGCATTGTGGGTTTGATTCCCATGGGGGACCAGTACGGAAAAAAAAAAATGTATGAAATGTATGCATTCACTACTGTAAGTCGCTCTGGATAAGAACGTCTGCTAAAATGATGTAAATGTAATGCCTCTCCCCTATTTAACTAAGATAGTTTGTGTGTATGTATTGATATGCAGGCTACATATGCCATTTTAAAATGGATGTAGTGCTGTCCTTGAGCTGTTCTTGTCTATTAATGTTCTGTGTTATGTCATGTTTCATGTTTTGTGTGGAGCCCAGGAAGAGTAGCTGCAGCTTTCGCAACAGCTACTGGGGATCCTAATGAAACACCCCAAAAAATATCAATATTGTTTAATTACAAATTAATATTACCTAGCATGCCAAAATATAAAAAGAAACACTGGAGATGACAGTATATGCAGTGGTTTAGGCATGATATTATAAAGATGACTTCAATTTTAGCAAACCTACTAAAATTTGCAAAATATCAATATGATATATTTGCATATTCACAATTTTGTAAACTTATTTTTTTTTAAACATGTACAAAACATTTCTAAGACTGGGTAATGACTTTGGTGTAATTCAGCTATAGCTTCCAAGAAAGAAAGAAAAACTTTTTGAAAAACGTTTGTTAGATTTCTTTCCTTTCTAAAAAAAAAAAAATTATATCCAAGAAGAGCAAGATGTGCAACATGAGTAACTTTCTCAAATTGTTCCCGGCACTTTGCAAACTCTTTGTCTTCAGTATTATTCACAGTGATCCTTCTTCAAAAATGGTTTGTCCAAGAGTAGAAATCCAGTTTAGCAACAGAGATGTAGTAAAAATAGAAAAAGTACATTTAATTTTCAGGTGGCTAAAAGAGAGATATACATATACATTTATATACATATACATCAAAAAAATATTATGTGATGAGACAAATATAGAATGCTGCTGTATAAATTTAAAAGTATAAATTAATAAATGTAATTTCTTTCTTTGTATCATATAGAGAACATTATTTTCTGATAGAGCATTTTAACAGAGTAACCATAACAACAAGAGTGGCAGAGTTTCCTATTTTTTTAACCACAACTAACCCCTACTTGATCCGTAGATATGGTAAAGTACGTTCTTATAATCAAAGATAAAATCCTTTCAAGTGGACAATGAAAATCACTGTTGATGGAAACATTGGTTTGTGAGGAATGCAGTAGAGGTTTGTCTTTACAATAGAAAAACTGAAGGAAAAACATTCTCAGTGACATCAGTGGTGACACCATATCATGTGTTCTGTGTGGCATTCCAGGGGGTTGTAGGGAGTTGTAGTCCTCAAGGTATTCTCACAACTACAACACAGGCTCCAGCCCTTCCAATGTTGAGTTTGACCTCCTGTTGGAGACATACAGTAAAGGGTAATGAAAAGTCATTCAGTCTGTCTTTTAAAAAAAGCTATTACAGTATGGGAAATAAAAGGGTGTGCCTGGCAATTGGAATTTGAGAAATTCTGGGTCGAGAAGCGTTCTATAGAGTGATTAAGGTTACCTCAGTCCATTCATTGTTCTGTGCGTCATAGGACTCAACACTGTTCAGGTAGGATGTTCCGTCGTATCCTCCGACAGCATATAGCCTGTCTCCTAGCGGACAGATACCTACAGCATCTCTGGGGACACTCAGAGAGGACACCGTAGTCCATGTGTCTGTTTTGGGATCATACCTGCAGTGACATAGAGGAAATACTAGGAAAAGGGGAAATACCTGAAGAAGTGAAGTGAGCACGGAGATATTTAAGAGATACAGAGCAAAGATTAAGCTTGTCCATGGATGAATTCAACTATATATTTTGTTGTATTGTTATTATATTGACTTTTTTTTATGGCATTTTCTGTTGAATTATTTTGACACGATGGTATTCTGTTCATTGATAGGGTCACATGCAGTGTGTATCAGCTACAGTTTGATGTTTACAGAACAGCCAGCAGAGGGAAGCAGAAGCCAGATAATCACACTACTAAAAACCAGCTCCAATGGAAAGAATGACGTGTCTTGGGTTTGACCTGTACGTGCAGACAGACAAGAGACAATGGCTGTGTTCAAGAGGATCAAACCTGTAATGTGCCTTGGGTAAATTGTGACTGACTGACTGATCTACAAATAATAATAATGAGTAGTTATTTATGACGCAAGGTTTGTTGTAGATCTGTCAGTCGGTAGTCGCCTGCGATGTGGAACAATCTCAATGTCTGCGTTTGACACTGCAGCCAACTTTAAAGGCGTTGAGACTGACTGATCTACAAATCACCTTGCATCATAAATAACTACTCACTATTCATTAGTAGATCAATCAGTCAGTCACAATTTACCCATGATACATCACGGTTTTGATGCTCTCGAACACGGCCAATGCCTCACCTCAAGGGACATAACAAGACACACACCCAACTCTCTGTTTCCACACGCATAGCAATACTTCACCCTTATAAAATCTATAACAAGATACAATGTTGAGTTTTTTTTACTCTAGTTCAGTACTGAGATAGGCTGCATCCCAGTTCTAGTTCAGTACTGAGATAGGCTGCATCCCAGTTCTAGTTCAGTACTGAGATAGACTGCATCCCAGTTCTAGTTCAGTACTGAGATAGGCTACGTCCCAACTCTAGTTCAGTACTGAGATAGGCTACGTCCCAATTCTAGTTCAGTACTGAGATAGGCTACGTCCCAATTCTAGTTCAGTACTGAGATAGGCTACGTCCCAATTCTAGTTCAGTACTGAGATAGGCTACGTCCCAATTCTAGTTCAGTACTGAGATAGGCTACGTCCCAATTCTAGTTCAGTACTGAGATAGGCTACGTCCCTATTCTAGTTCAGTACTGAGATAGGCTACGTCCCAATTCTAGTTCAGTACTGAGATAGGCTACGTCCCAATTCTAGTTCAGTACTGAGATAGGCTACGTCCCAATTCTAGTTCAGTACTGAGATAGGCTACGTCCCAACTCTAGTTCAGTACTGAGATAGGCTACGTCCCAATTCTAGTTCAGTACTGAGATAGGCTACGTCCCAATTCTAGTTCAGTACTGAGATAGGCTACGTCCCAATTCTAGTTCAGTACTGAGATAGGCTACGTCCCAATTCTAGTTCAGTACTGAGATAGGCTGCATCATCTTCTCTGCACTTCTCCCAAAAGTGTGTACTTACATCTCTGTCATGGATTCAAAAGCATTGGATTGGTGTAAGCCTGGGCTAGAGGGAGCTTTCACCTTTGTTAAATGCATTTCGGGAAATGTGCAACTCCCAAAAATCGAAACGCAGCCATATTGTAGACCAGAGCTATGATTGGTTGTTTACCTGTCTACACAGTCTGATAGTCTGGGACAGTGGTTGTTTACCTGTCTACACAGTCTGATAGTCTGGGACAGTGGTTGTTTACCTGTCTACACAGTCTGATAGTCTGGGACAGTGGTTGTTTACCTGTCTACACAGTCTGAGAGTCTGGGACAGTGGTTGTTTACCTGTCTACACAGTCTGATAGTCTGGGACAGTGGTTGTTTACCTGTCTACACAGTCTGAGAGTCTGGGACAGTGGTTGTTTACCTGTCTACACAGTCTGAGAGTCTGGGACAGTGGTTGTTTACCTCTCTACACAGTCTGAGAGTCTGGAGCAGTGGTTGGACGCCGGGGCATCATGACCACCCACAGCATAGAGGAAGCTGTTGTACGTGGCCACACCCACCCCTCCTCTCCTCTTCGCCATGGGGGCACACATACTCCACTTGTTGGTGTGTGGATCAAAGCATTCCATCGACCGCAGACACGAGCTCCCATCCCGACCACCAACTGCAAACAATCTGTAAGGACAATAAAAGCGGTACAAATCGGATTTTGGATGTTGCTCAGATATGAAATCTTCTTTTAAGGGAGGGAGAATCTCAGACTTCCTTAGCAGAGAGGAATGGAGGGTTGTAGAAACATCTTCCATGGCAGAGAGGGAAGGAGGGTTGAGGAAACATCTTCCTTCCTTGTCTATTTTTTGACCCAGATTCAGGAAGACAATCTTAAAGGGTTTTATAGAGTGAAAACACACTGCAAAACAGTCCGTTGTTGTGTGGCGTTATGTAACGTAGACCTGTGGTAGTCTAGGCCCAGGCTTACGCACAAAGAAAAACATTCTTGTTTTGATACGAAGGTCAGGCATTAGCCAAAATGTATTACATAACAAGAAGCAGAACTATTTTGTCCTGTTGTGCTGGTTATTAGCTTCTAGTGTGTAAGAAATTCTCCTTTCATTTTGTGCCTTATGTCTTATAAGCTTGTGTTTTAGTAACAACTGTTACTGTACGCTGTCATAATGTTTTAGTACAGCCACTTACTTTCCGTTGAGTGCGGTGACTCCCATAGTGCTGCGTGGGGTGGACATGCTGGCCACATAGTTCCACTGTCTAGCCTGGGGGTCCCACCTCTCCACTGTATTCAGGTAACTCCATCCATCATGGCCACCTACTGCATACATGGGGCCCTCCAACACTGTTATGCCTGGAGAGTTAGAAAGAAGAGGGAACCATCAACCAGAGCCTACGCTGTGTGTGTGTGTGTGTGTGTGTGTGTGTGTGTGTGTGTGTGTGTGTGTGTGTGTGTGTGTGTGTGTGTGTGTGTGTGTGTCTGTGTGTGTGTCTGTGTGTGTCTGTGTGTCTGTGTGTGTGTGTGTGTGTGTGTGTGTGTGTGTGTGTGTGTGTGTGTGTGTGTGTGTGTGTGTGTGTGTGTGTGTGTGTGTGCCTGCGTGTGGCTCAACCAGAGGCATCAACCACGATGCTCATTTTAGAACAGCTAAAGTGCTGTTAGATGAGTCACCGTTGTGTGGAACTGACTGAATGTAGGCTATTCTATTCTCCAAACACACCTGGGTTCAAATACTATTTGAAATCATTTAAAATATGCCATTTCTGCTTGATTGAGCTTGCTTGGCTTAATGGAACCAATAGAATAGTCCCAAAACTACAAACTCTGCACGTCCAGAACCAGGCAGGCTAGGGCAAACTTAGTATTTAAAAGATTTGAAATAGTAGTTGAACCCAGGTCTGTTCTCAAACAGGATGGATATAAAACACTGTTAATCCTGCTATTGCTGGGGTCACAGAGGAAAGTGATTTTCCAACAACAATGAATAGGAAGTTACTGTACAACACAATAGATATTTATCCAGTGCATTCGGAAAGTATTCAGACCCCTTGACTTTTAAACACATTTTGTTACGTTACAGCCTTATTTTATAATGGATGAAATACTTTCTTTTTTTTTATCAATCTACGCACAATACCCCATAATGACAAAGTGAAAACAGGTTTTTAGAAATTTTAGCAAATGTACAAAAAAAAAACAGAAATACCATATTTACATAAGTTTTCAGACTCTTTGCTATGGGAATCGAAATTTAGCTCAGGTTCGTCCTGTTTCCATTGATCATACTTGAGATCTTTCTACAACTTGATTGGAGTCCACCTGTGGTAAATTCAATTGATTGGACATGATTTGGAGAGGCACACACCTGTCTATATAAGGTCCCACAGTTCACAGTGCATGTCAGAGCAAAAACCAAGCCATGAGGTCAAAGGAATTTTCTGAAGAGCTCAGAGACAGGATTGTGTTGAGTCACAGATCTGTGGAAGGGTACCAAAGCATTTCTGCAGCATTGAAGGTCCCCAAGAACACAGTGGCCTCCATCATTCTTAAATGAAAGATGTTTGGAATCACCAAGACTCTTCCTAGAGCTGGCTGCCCGGCCAAACTGAGCAATCGGGGAAGAAGTGCCTTGGTCTGTTTATTTTACCTTTATTTAACTAGGCAAGTCAGTTAAGAACAAATTCTTATTTTCAATGACAGCCTTGGAACAGTGAGTTAACTGCCTTGTTCATGGGCAGAACAACAGATTTTTACCTTGTCAGCTCAGGGATTCAGTCTTGAAAGCTTTCGGTTACAAGTCCAACACTCTAACTACTAAGCAACCTGCCGCCCCAGGTAGGCTAGTGTGAGTTGACCAAGAACTCAATGGTCACTATGACAGAGTTCCAGAGTTCTTCTGTGGAGATGGGAGAACATTCCAGAAGGACAACCATCTCAGCAGCACTCCACCAATCATGCCTTTATGGTAGAGTGGTCAGACGGAAGTCACTCCTCAGTAAAAAGCACGTGACAGCCCGCTTGGAGTTTGCCAAAAGGCACATGAAGGACTCTCAGACCATGAGAAACAAGATTCTCTGGTCTGATGAAACAAAGATTGAACTCTTTGGCCTGAATGCCAAGCGTCACGTCTGGAGGAAACCTGGCACCATCCCTACGGTGAAGGACGGTGGTGGCAATAGTAGGCCTGATTACCAACAATGAAGAGACAGCTTACAGGGGAGGAGGTGAGGGCCCTGGAAGAGTGGTGCCAGGAAATATCCTCTCACTCAACGTCAACAGAACAAAGGAGCTGATTGTGGACTTCAGGAAACAGCAGAGGGAGCACCACCTATCCAAATGAACGGGACCGCGGTGGAGAAGGTGGAATGCTTCAAGTTCCTTGGCATACACATCACTGACAAACTGACATGTTCCACCCACACAGACAGTGTGGTGAAGAAGGTGCAACAGGAGACTGAACCTCAGGAGACTGAAGAAATTTGGCTTGGCACCTAAAACCCTCACAAACTTTTACAGATGCACAATTGAGAGCATCCTGTCGGGCTGTATCACCGCCTGGTGCGGCAACTGCACCACCCGCAACTGCAGGGCTCTCCAGAGGGTGGTGCGGTCTGCCCAACGCATCACCGGGGGCAAACTACCTGCCCTCCAGGACACCTACAGCACTCGATGTCACAGGAAGGCCAAAAAGATTATCAAGGACAACAACCACCCGAGCCACTGCCTGTTCACCTCGTTATCCTTCAGAAGGCGAGGTCAGTACAGGTGTAGCAAAGCATTGACCGAGAGACTGAAAAAAATCTCAAGGCCATCAGACTGTTAAATAGCCATCACTAGCACCTTGGAGGCTGCTGCCCTATATACATAGACTTGACATCACTGGCCACTTTAATAATGTTTAAATATCTTGCATTACTCATGTCATATGTATATACTGTATTCTATTCTATTGTATTTTAGTCTATGCCGCTCTGACTTTGCTCGTCCAAATATTTATATATTCTTGATTCCATTTCTTTAGATTTCTATGTGTATTGTTGTGAAATTGTTAGATGTTACTTGTTAGATATTACTGCACTGTTGGAGCTAGAAACACAAGCATTTCGCTACACCTGCAATAACACCTGCTAAACATGTGTATGTGACCAATAACATTTGATTTGATTTGATCATGCTTTGTGGATATTTTTCAGCAGCAGGGACTGGGAAACTAGTCAGGATCGAGGTAAAAACTTGAACCCAATCAAACATCCCTGGAGAGACCTGAAAATATTGTTCTCCGACGCTCCCCATCCAACCTGACAGCGCTTGAGAGGAGACTAGTTAGGATCGAGGGAAAGATGAACGGAGGAAAGTACAGAGATCCTTGATGAAAACCTGCTCCAGAGCGCTCAGGACCTCCAAATGGGGCAGAGGTTCACCTTCCAACAGGACAACGATCCTAAGCACACAGCCAAGACAATGCAGGAGTGGCTTTGGGACAAGTCTCTGAATGTCCTTGAGTGGCCCAACCAGAGCCCGGACTTGAACCTGATTTAACATCTCTGGAAAGACCTGAAAATAGCTGTGCAGCAATGCTCCCCATCCAACTTGACAGAGCTTGAGAGGATCTGCAGAGAAGAATGGGAAAAGCAATCCAAATACAAGTTTGCCAAGCTTGTAGCGTCATATCCAAGAAGACTCAAGGCTGTAATCCCTGCCAAAGGTGCTTCAACAAAGTACTGAGTAAAGAGTCTGAATACTTATGTAAATGTGATATTTAAGTTGGTATTGCTATACCATACATTTGAAAAAATGTCTAAAAACATGTTTTTGCTTTGTCATTTTGGGTTATTGTGTGTAGATTGATTAGTGAAAATAAACTATTTAATCCATTTCAGAATAAGGCTGTGGCGTAACAAAATGTTGAAAAAGTCAAGGAGTCTGAAATACTTTCCGAATGCATTGTGTATATTGGCTGGTAACGTTCTCGTTTAGGGTACAACATTATTCTACAGGAACATCGGGTATAAAACATTCTACATTCTGTACGAATGAAGTTAAACCAACATAGTCATTTTAAACCAGTTGTGGTTGATTTGACATATGAAAAAGTACTGTCGTTCCTTCTTTTTCTGAATACACACACAACAGGCTATAGCCATAGCCAGCAGCGCCATGCAGCTCCTCACATCTTCACAGTAAAACTGTGCTCATCACAAGCAAAGCAGAAGAGCTATCTGCTACAGCCCCGATCAAAGGAGGCCCGGTAACCTCTGGGGAAAACATGCTCACCCATAGCTCATAAAAGTCAACCACACATCTCACAGACGAGTGAGATGAATACATGACTAGAGATCCTCAGTACACAGGCATAGACCAATTTCAACTGTGAATCAAGCCATTCCTGATATGAAACGTATGAGAAAAGAGAAAAACAGAGCAGGCGTACGGTAGTCTGCCAAGGTGTTATATAGGAATAGTGTAAGTGAGAGAGAGTGAAAGAGAGAGGGAGAGGCAGAGAGAGGCAGAGAAAGAGAGAGAGAGGCAGCGAGAGAGAGAGAGACAAAGAGAGACAAAGAGAGAGAGAGAGAGAGAGAGAGAGAGAGACTCTTTTGGTAGGTACACCTGCAGCTCATCTCTTGGCAGTAGTACTGTAGACTACTTCATCACCGACCTCAAACCAGAGTCTCTCAGAGCCTTCACAGTCAGCCCACTAACACCTCTCTCTCAGACCACAGTAAAATCACAGTGTATCTGAGAAGAGCGGAACCCAACCATGAAGCATCACGGCCCAGTAAATTACATGCTACTAAACCGGCCTATAGATGGAGTGCAAACAGTACAGAAATCTACCAAAAAGCAATTAGTAGCCAAAAAATACACAACAAATGGACAACATTTAAGCCTTAACATTCTCCTACAGCAACAAAGGTGTAAATTTGGCCATTTGGAACATAAACGTTATATTTAACAAATTTGCCTCCATGGCTAATCGAAAGAAACATAAGAGCAAACCAAAAACAATAGATCATGTAAAATGGTCTGATAATGATTGTAGAAATCTAAGGAAGTCATTGAGAAATATATCTAATCAAAAACACAGAGAACCAGACAACAAAAATATAGGCCTTCAATATGGGGAAACACTGAAGCAATACAAACACACCCTATGAACAAAAAAGGAACAACACATTAGAAATCAGCTGGATGGAAATGAGGAATCCAGAGAATCAAACCACTTCTGGGAAAATTTGAATTGGCTATCCAAAATGGGGATATGTGAAGAAATCACTTTGCAAACCTCTACAGCAATATAAACCTCTACAGCAACATAACAAAGAGCCCAGAACAAAAAAGATATACAAGAAAAATTACAAATCCTTGAATTAGCAGTCAAAGTCTATCCGAATCCTGTGGATATCCCAATTACAGAAGGATAATTTTGGGGAAAACTATGCACTCTCCAACCCCAAAAGACATGTGGTACTTATGGTATTTTAAATTAAATTATCAAATATACAGACCATAATTTCAAATTGGCTATAGTAAACTCTTCAACATTATCCTCACTGCAGGTATTTTCCCTCGATATTTGGAACCAAGGTTTGATCAAACCAATCTATAAAAATTGAGACAAATTTGACCCAAATAATTACAGAGGAATTTGCGTTAACAGCAACTTGGGGAAAATTCATAAATAGCAGACTACATCATTTCCTTGATGAACACAACGTCCTAAGCAGAAGCCAGATTGGATTTTTTTAAATGATCGTACAACAGACCACATTTATATCCTCCACACTCTAATGGACAAACAAGTAAACCAAAACAAAGGCAAAATCTATTCGTGTTTTGTAGACTTCAAAAAAGAATTTTGATTCAATTAGGCACAAATAAACTAATAGAAAGTGGTATTGGAGGGAAAACATATGGCGTTATTAAATCAATGTACACTAAAAACAAATGTGCAGTTAAAATTGGCAACAAACAAACAGACTTCTTCTCTCAGGGACGAAGAGTGAAACAGGGCTGCCCAATAAGTCCAACACTATTTAACATCTACATTAATGAATTGGCAAAAACATTAGACAAATCGGTAGCACCTGGTATCACCCTACACAACCCTGAAATCAAGTGTCTGCTGTACACAGTTGACCTGGTGCTGCTGTCTCCCACTAAGGAGGGTGTGCTGTATGCAGATGACCTGGTGTTACTGTCTCCCACTAAGGAGGGTCTGCTGTACGCAGATGACCTGGTGTTACTGTCTCCCACTAAGGAGGGGTTACAGCAGCACCTAGATCATCTACACATGTTCTGTCAGCCATGGGCTATGACCGTTAACCACAGGTTCTGTCTGACCTGGACTCTGACCGTTAACCACAGGTTCTGCCAGACCTGGGCTCTGACCATTAACCACAGGTTCTGTCTGGGCTCTGACCGTTAACCACAGGTTCTGTCAGACCTGGGCTCTGACCATTAATCACAGGTTCTGTCTGGACTCTGACCGTTAACCACAGGTTCTGCCAGACCTGGGCTCTGACCATTAATCACAGGTTCTGTCAGACCTGGGCTCTAACTGTTAATCTAAAAAAAAAATGAATAGAATGATATTCCAAAAAAGGTCCGTAAATCAGGATGACAAATATAAATTCTATTTGGACACAGTTCTATTAGAACACATCAAAAAATACACATATCTAGGACTAAATATCACCAACACAGGTAGCTTTCACATGGCTGTGAATGAGCTCAGAGACAAAGCAATAAGAGCATTTTATGCCATTAAAAGGAACATTAAAATCAAAATTCCAATTAGAATCTGCCTAAACATTTTCCAATCAGTTATAGAACCAATTGCTCTATATGGTAGTGAAGTTTGGGGTCCACTCTCTAACAGTGAATTTACCAAATGGGACAAACATCCAATCAAAATACTGCGTGCAGAGTTTTGCAAAACTGTATTGCAAGTGCAAAGAAAAACTCCAAATAACCCATGTAGAGCAGAATTGGGCCAATACCCCCTCTTTATTCGAATAGAAAAAAGGGCCATCAAATTTTACAACCATCTAAAAACAAGTGATCCCAAAACATTCCATTACACAGCTCTACAATGTCAAGAGATGAAACAAGAGAAGAGTCCCCTCAGCCAGCTGGTTCTGAGGCTCAGTTCACTAACCCAAACCAACCCCATAGAGCCTCAGGACAGCACTCAGAACATCTGGTCCAACCAAATCATCACAAAGCAAAAATAAAAATATATCACCTATTGAAAAGACACCACAAAAAATCTAAGTAAACTTCAATGCTATTTGGCTCTAAACAGACAGTACATTGTGGCAGATTATCTGACCACTGTGACTGATAGAAAACTGAGGAAAACACTGACTAGATACAGACTCAGTGAGCACAGTCTGGCTATAGAGACCGGTCGTCACAGGCGAACCTGGCTGCCCAGAGAGGACAGTCTGTGCTCACTCTGCTCCAGGGGAGAGGTAGAGACAGAGCTGTATTTACTATTACACTGTGACAAATACTCAGACCTAAGATAATATTTATTTCCCAAAATTAGGGACAGCCAGATATGTGTTCCCCTGCCACAACCTGAGGGACAGCCAGATATGTGTCCTCCTGTCACAACCTGAGGGACAGCCAGATATGTGTCCCCCTGCCACAACCCGAGGGACAGCCAGATATGTGTCACAACCTGAGGGACGGCCAGGTATGTGTCCTCCTGCCACAACCTGAGGGACAGCCATTGAAAAGGGCAATGTAATGTCAATAATATTTCGAGTTTTGTTTTGTCTTTCATACCATGTCATGTTACTTCTCAGTCATGTTGACACTGGTCTACTACCATTGCTTTCATCTATTATCCACTACTACTATTATTATTGCTGTTGGTCCCACCATTTTTGTTATATGTAAGTAATGTAAGTAATTTAACTTGCCATGTCAATGAAGTCAATTCGAATCGAGAGAGAGACAGAGACAGAGACAGAGACAGAAACAGAGAGAGAACAGCTGAAGGATGGTTTGATCTTACTGTCTTGTGGTGCAGAGATGAATCTCTACGATCCTGTACCACAAAAGCCTGGGCCTCGAGTAGAGACAGTACAACACATACTGTATATGCTGTGCTTGCGCTTGCAATAGTATAGGTATAAAATGTAATAATAATTGGAAAAAAAACTGTAAACCCACCAAGTCCGTGTCTGTGTGTAGACATGGGAGGCATGGTGGACCAGACTTTGTTTAAAGGGTTGTAACACTCCACCATGTTGGATGTCTTCAGCCCGTCTCGGCCCCCCACCACGTACAGCTTGTTGTCGATTACTGCCACCCCGAACTGAAGCCTTCGGCCGTTCATCACCCCCACCTGGATCCATGTGTTAGTCCGCAGGTCATACTTCTCTATGGTCGTAGATCCTATAGGAACACACAAGGAGATCTATAGATCCTATAGGAAGAGACAAGGAGATCTATAGATCCTATAGGAAGAGACAAGGAGATCTATAGATCCTATAGGAACATACAAGGTGATCTATAGATCCTATAGGAAGAGGCAAGGAGACTATAGATCGTATAGGAAGAGACAAGGAGATCTATAGATCCTATAGGAACATACAAGGTGATCTATAGATCCTATAGGAAGAGACGAGGAGATCTATAGATCCTATAGGAAGAGACAAGGAGATCTATAGATCCTATAGGAACAAACAAGGAGATCTATAGGAACAGACAAGGAGATCTATAGATCCAATAGGAAGAGACAATGAGATCTATAGATCCAATAGGAAGAGACAAGGAGATCTATAGATCCTATAGGAAGAGACAAGGAGATCTATAGTTCCTATACAAATGGAGGATGATGCTGACGACTTCAGGTGATCGTTTTTGGAGGTTTAGCGTTGCATCTTATTCTGTTCTCATTCCTAAGACCCTCTATATCTATCATAGTGTTTGATTAAACATCTACATTTTCCTATATTGTGTGTTATCAAACACACCTGGTAATGTGTTCTATTGAATGTACACTACCATTCAAAGTTTGGGGTTATTTAGAAATGTCCTTGTTTTTTAAAGAAAAGCACATTAAAAGCCAGCATCACGGGGTCACCTCTTCACTGTTGACGTTGAGACTGGTGTTTTACGGGTACTATTTAATGAAGTTGCCAGTTTCTCAAACTAGACACTCTAATGTACTTGTCCTCTTGCTCAGTTGTGCACCGGGGCCTCCAACTCCTCTTTCTATTCTGGTTAGCGCCAGTTTGCGCTGTTCTGTGAAGAGAGTAGTACACAGCGTTCTATGAGATCTTCAGTTTCTTTGCAATTTCTCACATGGAATAGCCTTAATTTCTCAGAACAAGAATAGACTGATGAGTTTCGAAGAAAGTGCTTTGTTTCTGGCCATTTTGAGCCTGTAATCGCACCCACAAATGCTGATGCTCCAGATACACAACTAGTCTAAAGAGGGCCAGTTTTACTGCTTCTTTAATCACGACAACTGTTTTCAGCTGTGCTAACATAATTGCAAAAGCGTTTTCTATTTATCAATTAGCCTTTTAAAATGATAAACTTGGATTAGCTAACACAACGTGCCATTGGAACACAGGAGTGATGGTTGCTGATAATGGGCCTCTGTACGCCTATGTAGATATTCCATAAAAAATCTGCCGTTTCCAGCTACAATAGTCATTTACAACATTAACAATGTCTAATCTGTATTTCTGATCAATTTTATGTTATTTTAATGGACAAAAAAAGGTGCTTTTCTTCCAAAAACAAGGACAAAAAACAAAAACAATTTTTCCACGGTAGTGTGTATCTAGACTGTATAGGATCCATTTTAGTATCAGATAAATTCATGTTTGTCCATGGAATGAAAGGGTTAACCTCAGTCGTGTGGATTGAGCTGCATTACATTAGTAGCCTAATAGACCTGAAGTCTGGAACAATAAATTTGTCGCCGTGGTCGGGCGAGATCAACGGTGACGTCACACATTAGCGGGCGTCCATCTTGGTAATGGCGCTCATTGATCAAAACCTGTGGATGTCACACCCTGATCTGCTTCACCTGTCTTTGTTCTTGTCTCCACCTTAAGACTATGAAACGCACCCTATTCACTATATCGGGCTCTAGTCAAAAGTAGTGCACTATATAGGGAGTAGGGTGCCATTTGGGACGCAAAACCCTATATAGGGCACTTCTTTTGACCAGAGCCCTATGGGTCTAGTGCACTATATAGAGGAGAAGGGAATGCAGAGTAGGCCTAACCCTTGGTAGCATCCATGCCTCCCACAGCGTAGAGTACTCCTACAGTAGACTTCCTGGGTTTAGTCCTGGGGCTCCGGAACATTAGCCGACGTTCCGGCAGCAGATGGTACTTCATGGCTTCCATTAGAAGCTTCTGGCATTCCAGGTCATCTGAGAACATCTTGTTATTCTCCAGGTCAGCTAGGAGCTGGAATTAAAGGAGAGTTATTTTCTGTTCAGTTCAGTAAATCGTTATTATCCCTTAATGGCATAAGTGCAGCATAAAAAGATGTATGACAATACACAACACATACAAAAACAGTGTGATTGTATCACCTAAATGTACGTCTTTTAACCCAGAAGCAGTAACCAGTAAGGGTCCATTGTCCTCTGGTCAAATGTAATGCACTATATAGGGAATAGGGTGCCATTTATGATGAAGTCATTGATAACCTATTGACTACCTGTGGAGGTAGAAGAGGCAGGCGGATTTCGGCCAGGAGCAACCCGAGGTCCTGCTGGCGATGCTGAACATCGAACCGCACCCACATCATCAGAGCCTGGAAGATGGTCTCCTCATCTGGTACATTTATGTCGTCACTGGCCAAGAGTTTGACGATCTCAGCCGTAGGAAGCAGGAGAAACTCCTGGTTCTGAATCACCTCTAGGACGTGCTCCTGAAACAGGGATGTAACAGGGAGGGAGGACTTAGTGGGAAACAGAGATGTAACAGGGGGGAGGACTTAGTGGGAAACAGAGATGTAACAGGGAGGGAGGACTTAGTGGGAAACAGAGATGTAACAGGGGGGAGGACTTAGTGGGAAAGGGAAAATACTGCAACCCAATCTTACAGATGAGGTTCACCAAAACCCTGGTTTCATCTGGACGTTGGGTTGCAAAATACTAACATGCAATTGTCAGGTGCTACCTGGATAGAAAATACAATGTATAAATGGAAAGAAGACATCCCTTGTTGCATGTAGAAGTTAATCATTTCATTGGGTAAATAAGTACATTAGGTTGATAAAGTCGGTTTGGTAGATGTAGGGTAAACCTTTTGCCGGTAGGTGGATTGTTGATTACAACAACAAATGAATTATCTACGTACCCGAAATCAGAAGTAGAATCATACATTCTTGGAAAACATGATTAAGAAACAGCCTGAGCTGTCAGTCTCAGGAGCTAAATATATAGTCAATACCGGCCGAATGCCTCATTTGTTACTCGGTTGATGGATTCTCAGAATT
The DNA here is from genome assembly GCF_901001165.1 of Salmo trutta. Classification (NCBI taxonomy): domain Eukaryota; kingdom Metazoa; phylum Chordata; class Actinopteri; order Salmoniformes; family Salmonidae; genus Salmo; species Salmo trutta. The sequence continues at coordinate 4,549,068 of NC_042959.1, read as the reverse complement.
TGACTGACACAGGAAGAAACCAGTCGATAAATCAGACAGTGAACTTATTTAAACCTAATGAGAAACAAAATGTGGACATCAATGCTGCTAACATTGGCCAACATCACCTCTAAGCCACAGAGCGGAAAGGGAAAGGGGGGGGGGGCACGACCTAGTCAATAGTAGAACTGAATGCATTCAACTTGGATGTGTCTTCCTCATTTACCACAGATTAATCACGTAACTATTATCAGATCTCTACGCCAGTAGAGAACATAGTGACAACACACTGCCAGAAAATGTAATGAATAAAAATGTTCTGATTTGCATAGCAAGTGATTAACTGTTGGTCTGAAACATTATGAGGTAAAATAGACCATAACAGTCAGATTGGTGCTAGTTTAGAAAATAAAGATGTTCAGTCTGGAGCTATATATCTTCATATAGATTCATTTTCCAGTTGTTGGTCATCATCCCAGGCTATAACCAGGCTATAAACACAGTACGTGTATATATATATACTATGGCTTTGTGTTATTGTCTCTACTGGCTTCTTCAATGACTCTCTCTGGATAGTACCAGATGATGCTATATAAAAGCTCTTTATGCTGCTTTGTAATGTAAAGGACTAGAACAAAATCTGTTGTCTAGGAACAAGACCCTGAGCTGTTATTTATTGCACCAGCAAAAATAAACGTTGACGCATTTTAACATTGCTTAGATGCAAGTGCCTAACAATTACGAAAAGTAAGCATTATTAATTGATCGTTAATCTGTTACAAATTACAGTTGGCTTCACAGAATCTATCATGATTGGGCTTTAGTATCTTAGCAGAGACGAGCCTAATGAAATTAGTCTCCTTCATTGATCTGTTCTGGTAATACAGAAGGACAGATCTTACATAATACACACTGCTGTTTGACGTTGGTATAGATTCATTATTTGTAATTACCATCAGCCACAATGCTGACAACAAACTTAATACATTGATTCTGCTGGCTACACTGCAGACTCTTCGATTCACAGACATTTAAAGGGTGAGTCCAAAATGGCACCCTATTCCCTATATAGTGCACTACTTTCCACCAGACCCTATTCCCTATATAGTGCACTACTTTCCACCAGAACCCTATTCCCTATATAGTGCAATACTTTCCACCAGAGCCCTATTCCCTATATAGTGCACTACTTTCAACCAGAGCCCTATTCCCTATTTAGTGCACTACTTTTTAACCAAAACCCTGTGGGCCCTGGTCAAAAGCAGTGTACGATATAGTGAATCGGATGCCAATTCAGACACACCCCATTCATTATACAAGAAGACAAACCTGAGGTAAGAAACAGTTGGGGGAAAGAAACGTGTTGATCTACCCAAGAAGAAAGATTTAAAAAATGTGCATGAGATGCTTAGGTTGAAACAGAAATTCTAGCATCAATTAAAAGGCCACTAATCTGAAATGGTCTGTTTTTTTTTTTTTAAGTAGACTAATTCTGACAAAAGCCTACTAAAATCTAACATGAGGACTTTAACAACAGGGCCTTGCTCAAAGAATGCAGGTCAAGGTTTAGGACACAGCAGGATTGAGTCTATATAGAGGAAAAATTACACTTCCTCTCACAAAGGAACAGGATTTCACAAAACGTAGAACATTCGTCCAGCGTAAACTAGCGGAAAAAAACCATCCTTATCAAAATAACAAGCTGTTGATTCAGAACCCAGATGACAGTTGTACAGGAAGCTCTGTGACTCTCCGTTGTGTACCAAATGGTACCCTATTCCCTATATAGTGCACTTGGCTCTGTTCAAAGGTAGTGCACTGTATAGCAAATAAGGTGCAATTTGGGACACTTCTTCCATGTTCATTATTGGAGGGATTGAACAGGAAGTGGTCGTGCATAGATGAACCTCACTGTCCTAGACAGGGCTCTATTTAAACAGAGCCCAGTAGATGGAACAGCTATCTCCATAAGTTGTTTACTCCGTCAGCTGGAGACAGCAGGGGACATTATCTAGTAAATACTGGATGTTCTTGATCCCGTGGAAAATGTTTGAAATAAATATTACAGCTTTATTTTAGAAAAACCAACCTACCTGTCAAAACGTTAGCCGACATGTCTCAACGTCATTTGCCACAAATTAGCTAACCTTGACCAAAAAAAAGGCCAACACAAATGTATTTCAATTAAATCCTAGAGTTTAAAAGGATATTTGTACTTTAGCTAAGCATTCAATGGTCATCCAACCCTAACAATGTGATGTAAATCTAATGCACCCTCCAAAAGGAATACATGCAAACAGCCCAAAAAAAACATCTTTGAATGTAATTCTTTGGAGTTTAGGCTGTGTAAACCTGTTTAGATTCCTACCATAGTGTAGTTGTGGGCCACGTTGAGCAGATCCATGCATCCCTGGGCGTCGGCGAAGGAGCGTATCCCCAGGCAATTAGATGGATGGAGTTGTTTCATGAGGAAGTTACAGCAGACCTCAATGACTTGCGAGAGCTGTAGAAGGCAGGCTGCAGCCAATAAACTCTCTATGGTCTCCTCCTTCAATTCAAGGACACCTGAAACATTAACAAGATATGTTGTTACAGAGAACAATGGAAGCAGAGCTCCATATGAGCTCCAAAAACTTTACCAGGCCGGGGGCACAGGGGAGAAAATTACTAAAAACATCCCCAGGCCGGGGGCACAGGGGAGAAAATTACTAAAAACATCCCCAGGCCGGGGGCACAGGGGAGAACATAACTAAAAACATTGCCAGGCCTGGTGCATAGGGGAGAAAATTACTAAAAACATCATCAGGCCTGGGGCACAGGGCAGAAAATAACTAAAAACATTACCAGGCCTGGTGCACAGGGGAGAAAATTACTAAAAACATCCCCAGGCCGGGGGCACAGGGGAGAACATTACTAAAAACATTACCAGGCCTGGTGCAACGGGGAGAAAATTACTAAAAACATCCCCAGGCCGGGGGCACAGGGGAGAACATTACTAAAAACATCCCCAGGCCGGGGGCACAGGGGAGAAAATTACTAAAAACATTGCCAGGCCTGGTGCACAGGGGAGAAAATTACTAAAAACATCACCAGGCCGGGGGCACAGGGCAGAAAATAACTAAAATCATTACCAGGCCTGGTGCACAGGGGAGAACATCACTAAAAACATCCCCAGGCCGGGGGCACAGGGGAGAACATTACTAAAAACATTACCAGGCCTGGTGCACAGGGGAGAAAATAGCAGTTTGACAGACGTGGAGATTTGATGCTGCCCTTTATGCATCAGTCGGCTCCATGGGTATTACTAGGTGGATCCGTTCAAATGGCACCATTTCCTAATCTAGAGAAGTATTTTGACCAAGCCCTTTGGGACATGGTCCAAAGTAGTGCACTTCAATAGGAAATAGGGTGTCATTTGAGATACATTATTGAGTGTTGCGGAGTACTCACCAGTGTATGCAAAGTGAACCAGAGATCTCAAGGATTCTGGATCTACCCCCTCCATCTTGATCTCCTCCTGTTTGGCCTCTCTCACATCGCTGGTGAACATGGCAGCAAAGTAGTCAGATACCGCACTGAGGACCAACCTGTAGAGGACAATACCAACAAGGTAGTGGTCAGATACCGCACTGAGGACCAACCTGTATAGGACAATACCAACAAGGTAGTAGTCAGATACCGCACTGAGGACCAACCTGTATAGGACAATACCAACAAGGTAGTGGTCAGATACCGCACTGAGGACCAACCTGTATAGGACGATACCAACAAGGTAGTAGTCAGATACCGCACTGAGGACCAACCTGTATAGGACGATACCAACAAGGTAGTAGTCAGATACCGCACTGAGGACCAACCTGTATAGGACAATACCAACAAGGTAGTAGTCAGATACCGCACTGAGGACCAACCTGTATAGGACAATACCAACAAGGTAGTGGTCAGAGACTGCACTGAGGACCAGTCTGTATAGGACAATACCAACAAGGTAGTGGTCAGATACTGCACTAAGGACCAGTCTGTATAGGACAATACCAACAAGGTAGTAGTCAGATACCGCACTAAGGACCAGTCTATATAGGACAATACCAACAAGGTAGTGGTCAGATACCGCACTGAGGACAAGTCTGTATGGGACAATACCAACAAGGTAGTGGTCAGATACCGCACTGAGGACCAGCCTGTATAGGACAACACAAACAAGTTAGTAGTCAGATACCGCACTGAGGACCAACCTGTATAGGACAATACCAACAAGGTAGTAGTCAGATACCGCACTGAGGACCAACCTGTATAGGACAATACCAACAAGGTAGTAGTCAGATACCGCACTGAGGACCAACCTGTATAGGACAATACCAACAAGGTAGTGGTCAGATACCGCACTGAGGACCAACCTGTATAGGACAATACCAACAAGGTAGTAGTCAGATACCGCACTGAGGACCAACCTGTATAGGACAATACCAACAAGGTAGTAGTCAGATACCGCACTGAGGACCAACCTGTACGGGACGATACCAACAAGTTAGTAGTCAGAGACTGCACTAAGGACCAGTCTGCACACAGCAACAACCAGCAAAATAATCAGAGGGCCCTTCACAAATGGCATTCTATTCTCTATTTAGTGCACTACTCTCTGGTCAAAAGTAGTGCACTACATTATATAAATGTGGAGTTAATAGGGTGCCATTTGGGACACACAGTCACTGCACTGAGGATCAGTCTGCACACACAACACAACCAACAGCCTTGTACTGATGTCTTCATATGCATTGATTATCTGTTACATGATGACATGCTGAGGGAGCTGTGAGGGAGCTATGAGGGAGTTGAGAGGGAACTGTGGGGGAGCTGAGAGGGAGCTGTGGAGGAGCTGAAAGGGAGCTGAAAAGGAGCTGAGAGGGAGCTGTGGGGGAGCTGAGAGGGAGCTGTGGAGGAGCTGAAAGGGAGATGAGAGGGAGCTGAGAGGGAGCTGTGAGGGAGCTGAGAGGGAGCTGAGAGGGAGCTGAGAGGGAGCTGAGAGGGAGCTGTGGGGGAGCTGTGGGAGAGCTGTGGGGGAGCTGAGAGGGAGCTGAGAGGGAGCTGTGGGGGAGCTGAGAGGGAGCTGTGGGGGAGCTGAGAGGGAGCTGAGAGGGGGCTGTGGGGGAGCTGAGAGGGAGCTGCGGGGGAGCTGAGAGGGAGCTGTGGGGGAGCTGAGAGGGAGCTGTGGGGGAGCTGTGGGGGAGCGGAGAAGGAGCGGAGAGGGAGATGTGGGGGAGCTGAGAAGAAGCTGAGAGGGAGCTGAGAGGGAGTTGTGGGGGAGCTGAGAGGGAGCTGAGAGGGAGCTGTGGAGGAGCTGAGAGGGAGCTGTGAGGGAGCTGAGAGGGAGCTGTGGGGGAGCTGAGAGGGAGCTGAGAGGGAGCTGTGGGGGAGCTGTGGGGGAGATGTGGGGGAGCTGAGAGGGAGCTGTGGGGGAGCTGAGAGGGAGCTGAGAGGGAGCTGTGGAGGAGCTGAAAGGGAGCTGAGAGAGAGCTGAGAGGGAGCTGTGGGGGAGCTGAGGGGGAGCTGTGGGGGAGCTGTGGGGGAGATGAGAGGGAGCTGAGAGGGAGCTGAGAGGGGGCTGTGAGGGAGACTGTTCTGGTGTAGAAAGGTCAGTTTGAGTAGCACGTTTTATCATTAATATATGGCCTGTATTTACTATCCAAATGCTGCTCCATGACAGACAGTATACCAGGTAGTATGTCAGACTGACAGTATACCAGGTGGTTTATCAGACAGACAGTATACCAGGTGGTATATCAGACAGACAGTATACCAGGTGGTATATCAGACAGACAGTATACCAGGTAGTATATCAGACAGACAGTATACCAGGTGGTTTATCAGACAGACAGTATACCAGGTGGTATATCAGACAGACAGTATACCAGGTGGTATATCAGACAGACAGTATACCAGGTAGTATATCAGACAGACAGTATACCAGGTGGTTTATCAGACAGACAGTATACCAGGTGGTATATCAGACAGACAGTATACCAGGTGGTATATCAGACAGACAGTATACCAGGTAGTATATCAGACAGACAGTATACCAGGTGGTATATCAGACAGACAGTATACCAGGTGGTATATCAGACAGACAGTATACCAGGTGGGATATCAGACAGACAGTATACCAGGTGGTATATCAGACAGACAGTATACCAGGTGGGATATCAGACAGACAGTATACCAGGTGGGATATCAGACAGACAGTATACCAGGTGGTATATCAGACAGACAGTATACCAGGTGGGATATCAGACAGACAGTTTACCAGCTTGAGCAATTATGGTGCCATGTTTTCCCATATAGCCCTGAATCCAACTTTTATTTACAAGTAGAATGGTTGGACGGCTGGCTGGGTGTTTCAGATTATGTTGGGACACAGCTCAGTGATTTACAGGTAGAATGACTGGCTGGCTGGCTGGGTGTTTCAGTGATTTACAGGTAGAATGGTTGGCTGGCTGGGTGTTTCAGTTATGTTGGGACACAGCTCATGGATACTCTAACTGCCCCTAACAGCTTCCCCATGTGTTCTGCATAACGACATCCAATTTGTTGAAGCAGCACATTGAAAAAAATTGAAATTAAAGTATCTCATAAACAACATTTACAATTACTTCCAACCGATAAAAGACTCAAGAACTCTAATCGTGTTTCTGTCTCGGTCTGATTTGCTTCACAAGTCTGCTAATGTAAGAAGTGAAGTGGAGAGTAATTAAAAATCTGCTAGCACAGGGAAATGAGTTTTCTTTGAGATGTGTTTAATATGAAAACAGAGGATATTATGGTCTGTCCTCTACAGAGCAACTTTTGTAAATGCATGTGTAACGATCATTGATGTTGTACTAAGTGTCAAATAAATGATTTATGTTTAAGGGGTCCTGACAAGTTTTTCGATTGCCCCGTTGAAGCCATGCAAACATGTTTTATCAAAGTCTATGGTTTGTTTTTGCTTTTTTTTTTTATCACACCCACTCAGTAAACAGTCATTTCTGGGCCCTCAAATTGCTATCTGATGCAGGCCCTTCTGAAATAAGAACACCCCTGGTTAATTAGATAGTACTATTGACTGAACAGTTGATCAAAGTCTTGTGTTGTCTGAGATGGTGGTCAGTGAAAGGACTCTTACAAGTGGCTATCTTAATAATATTGGTTCCCTATATAGTGTCCTAGTTTTAACTAAAGCCCTATGGGGCCGTGGTCAAAAGTAGTGCACTTTATTAGGGAATAGGGTGTCACTTGGGACACAGACATATTCATCCTGAAGTGTTTGCAGTATAGCTCTAACCCAGTGGGCAGGTGAAATTACATTTAAGAAGAGCAGCAGGCACTGACCTGTGAGCCGGGATCTTATGATCTCCTGCTATCAAGACAACATCACACAGCTGCTTGTGCTGAAGATAAGTCTCCATCTTGCGAAAGGTCTGTTCCGCATGGTTTGTAGCCTGGAACAACTCATCTGAGCCGTTGGAGCTCATCCTAGAGTAGGAAGAGGAAGAGGAGGAGGAAGAGGAGGAGGAGGAGGAGGTGGAGGTGGAGGAGGAGGAGGAGGGGAGGAGAAGAAAGAGGAGGAGGAGGTGGAGGAGGAGGAGGGGAGGAGAAGAAAGAGGAGGAGGAGGTGGAGGTGGGGGAGGAGGAGGAGGAGGAGGAGGGGAGGAGAAGAAAGAGGAGGAGGAGGTGGAGGAGGAGGAGGAGGAGGGGAGGAGAAGAAGGATATATGTAAATAATCATGGTTATAGCCCTACACGGAAGAAGTTACATGACCATATAATGCTACTAATATCAATATTTTTGAGACATGGGACTGTGAATAGAAAATATTATTTGATAAGTGCAATGCAATGCACATTTGGTAGAATTCCACCCCCCACATACACAAAAACTGAGAGACGTACAGTATCACTTTAGTGTTTTGTTTAACCAATTACGAGAAGATGGATACAGCATACTCTCTTAGGAAAAAGGTGCTTTCTAGAACCTTAAAGGGTTCTTCGGCTGTCCCCATAGGAGAACTCTTTAAAGAACCTTCTTGGTTCCAGGTAGAACCTTTTTGGTTCCAGGTAGAACCTTTTGGGGTTTACACTTTACACAGAGGTTTCTACTGTACATGGAGACAGTCGAATAACCTTTTTGGAGCCCTTTTTTCTAAGAGTGTACCTAGCATCCTAAAAGGTGTATTGTATCACAGTCAAAGTAACACAATCATCATAGTGATACGACAAAACCCAGCTTGCTGTGCGACAGGCAAACATCATTTTATAGGCTAAACCGGCATCTTTCAGTAAATTAAGACGTCAGAGGTACAGTAAGTAAATATTTCAGAGGTACAGTAAATTCATATTTTGCGAGGGACAGTAAGTTAATATTTCAGAGGTACAGTAAGTTAATATCTCAGAGGTACAGTAAGTTAATATCTTAGAGGTACAGTAAGTTAATATCTCAGAGGTACAGTAAGTTAATATCTCAGAGGTACAGTAAGTTAATATCTCAGAGGTACAGTAAGTACGAGGTAAGTACTACTTACAGGTAAGTACTGCAGAACTAAAGCAATGATACTCGTTACCGCTAGGTACAACGAGTGTGTACCTAGCAGACTTAAAAGGTATATTGTATCACAATCGAAGTAACACAATCATCATAGTGATATGACAAAACCCAGCTTGCTGTGCGGCAGGCAAACATCATTTTATAGACTAAACCGGCATCTTTCTCCACCAGTCTGAGCCGAATGAAAAGTGTAACAACTAAACTGCGTACCTAAGTGGATAAAGAAACTGAGCGCTAACTCCAATGGGACAGGCTGCTTACAATCGAGGCAACTCCCGCCTCGCCTTCCAAACAAAATGTGTTTTTTTTTTTTTTTATAGACATGGACTAAGCATGGGAACTGGCTTCTCCTTCACAGTATTGTGTTAATGCTGTATTCTGAGCCTCGCTCCCCAAAGACTGGAAGATTACATGCTGTTTTACAGACTATAAATAATCCTTCAGACTTGTGGCAAATAATTCAGGCCAGTTACTTTGGTGTCCTTCACGGGGGGGGGGGGGGGGGGGGGCAAATCCACTTGCTGACATTTATTAAGTCGTTTGTTACACTGAATAATCAGTCGCAACTGTCAGAGAGAATGAACTGATTCTAAAAGCTTTTTCTTTGAGGAGATTCATAGTTTTCAAAGTTTTTTGGAACACACTGTACATGGGAGAATGTAAGAAATGTCAACATCTATGACGGTACATTATCAGTCTACACCACCATAGAAACAGAATCCACACAATACAGGAGAACTTGTGGCTTTCGTCTTTTCAGAAAATATTTTATTTATACGAGGCTGTGGACCACAGCCTATAGTATAAACCTTTATTGGGGAGCTTTATGATAAATTCATCTGTAAATTATTGCCCTGTCTGACTCAGGGAGTCTTGCACTCATACCAAATAGCACTCTATTCCCTATATAGTGAAGTAATTTTGACCAGGACCCATAGGGGGCCATTTGGGACACAGCCTTGCTTGGCAACACTAAACTAGACTGAATAAGGACTGGGGCTGTAAAACCGAGATCTATCACCTCTGTACGGGCTCAAAGGAACGCTGTAAAGTTTTTTTTAGGTACAGTAAATTACTATGTCAGAGGTACAGTAAGTTAATATGTCAGAGTTACAGTAAGTTAATATGTCAGAGGTACAGTAAATTAATATGTCAGAGGTACCTTAAGTCAATATGTCAGAGGTACAGTAAGTTAATATTGCAGAGGTGCAGTAAGTCAATATGTCAGAGGTACAGTAAGTTAATATTGCAGAGGTACAGTAAGTCAATATGTCAGAGGTGCAGTAAATTAATATTTCAGAGGTGCAGTAAGTCAATATGTCAGAGGTGCAGTAAATTAATGTCAGAGGTACAGTAAATTAATATTTCAGAGGTACAGCAAATTAATATTTCAGAGGTGCAGTAAATTAATATTTCAGAGGTACAATAAGTTAATATTTCAGAGGTACAGTAAGTACGAGGTAAGTACTACTTATAGGTAAGTACTGCAGAACTACTCCTCGTAACCCTGAAGGAAGTGTCAAGATGTTGTTTGAAGTCCAGCATTGTAGTGAATAACACAGGTAGTGGATAACAGATTCTAAAACATTCATCGCAGTTGAATGTCATATGAATGTCAAGCACCTAACACTGCAAGCAAAATCTCAGTTTCCTTCCAGAATATGTTCATCCCATATGGCACCTATTCTATGCCATAGTGCACAATCTAGGGAATAGAGTGCCATTTGGGCCTCATCCATAGTATTGTTATTCTACAGTTCTCTGTTTACTAGCTGTAGGGTTACAGATGCAGCAGCTTCCTCCTCCCACACCTTCCACACTGAACACTGTGGAGCTTGATTTAAGCAGAAATAACTACTGATCTGATTGATTACAACACAGAAATACTGCCTTAATCTGATAGATTACAACACAGAAATACTTGCTTAAATGTAATAGTTTACAACACAGAAATACTTGCTTAAATCTAATAGTTTACAACACAGAAATACTGCTTAAATCTAATAGTTTACAACACAGAAATACTGCTTTAATCTGATAGATTGCAACACATAAATACTGCCTTAATATGGCAGATTACAACACAGAAATACTTCCTTAATATAATAGTTTACAACACAGAAATAGTGCCTTAATCTGACAGATTCAACAACATAAATACATTTCTCCAGAGTGTCCGACGACAGTGCCCCATCTAGAGATGGACTACAGTCCGGAACCGAGTGAGACGGCATACAGTACGGAACCGAGTGAGACGGCCTACAGTACGGAACCGAGTGAGACGGCCTACAGTCCGGAACCGAGTGAGACGGCCTACAGTCCGGAACCGAGTGAGACGGCCTACAGTCCGGAACCGAGTGAGACGGCATACAGTACGGAACCGAGTGAGACGGCCTACAGTCCGGAACCCAGTGAGACGGCCTACAGTCTGGAACCGAGTGAGACGGCCTACAGTCCGGAACCGAGTGAGTCGGCCTACAGTCCGGAACCGAGTGAGACGACATACAGTCCGGAACCGAGTGAGACGGCCTACAGTCTGGAACCGAGTGAGACGGCCTACAGTCCGGAACCGAGTGAGACGGCCTACAGTCCGGAACCGAGTGAGTCGGCCTACAGTCCGGAACCGAGTGAGACGGCCTACAGTCCGGAACCGAGTGAGACGGCATACAGTCCGGAACCGAGTGAGTCGGCCTACAGTCCGGAACCGAGTGAGACGGCCTACAGTCTGGAACCGAGTGAGACGGCCTACAGTCCCGGAACCGAGTGAGACGGCCTACAGTCCCGGAACCGAGTGAGACGGCCTACAGTCTGGAACCGAGTGAGACGGCCTACAGTCTGGAACCGAGTGAGACGGCCTACAGTCCGGAACCGAGTGAGACGGCCTACAGTCCGGAACCGAGTGAGACGGCCTACAGTCCCGGAACCGAGTGAGACGGCCTACAGTCCGGAACCGAGTGAGACGGCATACAGTCCGGAACCGAGTGAGAAGGCCTACAGTCCGGAACAGAGTGAGTCGACCTACAGCCTGGAGCTTCCAGAGTCGCTCTTCTGCCCGAGGTCTACAGAGAAGCGCTTCAGCCCGAGGTCTACAGCGAGGCGCTTTAGCCAAAGGTATGCAGCGGGGGTGGACAGGTTAGGTGGTGGACTAAGGCCAGAGCCTGAGCCACCTCCACAGTAGGAGGATTGGGGAGGTGGGGTGTAGCACGGGAACCGTCGGTGACGGCAGCCACCCTCCCTTCCCTCCCTTTTGTTTGGGGGGTTTATTTTGTGTCTATTTTTGTATGAGGTGCATCCAGGGTCTGCACCTTTGGGGGGGGTACTGTCACGTCCTGACCAGTAAAGGGGTTATTTGTTGTTATAGTTTGGTCAGGACGTGGCAGGGGGTATTTGTTTTATGTGGTTCAGGGTGTGTTTGAGTATGTGTTTATGTAGAGGGGTGTTTGATTTATTAGTCCGGGGGTTTTGGTTAAGTTCTATGTTGTATATTTCTATGTCTGTGCTAGGGTGTTTAGATCTATGTTTAGGTATTGGGATTGGGGCCTTCAATTGGAGGCAGCTGTTTATCGTTGCCTCTGATTGAAGGTCCTATATTTAGGAGTGTGTTTGTTATGGGAATTGTGGGAGGTTGTTCTTTGCACTGCTGTGTTTTGCCTGCAAGACTGTTAGTTCGTTCGTTTGTTTGTTTTGTTTATTTAAGTGTTCTAAATAAAAGTGAAAATGAGCACTCAACCCGCTGCGCCTTGGTCCACTTACTACGACGACCGTGACAAGCACCACTAAACTTATTTTCGGGACCTATTTCACACCATTATCTGACAAAGTAAATTCAAACTGAGTCTGAAAAAGGGTACATTCAAATATCAACTATATTAAAACTCTCTCTTTAAGATGGCAGGTAGCCTAGCGGTTAGAGCATTAGGGCCAGTAACCAGAAGGTTGCTGGATTGAAGGGGTTGGTTAAATACGGAAGACACATTTCAGTTGAACAACTGACTAGGTATCCCCCATTTCCCCTTCTTCTATGGAATATCTTGTAGGCCTACGCTATATTTTAGAATAGCTTGTTTATGTAATAATAATCTATAATATAATCCATTGAGCAGACACTTTTATCCAAAGCAATTTACCGTCATGCATGTATACGTTTTGGGTACGGGCTGTCCTGACGGTCACGGCGTTTCAAGCACCATGGTCTACCAACAGCCAACAGAGGACCTGATTGGATATTTGCTCGTCTTCTAGGAAGACTCATTCCAAAGCAATATTTAAAGGTCATGGTTTATAAATCCTATTATAACTATAAGTCTGATCAGGATTACAGCAGCTAGCCCACTTCCCCTCTCTCTCTGCATTAGGTTGTTAGAGAAACTAACACAGACAAAGACCCACATGGCATGCCAAGTCAGTCCACATAGAGTACCCTAGTCCATTAGATAATGCTATGGCTCTGCTTCCTTTATGGTAAATCTGCCATGCTAACATTCAGATGTGTGGAGCAGAGAGAGTTATATTTATTTATTCATTCATTCATTCAGTGATATCACTTGATCCCAGCAGTCAAGCAAGAGACTACCAAGCCTGAGCTGCAGATACTTCTGTCCCCCACCATCCTGACAGTCAGATAGCTAATGGTTTATGTCTGCTGTTTCATTTGTTGTTACAGATATTCTTTAATATAGGTATGTCTGTGTGGCCTAAAGGCTAGCCAGGTTCTTTAACAGTATGGTATCTTTGTGTCTGTAGCTACCAGGTGTATCTGGTTGAGAGAACAACTTTTTACATTTTTAGTCATTTAGCAGACTAAAATGTTTGAGAGCACATGGAGGAAAATTGCTACGGCAATTAATGGAGAATGGTTATTGCCCCCAATATATCTCTCCCTCCCCGCTATTACGACCCCCCCCCCCCTTTTTGAGTCCCAAATGGCACCCGACTTCAGGAAAGTGGAAATGTACATTTAAGTGGAAAATGTGCATATGTTAGCAAACCACTTCCCCTAGTTTGCAGATGGCGGTTTAAGGAACATTAAGATCCACACAATGTTTGCAATAATAAGAACTCTCATATAGATACCTGTTTGGCTAGGTCAGTAGCAACACATTTAAATAATATAAACAAAACAACATTTTAATTGTAAAGGTGGTTGTTTTGATTTCTTTGTATCTTGCAAATTCTGTAACAATTCCTTTGTTATTAGGCTACACGTCCTCCTACTGCTCGCGTATTCCACAAGCATTATGGGATCTTTACATCAGACTGGGTGTCAACCACCAACAGAGAACTTATAAGCCATCATGAAAAACAACTGAGTTACTGCCGTTGACAGGGAGAAGGTTTTGATACTTATCTTCGAAGATGATTGAGGTGGAATTGAGATATCATTTACTCATGGTTAAAGCTGCTGACTCATATCTCTGTTAGTGTTTTATAAGAAGGGGTCAAGGTTTCTATTTATTTTTGGGTTATGTTGTATATTTCAGAAGAAAGCAGGTTGAGATGTTGTTTGTTTGGCAGCAATGAGAGGTCGTTTGGAGGTCAGTGATGAGCATATAGGAGCTCTCTGATGGTGCAGTGATATATTGGTTGGGGGTGGGTTTATATATTTGTTTAACCTTTTGAGGATCTGAGGACCCATGCCAAATCTTTTCAGTCTCCTGAGGGGGAATAGGTTTCATCGTGCCCTCTTCACGACTGTCTTGGTTTGCTTGGACCATGTTAGTTTGTTGGTGATGTGGACACCAAGGAACTTGAAGCTCTCAACCTGCTCCACTGCAGCCCCGTTGATAAGAATGGGGGAGTGCACAGTCCTCATTTTCCTGTAGTCCACAATCATCTCGTTTGTCTTGATCACGTTGAGGGAGAGGTTGTTGTCCTGGTACCACACGGCCAGGTCTCTGACCTCCTCACTATATGCTGTTTCATCGTTGTCGGGGATCAGGCCTACCACTGTTGTGTCATCGGCAAATTTAATTATGGTGTTGGAGTTGTACCCTGGCCGTGCAGCCATGAGTGAACAGGGAGTACAAGAGGGGACTAAGCACACACCCCTCAGGAGCCCCTGTGTTGAGGATCAGCGTGGCGGATGTGTTGTTACCTACCCTTACCACCTGGGGGCGGCCCATCAGGAAGTCCAGGATCCAGTTGCTCATGGAGGTGTTTAGTACCAATGTCCTTAGCTTAGTGATGAGCTTTGAGGGCACTATGGTGTTGAACGCTGAACTGTAGTCAATGAATAGCATTCTCACATAGGTATTCCTTTTGTTCAGGTGGGAAAGGGCAGTGTGGAGTGCAATAGAGATTGCACCATCTGTGGATCTCTTAGGGCGGTATGCAAATTGGAGTGGGGTCTAGGGTTTCTGGGATGATGGTGTTGATGTGAGCCATGACCAGCCTTTCAAAGCACTTCATGGCTACAGATGTGAGTGCTATGGGTTGGTAGTCATTTAGGCAGGTTAGCTTAGTGTTCTTGGGCACAGGGACTTTGGTGGTCTGCTTAAAACATGTTGGTATTACAGACTCGGACAGGGAGAGGTTGAAATGTCAGTGAAGACACTTGCCAGTTGGTCAGGGCATGCTCGCAGCACACATCCTGGTAATCCGTCTGGCCCTGCGGCCCTGTGAATTTGTTATTTGTTATTATTTGCCTCGAAGCGAGCATAGAAGTAGTTTAGCTCGTCTGGTAGGCTCGTGTCACTGGGGAACTCGTGGCTGTGCTTCACTTTGTAGTCTGTAATGGTTTGCAAGCCCTGCCACATCCGACATCTTGCCACACCCTGCCACATCTTAGTCCTGCCTGTTCGTCGGAGGGCATAGCGGGATTTCTTAAAAAGCTTCCGGGTTAGAGTCCCTCTCCTTGAAAGCAGCAGCTCTAGCCTTTAGCTCAGTGCGGATGCTGCCTGTAATCCATGGCTTCTGGTTGGGGCATGTACGCATGGTCACTGTACGGATTTAAGTATCCCTGCATTAAACTCCCTGGCTACTAGGAGCGCCGCCTCTGGGTGAGTGTTTTCTTGTTTGCTTATGGCGGAACACAGCTCATTCAATGCTGTCTTAGTGCCAGCTTCTGACTGTGGTGGTATGTAAACAGCTACGAAGAATACAGATGAAAACTCTCTCGGTAGATAGTGTGGTCTACAGCTTATCATGAGATACTCTACCTCATATAGCTCGAGACTTCCTTAGATATCGTGCACCAGCTGTTATTTACAAAAATACATAGACCGCCGCCCCTTGTCTTACCAGACACCGCTGTTCTATCCTGCCGGTACATTGTATAACCAGCCAGCTGTATGTTGATATTGTCGTTGTTCAGCCACAACTCCGTGAAGCATAAGATGTTAGTTTTTAATGTCCCGTTGGTAGTTTAATCTTCCAGGTAACTCATCGACTTTATTCTCCAAGGATTGCACGTTTGCTAGCAGAATGGAGGGAAGTGGGGGATTATTCGATCGCCTACGAATTCTCAGAAGGCAGCCTGCCCATCAGCCCCTCTTTCTCCACCTCTTCTTCACACAGATCACGGGGATCAGGGCATGTTCCCGAGTAAGCAGTATATCCTTTGCGTCGGGCTCATCAGATTCGTGAAAGGAAAAAAAGGATTCTGCTAGTCCATGATGAGCAATTGCAGTCCTGATGTCTAGAAGTTATTTTCGGTCATAAGAGACGGTAGCTGCAACATTATGTACAAAATAAGTTTAAAAAAAAAAGTTACAAACAACGCAAATAAACGAACAAAAACATAATCGGCTGGAGGCACGTAAAACGTCTGCCTTCTTCTCCGGCGCCATCTCATAGCCCCACTATTGTTATTTACTGCTGCTCTTTAATTATTTGTTATTCTTATCACTTACTTTTTTGGGTTATTTTCTTTAAACTGCGTTGTTGGTTAAAACCTCTCTGGGGTTTGTGGGACGGTAGCGTCCCACTCGCCAACAGACAGTGAAATAGCAGAGCGCCAAATTCAAAACAACAAAAATCTCATAATTCAAATTTCTCACACATACAAGTATTATACACCATTTTAAAGATAAACTTCTTGTTAATCCACCCACAGTGTCCGATTTCAAAAAGGCTTTACGGCGAAAGCATAGCATTAGATTATGTTAGGACAGCACCTAGACAAGAAAAACCACACAGCCATTTTCCAAGCAAGGAGAGGCGTCACAAAAACCAGAAATACAGCTAAAATGAATCACTAACCTTTGATGATCTTCATCAGATGGCACTCATAGGACTTCATGTTACACAATACATGTATGTTTTGCTCGATAAAGTTCATATTTATATCCAAAAACCCCATTTTACATTGGCGTGTAATGTTCAGAAATGTTTTGCCTCCAAAACATTCGGTGAATGAGCACATCAATTTACAGAAATACTCATCATAAACATTGATAAAATATACAACTGTTATGCATATAATTAAATATACACTTCTCCTTAATGCAACCGCTGTGTCAGATTTTATTTTTTAAAAGCTTTACGGCAAAAGCACACTTTGCAAAAATCTGAGTACAGCACTCAGACACCAAAACAAGCCATACAGATACCCGCCATGTTGTGGAGTCAACAAAAGTTAGAAATAGCATTATAAATATTCACTTACCTTAGATGATCGTCATCGGAATGCACTCCCAGGATTCCCAGTTCCACAATAAATGTTTGTTTTGTTCGATAAAGTTAATCTTTATGTCCAAATACCTCCATTTTGTTCGCGCGTTAGGTTCACTATTCCAAATGCAGAAGGCGCGCGCACTAAAGTCCAGATGAAAAGTCAAAAAGGTTCTATTACAGTTTGTAGAAACATGTCAAACGATGTGTAGAATCAATCTTTAGGATGTTTTTATCATAAATCTTTAAAAAATATTCCAACCGGACAATTCCTTTGTCTTCATAAAGGAAAGAGAACTGAGCTCGTGCTCATGGCCACACGCGTAACTAAAATAATGTCCGACTTCCAGACACCTGACTGAAACAGCTCTTATTGGCTCCCCATTCACAGTAGAAGCCTGAAACAATGCTCTAAAGACTGTTGACATCTAGTGGAAGCCTTAGGAAGTGACCCCATAGACACTGTATATTGGATAGGCAATCACTTGAAAAACTACAAACCTCAGTTTTACACACTTCCTGGTTAGATTTATTCTCAAGTTTTTGCCTGCCATGTGAGTTCTGTTATACTCGCAGACATCATTCAAACAGTTTTAGAAACTTCAGAGTGTTTTCTCTCCAAATCTACTAATTATATGCATATTGTAGCTTTTGGGCCTGAGTAGCAGGCAGTTTACTCTGGGCACGCTTTTCATCCGGACGTGAAAATACTGCCCCCTACCCCGATGAAGTTTTAAGGGCATGTAAGTAAGAGTTTCACTGTATTCGGTGCATGTGACAAATAAAATTTGATTTGATTTGATTTAACACTCTTAACAATGGTAACATTCTATTAATATTGGTAACACTATCAATATTGGTAACATTCTATTAATTTTGGTTAACATTCTATTAATATTGGTAACATTCTATTAATATTGGTAACATTCTATAAATATTGGTAACACTATTATTATTGTTAACATTCTATTAATATTGGTAACGTTCTATAAATATTGGTAACACTATTAATATTGTTAACATTCTATTAATATTGGTAACACTATTATTATTGTTAACATTCTATTAATATTGGTAACATTCTATTCATATTGGTAACATTCTATTAATATTGGTAACACTATTATTATTGTTAACATTCTATTAATATTGGTAACATTCTATTCATATTGGTAACACTATTATTATTGTTAACATTCTATTAATATTGGTAAAACTCTATTGATATTGGTAACATTCTATTAATTTTGGTAACATTCTATTAATATTGGTAACACTATTAATATTAGTAACATTCTATTAATTTTGGTAACATTATACTTATCATCCTTCAGAATATTCAATTCAAAACCCCTTTTAAAGTCGAACAATAAGATTCAGCAAAAACAAAGGGACACGTTCCCATGATATATTCTATCCATCTACACACAGTGGTATTCAAAGTTGTGGTCAATTGCAGTTGGGTCAGCAAAATGTCTAAATAAAGATTATAAATGCAACATGTAAAGTGTTGGTCCCATGTTTCGTGAGCTGAAATAAAAGATCCTAGAAACTTTCCATGTGCAAAAAAAAAGCTTATTTCTCTCAAATGTTGTGCACGGATTTGTTTACATCCATGTTAGTGAGCATTTCTCCTTCGCCAAGATAATCCATCCACCTGACAGGTGTGGCATATCAAGAAGCTGATTAAACAGCATGATCATTACACAGGTGCACCTTGTGCTGGGGACAATAAAAGGCCACTAAAATCTGCAGCTTTGTCACACAACACAATGCTAAAGATGTCTAAAGTTTTGAGGGACCGTGCAATTGGCATGCTGACTGCAGGAATGTCTGAGAATGTTGCCAAAGAATTGAATGTTAATTTCTCTACCATAAGCCACCTCAAACGTTGTTTTAGAGAATTTGGCAGTACATCCAACCAGCCTCACAACCGCAGACCAGCAGACCACGTGTATGGCATTGTGTGGGCAAGCGGTTTGCTGATGTCAATATTGTGAACAGAGTGCCCCATGGTGGCGGTGGGGTTATGGTATGGGCAGGCATAAGCTACGGACAACGAATACAATTGCATTTTATTGATGGCAGTTAGAATGCACAGAGATACCGTGAAGAGATCCTGAGAACCATTGTTTCCTCATGTTTCAGTATGATAATGCAAGGATTTGTACACAATTCCTGGAAGCTGAAAATGTCCAAGTTCTTCCATGGCCACCACACATGTCACCTATTGAGCATGTTTGGGATGCTCTGGATCGACGTGTATGACACTGTGTGCCAGTTCTCGTCAATATCCAGCAACTTGACACAGCCATTGCAGAGGAGTGGGACAACCTTCCACAGGCCACAATCAACTGCCTGGTGAACTTTACGCAAAGGAGATGTGTCACGCTGCATGAGGCAAATGGTGGTCACACCAGATACTGACAGTTTTGAAATCAGTAGATTAGATCCTAATTCATTTATATATTTATATCAATTGACTGATTTCCTTATTTGAACTGTAACTCAGTAAAATGTTTGAAATTGTTGCATGTTGGGGGGGGTAGTGTACAGATTATTTTATGGGACAATATATGAAACAATTTGGTACATTTGATAAGTGAGATGAACATTAAATACATTATTTGTTGATGTAAAAATTAAAATTCACAGATTTTAAGGAAGTTCTCGGTAAAGAAATAGGGTCCCCACCAGTTCTCGGTTAAGAAATGGGGTCCCCAGAAGTTCTCTGTAATGAAATGGGGTCCCCAGAAGTTCTCTGTAATGAAATGGGGTCCCCAGAAGTTCTCTGTAATGAAATGGGGTCCCCGCTGAATAAGTTTGAATACCACTGATCTACAGATATAGAAAGCCTTAGTTTGCCATATAGAGGATAAAGGGAGACAGATCCGCTTCATCTCTGATTGGCTTTCAGTGCTCACCTTTCGACAACAACACTGTTTACCTCCCTGCAACAACACAAGCACAACAAGATATCACCCCAGAAATCCCCTGGAATATATATGGGCTATAAGATGTACACAACAACACAAGATCACACAGCCTAAACTCCCAAGGATGAATTTGAACATAATCCTTTTAGAGGTTTCTTTCCGATAAAACAATATGCCAGAGATGAACTAGCAAATGAACAGCCAAACAGGTAGAGTATTAAAAAGAACGTATGTCGGCGGGAGTTTAATATCAGAATCTGAGATATGTTTCTGGAGAACAATTGAAAGTCTTCTCTTTCATAAGAACATGTAATATTATTTTATTGTGTTACACTTTTTTGATATTTGGTGTTTTACGTCGTACACTGAGGATATTTATGCAGAATTCTCGATTTGGTGTTTGTCCCATTATGAATTGTGAATTATTGGTTGGTGAGCGGACTCCTGACCTCACAACCATAAAGGACAATGGGTTCTATAACTGATTCAAGTTTTTGTAGAGAGATCCTAATTGGTATGTCAAATTTTATGTTCCTTTTGAAGGCATAGAAGGCCCTTCTTGCCTTGTCTCTCAGCTCGTTCACAGCTTTGTGGAAGTTACCTGTGGCGCTGATGTTTAGGCCGAGGTATGTATAGTTTTTTTTGTGTGCTCTAGGGCAACGGTGTCTAGATGGAATTTGTATTTGTGGTCCTGGTGACTGGACCTTTTTTGGAACACCATTATTTTTGTCTTACTGAGATTTACTGTCAGGGCCCAGGTCTGACAGAATCTGTGCAGAAGATCTAGGTGCTGCTGTAGGCCCTCCTTGGTTGGTCTTTTTTATAGGGCCTGTCTGTCTGCCTGTGCCTGCATTCTCTCTCTCTCTCTCTCTGTCTCTCTTTCTGTTTTATAGGGCCTGTCTGTCTGCCTGTGCCTGCATTCTCTCTCTCTCTCTCTCTCTCTGGCTCTCTTTCTGTTTTATGGGGCCCGTCTATTTTCCTGTGCCTGTGTTCTTTCTCTCTCTCTCTTTCTGTTTTATAGGGCCTGTCTGTCTGCCTGTGCCTGTGCTCCATCTCTCTCTCTCTCTCTCTGTGTGTGTTTTATAGGGCCTGTCTGTCTACCTGCTCTCTCTCTCTCTCTCTCTCTCTCTCTCTCTCTCTCTCTCTCTGTGTTTTATAGGGCCAGTCTGTCTACCTGCTCTCTCTCTCTCTCTCTCTCTCTCTCTCTCTCTCTCTCTCTCTCTCTCTCTCTCTCTCTCTCTCTCTCTCTCTCTCTCTCTCTCTCTCTCTCTCTCTCTCTCTCTCTCTCTCTCTCTCTCTCTCTCTCTCTCTCTCTCTCTCTCTCTCTCTCTCTCTCTCGGATGTAATGTGTGTTCTTCCTGTAGCCACTTTAACTCCCAGGATGAATACATTAATAATAAAATCTCTGTTTCTGCTGCTGTCTGGTACCAGGTTGAGTCAAACTCAATATATACTTCTTTATTCTCACAGCAATAAAGCAAAGGCTTAGGAAGCTTTATCTCCACAAAAACATGAAGTCGTCTCGTCTGTGATACCATGCATGACGTCCAATTAATAATTTCAATATTTTTTATTGGTTTGCATTTCTTGGTCCTGTAGACGAGACTGTGTGAGCGAGAAATAAAGGCAACTGTACCAGTGAACTACCTCCCAGGTGAGTTATAAAGACAGCTGTACCAGTGAACTACCTCCCAGGTGAGTTATAAAGACAGCTGTACCAGTGAACTACCTCCCAGGTGAGTTATAAAGACAGCTGTACCAGTGAACTACCCCCCAGGTGAGTTATAAAGACAGCTGTACCAGTAAACCACCACCCAGGTGAGTTATAAAGACAGCTATACCAGTGAACCACCCCCCAGGTGAGTTATAAAGACAGCTGTATCAGTAAACCACCACCCAGGTGAGTTATAAAGACAGCTGTACCAGTGAACCACCCCCCAGGTGAGTTATAAAGACAGCTGTACCAGTGAACTACCTCCCAGGTGAGTTATAAAGACAGCTGTACCAGTGAACTACCCCCCAGGTGAGTTATAAAGACAGCTGTACCAGTAAACCACCACCCAGGTGAGTTATAAAGACAGCTATACCAGTGAACCACCCCCCAGGTGAGTTATAAAGACAGCTGTACCAGTAAACCACCACCCAGGTGAGTTATAAAGACAGCTGTACCAGTGAACTACCTCCCAGGTGAGTTATAAAGACAGCTGTACCAGTAAACCACCACCCAGGTGAGTTGTAAAGACAGCTGTACCAGTGAACTACCTCCCAGGTGAGTTATAAAGACAGCTGTACCAGTGAACTATCCCCCAGGTGAGTTATAAAGACAGCTGTACCAGTGAACCACCTCCCAGGTGAGTTATAAAGACAGCTGTACCAGTGAACTATCCCCAGGTGAGTTATAAAGACAGCTGTACCAGTGAACCACCCCCCAGGTGAGTTATAAAGACAGCTGTACCAGTGAACTACCTCCCAGGTGAGTTATAAAGACAGCTGTACCAGTGAACTACCCCCCAGGTGAGTTATAAAGACAGCTGTACCAGTAAACCACCACCCAGGTGAGTTATAAAGACAGCTATACCAGTGAACCACCCCCCAGGTGAGTTATAAAGACAGCTGTACCAGTAAACCACCACCCAGGTGAGTTATAAAGACAGCTGTACCAGGGAACTACCTCCCAGGTGAGTTATAAAGACAGCTGTACCAGTAAACCACCACCCAGGTGAGTTATAAAGACAGCTGTACCAGTGAACTACCTCCCAGGTGAGTTATAAAGACAGCTGTACCAGTGAACTATCCCCCAGGTGAGTTATAAAGACAGCTGTACCAGTGAACCACCTCCCAGGTGAGTTATAAAGACAGCTGTACCAGTGAACTATCCCCCAGGTGAGTTATAAAGACAGCTGTACCAGTGAACCACCTCCCAGGTGAGTTATAAAGACAGCTGTACCAGTGAACCACCCCCCAGGTGAGTTATAAAGACAGCTGTACCAGTGAACTACCTCCCAGGTGAGTTATAAAGACAGCTGTACCAGTGAACTACCTCCCAGGTGAGTTATAAAGACAGCTGTACCAGTGAACTATCCCCCAGGTGAGTTATAAAGACAGCTGTACCAGTGAACTATCCCCCAGGTGAGTTATAAAGACTGCTGTACCAGTGAACCACCTCCCAGGTGAGTTATAAAGACAGCTGTACCAGTGAACTACCTCCCAGGTGAGTTATAAAGACAGCTGTACCAGTGAACTACCTCCCAGGTGAGTTATAAAGACAGCTGTACCAGTGAACTACCTCCCAGGTGAGTTATAAAGACAGCTGTACCAGTGAACCACCTCCCAGGTGAGTTATAAAGACAGCTGTACCAGTGAACTACCCCCCAGGTGAGTTATAAAGACAGCTGTACCAGTGAAATACCCCCCAGGTGAGTTATAAAGACAGCTGTACCAGTGAACTACCTCCCAGGTGAGTTATAAAGACAGCTGTACCAGTGAACCACCCCCCAGGTGAGTTATAAAGACAGCTGTACCAGTGAACTACCTCCCAGGTGAGTTATAAAGCCAGCTGTACCAGTGAACTACCTCCCAGGTGAGTTATAAAGACAGCTGTAGCAGTTGGAGTTCATTTTGAAAATGATAGCTACAGAGCTAATTTAGTAGCTACTCTATAGTTAATCATTGGGAACTCATGCTGAAAATTACCCTCAATTACAACAAAAAAACACAAAACAAACCTGATCATTGTATTTGTATTTGACTGACAATATGTATCATAACATATATACCACATATACATGGACACATAAAATAATGCAACTCAATTTAGGCCTTCACCTATTTAGAATAATAACAGGCTAACATGTTGACATTTGTCAATTCAGACTTATAACTTCTACCGTAGCGTACTGTGAACAGAAACAAGGTGCCAAAGCACTTACCTTTTGGAAAATACAACCGCCTAAGGCTTCACTGAACATTGTTCTTAACATTACTATGATTATTGTCACTCAGTTCCATCCATACCTGTCTCTTGCTTTGACATACCTGTCTCTTGCTTTGCCATACTTGCGTCTAGCTTTGACATACCTGTCTCTTGCTTTGACATACCTGTCTCTTGCTTTGACATACCTGTCTCTTGCTTTGCCATACTTGCGTCTAGCTTTGACATACCTGTCTCTTGCTTTGACACACCTGTCTCTTGCTTTGACATACCTGTGTCTTGCTTTGACATACCTGTCTCTTGCTTTGACACACCTGTCTCTTGCTTTGACATACCTGTCTCTTGCTTTGACATACCTGTGTCTAGCTTTGACATACCTGTCTCTTGCTTTGACATACCTGTGTCTTGCTTTGCCATACCTGTGTCTTGCTTTGCCATACCTGTCTCTTGCTTTGACAGACCTGTGTCTTGCTTTGCCATACCTGTCTCTTGCTTTGACATACCTGTGTCTTGCTTTGCCATACCTGTCTCTTGCTTTGACATACCTGTGTCTTGCTTTGCCATACCTGTCTCTTGCTTTGCCATACCTGTCTCTTGCTTTGACATACCTGTCTCTTGCTTTGCCATACCTGTCTCTTGCTTTGCATTACCAGTCTCTTGCTTTGACATACCTGTCTCTTGCTTTGACATACCTGTCTCTTGCTTTGACATACCTGTCTCTTGCTTTGTATTACCAGTCTCTTGCTTTGACATACCTGTCTCTTGCATCCGCCTCCAAGGACTCCTCAACACTCTTCACATTCTCCTGGCTGCTCTTGGAGCAGTCCTCCTTCCTGGTGTTGTTAGGTGAGCTGCTGTTCTTAGGCAGCTCGTGGCCGCCCTGCTGCTGCAGGTGCTGAATAATATTCTGCTGTTGCCATGATTGATTACTGGCTCTGACATAGACAGGCGTGGGGGCCAGGATACTATGGACCGGACTGTTGCTGTTCTGCTTCCGGAGTCCCCCTCCACTGCCACCTCTGTCCCGGGAGTGATTCTTCAGCCTGCCCTGGACTGGGGTCCCTCTGTGATCAAAGCTCTCCTGGAGGCATCCTACTCCTCCTCCACCCCCTCCTCCTCCTCCTCCACCGGCAGAACTCTGGGATGAATGACTAAACCAGCGCCAACGCAGCCTGAGGATCTGTTTCATATCAAACTCCTTCTTTCCTGACATCCTCCTCTTTCTTTCTCTCTCTCTATCTTTCTCTCTTTATTCCTTTCTTTCTCTCTTTCGTTCTCTCTTTCTCTCTGTCTTTCTCTCTTTTTTCTTTCTTTCTTTCTTTCTTTCTTTCTTTCTTTTTAAAGATGAAGAAGAAGGCAGCAGTCAAATTTACTAGTGTAGAATCCCCCTAAAACATGGAGGAGGGTAAAGAAAAATGAGCCTATGAATTCAGTTCCAGTATGTCCAGTACTGTACGCCTCCCTCCTCCTTTTGTCTTCTTCCTCCTCCTCCTCTGTTGTTCTTTTAGTGGAGGGCAAGAAGGGAACAGTCTCTCTCTCTCTCTCTCTCTCTCTGCAGCTTTTGTTTCCTTGTGCCTGGTCTTATTTTCCTCCTTCTTCCATCCTCTCTCTCTCTCGCTCTCTCTGTCTCTGTCTTTCTCTCTATATATCTCTCAGCTGTTGCTGCTCCTGCTGCTGCCTGTTAGCTAAGTTAATGCACATGCACGATGATACACGCTCCCTCATATCTCTTCTCGGGTCTCGCTCACTCGCTCCGTGTCCTCACTGCTCACGCAACACACAGAAATGTGAAATGTTTCCCAAGCCCAGCCCAGCATCCAGTAGCTGATAATGTTGGAGTAGGCAGCCCCAGCCCCTCACCAAAGGGAGGGAGAGAGGGAGAGAGGGAGGGAGGGAGAAAGGGAGAGAAGGAGAGAGGGAGGGAGGAGAGGGTGGGTATCATACGTACAGCATGATGAGGTCACAGCTTAACCAAGTAAATCTCTGAGGAAGGGAAGAAAAGAACGACAGCACTATCCTCCTTCTCAAGTAGCAGGGTCCCTCACTGCAACCCTCACTATATCCTCCTTCTCAAGTAGCAGGGTCCCTCACCGCAACCCTCACTATATCATCCATCTCAAGTAGCAGGGTCCCTCACTGCAACCCTCACTATCTCCTCCGTCTCAAGTAGCAGGGTCCCTCACCGCAACCCTCACTATCTCCTCCGTCTCAAGTAGCAGGGTCCCTCACTGCAACCCTCACTATCTCCTCCGTCTCAAGTAGCAGGGTCCCTCACTGCAACCCTCACTATCTCCTCCGTCTCAAGTAGCAGGGTCCCTCACGGCAACCCTCACTATCTCCTCCGTCTCAAGTAGCAGGGTCCCTCACCGCAACCCTCACTATCTCCTCCGTCTCAAGTAGCAGGGTCCCCACCGCAACCCTCACTATATCCTCCGTCTCAAGTAGCAGGGTCCCTCACTGCAACCCTCACTATATCCTCCGTCTCAAGTAGCAGGGTCCCTCACCGCAACCCTCACTATATCCTCCGTCTCAAGTAGCAGGGTCCCTCACCGCAACCCTCACTATATCCTCCGTCTCAAGTAGAAGGGTCCCTCACCGCAACCCTCACTATATCCTCCGTCTCAAGTAGCAGGGTCCCTCACCGCAACCCTCACTATATCCTCCGTCTCAAGTAGAAGGGTCCCTCACCGCAACCCTCACTATCTCCTCCGTCTCAAGTAGCAGGGTCCCTCACCGCAACCCTCACTATCTCCTCCGTCTCAAGTAGCAGGGTACCTCACCGCAACCCTCACTATATCCTCCGTCTCAAGTAGCATGGTCCCTCACTGCAACCCTCACTATATCCTCCGTCTCAAGTAGAAGGGTCCCTCACCGTAACCCTCACTATATCCTCCGTCTCAAGTAGCAGGGTCCCTCACCGCAACCCTCACTATCTCCTCTGTCTCAAGTAGCAGGGTCCCTCACCGCAACCCTCACTATCTCCTCCGTCTCAAGTAGCAGGGTCCCTCACCGCAACCCTCACGCTATGCTATCATACATGATGCACACACACACATATCACATCTGCCTACACAGCACTGCCCCCCACCCCCACGTCTCACAGCGTCTCATAGGGAAAGATCTCTCTATGCAGGCAGTCAGCCATACAGAATAATGACTCTCTCCTCTCCATCCTCCTCGTACTAGTAGAAACTCAGAATGAATGATGAATCGTCAAGGTCGATAAGCTGCCACTGCTGATCACTTTTCAAAGGTTCTTATTTTATTAAAAAAATGAATGCAGATTCCATTTGAGCTGTAGTGATGTAAACACGTACAAGTAGATGTGTCCTGTATCACATGGCCCTGGATATAGACGTTTCCTGTATCACATGGTCCTGGATATAGGTGTGTCCTGTATCACATGTTCCTGGATATAGACGTGTCCTGTATCACATGGCCCTGGATATAGATGTGTCCTGTATCACATGGCCCTAGATATAGACGTTTCCTGTATCACATGGTCCTGGATATAGACGTGTCCTGTATCACATGGTCCTGGATATAGACTTTTCCTGTATCACATGGTCCTGGATATAGATGTTTCCTGTATCACATGGTCCTGGATATAGATGTTTCCTGTATCACATTGTCCTGGATATAGACGTGTCCTGTATCACATGGCCCTGGATATAGACGTGTCCTGTATCACATGGTCCTGGATATAGACGTGTCCTGTATCACATGGCCCTGGATATAGATGTGTCCTGTATCACATGGCCCTAGATATAGACGTTTCCTGTATCACATGGCCCTGGATATAGATGTGTCCTGTATCACATGGCCCTAGATATAGACGTTTCCTGTATCACATGGTCCTGGATATAGACGTGTCCTGTATCACATGGTCCTGGATATAGACTTTTCCTGTATCACATGGTCCTGGATATAGATGCTTCCTGTATCACATGGTCCTGGATATAGATGTTTCCTGTATCACATTGTCCTGGATATAGACGTGTCCTGTATCACATGGCCCTGGATATAGACGTGTCCTGTATCACATGGTCCTGGATATAGACGTGTCCTGTATCACATGGCCCTGGATATAGATGTGTCCTGTATCACATGGCCCTAGATATAGACGTTTCCTGTATCACATGGTCCTGGATATAGATGTGTCCTGTATCACATGGCCCTGAATATAGACGTTTCCTGTATAACATGGTCCTGGATATAGACGTGTCTTGTATCACATGGCCCTGGATATAGACGTTTCCTGTATCACATGGCCCTGGATATAGACGTTTCCTGTATCACATGGTCCTGGATATAGATGTTTCCTGTATCACATGGTCCTGGATATAGATGTTTCCTGTATCACATAGCCCTGGATGTTGATGTTTCCTGTATCACATGGTCCTGGATATAGATGTTTCCTGTATAACATGGTCCTGGATATAGACGTTTCCTGTATCACATGGCCCTGGATGTCGATGTTTCCTGTATCACATGGTCCTGGATATAGATGTTTCCTGTATCACATGGTCCTGGATATAGATGTGTCCTGTATCACATGGTCCTGGATATAGATGTTTCCTGTATCACATGGTCCTGGATATAGACTCTAGGGTAAGGATTAAAGAGACATGTTTGATATAGTGTGCAGGGTAATCTGAGGACAATTCTCAATTGATCTTGACAACATCAGAGGCCAGTATAAGCTGTTGTCACGGCTGTCTGAAGAATGGGGCCAAAGGCAGCGTGTGTATCGTTCCACATTTTATTATACCTGTGACACTATGCAAGACATACAAATAAACTCATAAACAAACCAACAAACCGTGACGAAAAGGCGCAACATACACTTACTCAAATAATCTCCCACAAACCCAGGTGGGAAAAACAACCACTTAAATATGATCCCCAATTAGAGACAATGATGACCAGCTGCCTCTAATTGGAGATCATCCCCCCAAAAAAACATAGAAATACAACAACTAGAACCCCACATAGAAATACATAAACTAGACAAAACCCCCAACATAGAAAAAAGAAACTAGATCCAACATAGACATAAATAAACTAGACAAAACCCTCTGTCACGCCCTGACCTACTCTACCATAGAAAAATAAAAGCTTTCTATGGTCAGGACGTGAAAGCTGTTGTATGGTACACCGTCCACAGTGATTTTTGTTACTCTAGTTTTTTTATTATGGGAAATTAGAAACTAGTGGTCAGAAATAATGAAACATTGCCACGGGGCTAGTGAAGTAATTTATTGCACAGTTAAATATTGACACCACAGACAAACCAATAGTTATAGATCTGTAGTTGTGGTTTCTATAGTAATGCGTTTTTTATGCTCATACATTACCGATGTTATTTACTGTATGGACAGGAGGTCTACTAAATACATTATATCCAAAGGTCAGATCATTAATTAAAGGGGAAATGTCAGATTCAACAACGTCATTCAGTTAAAAGTCCAAAAGATTGCCCCTTTAACTTCTTTCGGGATCCAAAGATTAAAGCATTTTTAAGCGTTTTATGTGGTTGATTTTGACACAGACAGTCACACCTTTTCAAAGCACTGTATGTTAATGTCTTGTCAAATTACTCTATATATTAATACCTTATTAACATACTGTATATATTAGTACCTTATTAACATACTGTATATATTAGTACCTTGTCAACATACTGTATATATCATTACCTTGTCAACATACTGTATATATTAGTACCTTGATATTGCATAGATTGTATAACAAATACATAGAGATGGCAGTGGAGAAATCATAAATTGTTTACCCCATGATTCATTGTGTGAACTGTAGTCATTATGGGTAGTTGTCATTATATGTGTGCTAGATACAGTTGAAGTCGGAAGTTTACATGCACCTTAGCCAATTACATTTAAACTCAGTTTTTCACAATTCCTGACATTTAATCTGTCACGCCCTGACCATAGAGAGCCCTCGGGGTTCTCTATGGTGTTTTAGGTCAGGGCGTGACTAGGGGGTGTTCTAGTCTTTCATTTCTATGTTGGTGTGAGTATGGTTCCCAATTGGAGGCAGCTGATGATCGTTGCCTCTAATTGGGGATCATACTTAGTGTGGTCCTTTTCCCACCTGTGTTGTGGGATATTGTTTTTGTTTAGTGCTATGTGCGCTACGAACTGCACATTAGTTTAGTTATTTGTTGTTTGAAGTTTCACCTCAATAAATATGTGGAACTCTACTTACGCTGCGCTTTGGTCCACTCATTATAACGAACGTGACATAATCCTAGTAAAAATTCCCTGTCTTAGGTCAGTTAGGATCACCATTTTATTTTAAGAATGTGAAATGTCAGAATAATAGTAGAGAAAATTATTTATTTCAGTTTTTACTTCTTCATCACATTCCCAGTGGGTCAGAAGTTCACATATACTCAATTAGTATTTGATAGCAAT
The DNA here is from genome assembly GCF_901001165.1 of Salmo trutta. Lineage (NCBI taxonomy): Eukaryota > Metazoa > Chordata > Actinopteri > Salmoniformes > Salmonidae > Salmo > Salmo trutta. The sequence goes on along the minus strand of NC_042959.1, from coordinate 4,518,598 downwards.
GCTTTTAAATTGTTTAACTTGGGTCAAACGTTTTGGGTAGCCTTCCACAAGCTTCCCACAATAAGTTGGGTGAATTTTGGCCCATTTGCCCTGACAGAGCTGGTGTAACTGAGTCAGGTTTGTAGGCCTCCTTGCTGGCACACACTTTTTCAGTTCTGCCCACAAATGTTCTATAGGATTGAGGTCAGGGCTTTGTGATGGCCACTCCAATACTTTCACTTTGTTGTCATTAAGCCATTTTGCCACAACTTTGGAAGTATACTTGGGGTCATTGTCCATTTGGAAGACCCATTTGCGACCAAGCTTTAACTTCCTGACTGATGTATTGAGATGTTGCTTCAATATATCCACATAATTTTCCTCCCCCATGATGCCATCTATTTTGTGAAGTGCACCAGTCCCTCCTGCAGCAAAGCACCCCCACAACATGATGCTGCCACCCCTGTGCTTCACGGTTGGGAAGGTGTTCTTCGGCTTGCAAGCCTCCCCCTTTTTCCTCCAAACATAATGATGGTCATTATGGACAAACAGTTCTATTTTTTTTTCATCAGACCAGAGGACATTTCTCCAAAAAGTAAGATATTTGTCCCCATGTGCAGTTGCATACCGTAGTCTGGCTTTTTTATGGCGGTTTTGGAGCAGTGGCTTCTTCCTTGCTGAGCGGCCTTTCAGGTTATGTCAATATAGGACTCGTTTTACTGTGGATATAGATACTTTTGTACATGTTTCCTCCAGCATCTTCACAAGGTCCTTTGCTGTTCTTCTGGGATTGATTTGCACTTTTCGCACCAAAGTACGTTAATCTCTAGGAGTCTCCTTCCTGAGCGGTATGACGGCTGCGTGGTCCCATGGTATTTATACTTGCGTACTATTGTTTGTACAGATGAACGTGGTACCTTTAGGCATTTGGAAATTGCTCCCAAGGATGAACCAGCTTGTGGAGAAATACAATTTGTTTTCTGAGGTCTTGGCTGATTTCTTTTGAGTTTCCCATGATGCCAAGCATAGGCCTTGAAATACATCCACAGGTACAACTCCAATTGACTCAAATGATGTCAATTAGCCTATCAGAAGCTTCTAAAACCATGACATCATTTTCTGGAATTTTCAGAAAATGACACAGTCAACTTAGTGTATGTAAATATCTGACCCACTGGAATTGTGATACAGTGATTTGTAAGTGAAATAATCTGTCTGTAAACAACTGTTGGAAATATTACTTGTGTCATGCACAAAGTAGATGTCCTAACCGACTTGCCAATACTATAGTTTGTTAACAAGAAATTTGTGGAGTGGTTGAAAAACGAGTTTTATTGACTCCAACCTAAGTGTATGTAAACTTCCAACTTCAACTGTATACTATTAAAGGTGTATACCACTTTAAAACAAGGTACCTTTTATAAATTAGTTATTTTTAAAACCTTATTGTAAAGTGCTACCTAAAGTATACGGTATTTCCAGTATACAATACTGTACACCAGCAAAGTACAATGGCTTCTTTCTCAAACAAGCTGCAGACAGGGGAAGCTAGCCTGCTGACTGGTGACAGTATATTTCATTACGCAGCAGCAGTGTGTATCATCTGTCTCATCTGCCTCATGCTCTATCTGAATATAAAGGCTGCTTCTTAAACAGCACCCTATTCCCTATATAGTGCACTACTTTTGATGAGAGCCCTATGGGCCCTGGTCAAAAGTAGTGAACCAAATAGGCAACCAAAAAGGAGGAATTTGCAGCTCCTGTACCCACCACCCTCAATGACTTATTCATTAGCTATGAGCCATCAGTTGACCGTTACACTGATGAGACAAGAAAATATTAAACCGTTAGCTTGCCTTTAAGATGAGCATCTCTCTCTCTCTCTCTCTCTCTCTCTCTCTCTCTCTCTCTCTCATCCAATTAGTAAAGAGCATAGTTGTTTGATGGTGATCTAAATTCAAAAATCCTTCTGACATTTATTTGAAATAACATCTGACATTGAGTCTCAAAGAAAAAAAAAAGTGTGTTTATAAAATAGGCTTCCTCTCCACGAATGAGTCATTATACTCTCTGTAGTGCACTATATAGGGAATAGGTCTCTGGTCTAAAGTAGTGCACTATATAGGGAATAGGTCTCTGGTCTAAAGTAGTGCACTATATAGGGAATAGGATTCCATTTGGGAGGTACGCTCAATCTCTGGAGGTCAGGAGAGACAGGTCTAAATTTATGAGAAAATTACATTTAATGTACCGTTTCTGTCTGAGCCTGCAGCTGAGGTTTTTCCTTGAATCAATAGGAAGACATTTAGTAATATTTGTGGACGGTCAAGCCAATGCAAGGACATAGGGCAATGGGAGTGTCTTTGAGCTCCTGTCAGACACGGTAATGATTTAAAGTATTATGAGTGACAAATGTTCCTAGATTAAATTATAGAAAGTCTCTTACAGCAACTCAAGCATCACTACACAGAACATAGTTCTTACCTGTTAAAGGAATCCTGCTGGTTATTGCATCAAGAAGGTCTTATATTCCGACTATATGATATCTGTAAGTCTGTAAGTCTTCTAAGTCTTCTAAATCAGCACTACTACAAGTTTCCAATGAAAGGTTCCATTTTGTTTTATTCCCCCATGTCCTGCTCTTTAGCTGACAAATATTTTGGAGGAAAAGAGCACTTTCTTTTTTTAAAGGAATATCCTGAAGAGTTCCTTCCTCTGTGCTGACTCAGCAACAATTACATTCAAACAACCAGGAACAGGGAAGACTTCCTGAAAACTTCCAAAACACAATGGTAGGCTACACTACATACTACTGTGTCCCAAATAACACCCTACCACCTACTGTAGCCGATGTGAGTAAGACCTTTAAACAGGTCAACATTCACAAGGCTGCAGGGCCAGACGGATTACCAGGACGTGTACTCCGAGCATGTGCTGACCAACTGGCAAGTGTCTTCACTGACATTTTCAACCTCTCCCTGACTCAGTCTGTAATACCAACGTGTTTTAAACAGACCACCATAGTCCCTGTGCCCAATAACGCCAAGGTAACCTGCCTAAATGACTACCGACCCATAGCACTCACGTATGTAGCCACGAAGTGCTTTGAAAAGTTGGTCATGGCTCACATCAACACCATTATCCCAGAATCCCTAGACCCATTCCAATTTGCTTACCACCCAAACAGATCCACAGATGACGCAATCTCTATTGCACTCCACACTGCCCTTTACCACCTGGACAAAAGGAACTCCTAAGTGAGAATGCTATTCATTGACTACAGCTCAGTGTTCAACACCCTAGTGCCCTCAAAGCTCATCAATAAGCTGAGGACCTTGGTAATTAACACCACCCTCTGCAACTGGATCCTGGACTTCCTGACGGGCCGGCTCCCAGGTGGTAAGGGTAGGAAACAACACATCTGCCACGCTGATCCTCAGCACAGGGGCCCCTCAGGGGTGCGTGCTCAGTCCCCTCCTGTACTCCCTGTTCACCAACCGACTGCATGGCCAAGCACGACTCCAACACCATCATTAAGTTTGCCGATGACACAACATTGGTAGGCCTGATCACCGACAACGATGAGACAGCCTATAGGGAGGAGGTCAGAGACCTGGCAGTGTGGTGCCAGGATAACAACCTCTCTCTCAACATGATCAAGACAAAGGAGATGATCGTGGACTACAGGAAAGGAGGGCCGAGCACACACCCATTCTCATCGATGGCGCTGCAGTGGAGCAGTTTGAGAGCTTCAAGTTCCTTGGTGTCCATATCTCCAACGAACTATCATGGTCCGAACACACCAAGACACTCATGAAGAGGGCACCACAACACCTTTTCCCCCTCAGGAGACTGAAAATATTTGGCATTGATCCTCAGATCATCAGAAAGTTCTACAGCTGCACCATTGAGAGCATCCTGACTGGTTGCATCACTGCCTGGTATGGCAACTGCTCGGCCTCCGACTGCAAGGCACAACAGAGGGTAGTGCATACGGCCCAGTACATCACTGGGGCCAAACTTCCTGCCATCCAGGACCTCTATACCAGGCGGTGTCAGAGGAAGGCCCTAAAAATTGCTCCAGCCACTCTAGTCAGAAAATGTTCTCTCTGCTACCGCACGGCAAGCAGTACTGGAGCGCCAAGTCTAGGTCCAAAAGGCTTCTTAACAGCTTCTACCCCCCAAGCCATAAGACTCCTGAATAGCTAATAAAATTGACTATTTGCATAGTCCGGGTAGCCATTTTTATGCTGCTGCTACTCTGTGTTTATTATCTATGCTGCCCTACCAAGCAAAAAGGCAGTAACTACTCATAGCGTTGTACTGAGAAAAATGACTTTAATTTACCTTGGTTAAACAGTAACTTTATGTAGTTACTGATAACATGACCCCCATTTTCTCCAAAACACAATACAATAGAGGCAGGATACTTGTCCACATGATTAAGCATTATTTAATGCATCAAAAACTACATTAACTCATTTTCGAACAAATTAGCAGTTACTGCCTTTTTGCTTGGTAGGGCAGTATGCACAGCCACTTTACATCTACCTACATGCACATATTACCTCATTTACCTTGACTAACCTGTGCCCCCGCACATTGACTCTGTACCGCTACCTCCAGTATGTAGCCTCGCTATTGTTATAGTATTGTTGCTCTTTAATTCTTTTTTTTTCTATTTTCATATTTTTTCTATGATTTATTTTATATTATTTCAGTTTATTTAGTAAATACTTTCTTAACACTTATTTTTTCTTAAAATTGCATTGTTGGTTAGGGCTTGTAAGTAAGCATTTCACTGTAAGATCTACACCTGTTGTATTTGGCACATGTAAAATGTATTTGATTTGTATATAGTGCACTACTTTTGACCTGGGCCCTTAGGGCTCTGGTCAAAAGTAGTGCACTATGTAGGGAATAGGGGATGCAGGCCTTATAGCTATTTCTCAATAAGTTAACCACCACCTTGCATACTCCTCTTTGCCACATATTAATAATGTTAACATTTTCAGCGTTAAGTTATCACCATGGATCATGCTCTTTCCATACAGACCCTCTCAAAGGCCCCAATAGGATCCCTATTCCCTATAAAGTGTACTACTTTTGACCAAGCCCCACGGGGTGTGGCTGAATGCACCCCAGTAACCTAAAGACCCTCAGTGTGATTTCCTGACAGCTTAGTCCTTCATGTGGGATAGTCCATGTTGTATATTTGCTGTATGTCTAAACACATTAGGTTGTGTAATATCATTGGTAAGTATGGGGCGAGGATGATGAAGACGATGTTATGAAATAAATCAGGGACAATTGGTATCTTAACCGTTTATTAGATTTATTTTGCAGAATGAAACACAATAGATCCAAATAGTATTCAAAACTCCAACTCCATCAAATAAAAGTGAGGACATTTTCAGCTTTCGTTCTCTGTTATTAACATTGCAGATATTTGTTTACCTATAAAAGGTGCAAAAAAAAATACAGCATGACTCTTATTCATGATAGTCATATATTTTCTTTAGTATAACCAAACACCAGAGACTTGCATTAAGTGAGACAGTGAGAGAGAGAAAGAGTGAGACAGTGAGGGAGAGAAAGAGTGAGACAGTGAGGGAGAGAAAGAGTGAGACAGTGAGGGAGAGAAAGAGTGAGACAGTGAGAGACAGAAAGAGTGAGACAGTGAGGGAGAGAAAGAGTGAGACAGTGAGGGAGAGAAAGAGTGAGACAGTGAGGGAGAGAAAGAGTGAGACAGTGAGGGAGAGAAAGAGAGAGACATTGAGAGAGAGAGTGATCCTCCTGAATGTAATACAATGTCTTCATTAAAAACACGATTTGCTTCTGTTATTCTGTTTCTTTACATTACATCTCTTGATTGTAAAATAATTTAAAAAAATAAAAAATACAAATGGATTCTTCAGCATACGCTGTACTATCTTTCAATTTCGACCACTTTGCCATTTGAGTAGAATTCAAATTAAAGGCGTTGAAGCGAAAAGGGACAAATTGTAGTAATCAAATGGATGTAAAAAGGAAAAAAAAGTACATTCTCTCTCTCAAAGATTAAAAACAGCTGTTAATAGAGTTTATAGTTTACATAAACATTGCTTTTATTTTCAATTATGGTCTCTAATAGCATTGTCACTCTTGATAGAATGTTATACAGGGCCCTGCTCTATGTTGAGTAAATATGCTTCTGCAACGATTATATATCCAAAGCTTCAAAACAAATGTAAATTATTTCATACATAAAAACGAAAAGTAGTTGTTGCCTGTATATAAACATACTTTTCTTCAAAATAACAATTGAATCTAAACTATGTTTGTGCAATAGACCCCCTGGATACAAAAATACCACACCTAATCTTAACTAAATGCATTTTAAAAGAATGCAATGCAACACTTGGACTAAACATGTGAGGCACTATTGGTATGAATTTGGTGAGATGGTAATAAGTTCAATAAATTTTGACTATGTACAAAAGACAATACTTAATATTACAATACAGATTCATCTTATTTACAGTTAAATTGTAGTCTGAACAATGTCATCTACCCCATATGTAATAAGTAAAATGTGTGGAGAAAGTCCAAAGGGAATAACACACATGTATTGTTACATTGAGATGAGATGTGAACTCATCTGTCAAGTTTTAAAAACTTGAGCAGATAGGGGTGTTGTGTACATGGAACAGACAATTGGGTAGTAGTTTATAATTAGCCTCACAATTCATCATTTCTTTGGTGACACAGACAACTCGAGTTTTGGGAAACGGAAACCACCTCTAGACCCACTGTCGCTGCTGGAGGATGAAGAGATTCTAGACTTTTTAGAGGGGAGAGATACACCTCCACTTACCTCAACTCTCTCTTCACTATCTTCACCCAGACGCACTTCATATGAGCCCTTTGACTTTGAGCCAAAACCACCAAAGGTGCCAAACTTTAACTTCTTTCCTTTCACCTTGGCCCCCCCAACATCTACAGAGATGTCGCCACCCTCAGCACTTAAGTGACTTGAGGGAGAAGACACAGCCAGATCTCCCTCGTCACTCGCCACAGAGGAAGACCGATGCCTTGATTTCTTAAAAAGATCCAGTGAGGCTGACTTGCTCTTAGGGGACACACTATGCCCAGATCCTCTTTCTACAGACAACTTGCCACTTACTAACTCCCCATGACTTAAACTCAACTCTTTGGAGCCCTTAACGCCACCACTACCACCGGCTCCAAGTTCTGCGTCCGGCCCCTGGAAGCTAAGATCCGCTGCACTACCTCCCTTTGCTTTTGACTTGCCAAAACCGAACCTTGGCATCTTGACCTTTACTTTCTCACCACTGTGCAGCTCCAGGCTCGGAGAACTACCACTAACCGAAGGAGCCTGCACATCAATCTTTCCACCCCGCACTGCTGCCCCTGCTCCTGCTCTTGCTCCTGCATCAACATCTTCTCCCATCTCTGGTCCATGGTACTTTGGAACATTGATTTTGGGGAATGACACATGTCCCTCTGGGAAATGTAGTCCACTGTATCCTGAAACATTTGAGTCTACATCTACTCCTCCTCCCCCTCCTCCAATATCAATTTTAGGACCTTTTAAATCTCCTGAAAGGCTTGCCTCTCCTTTCAGATTTTTCCTGTTCACATTTACATCGACATCAGGTACATTTACCTGGGGCCCTCTGATTTTCATCCCTGGAAATTTTATGTTAGACTTAGTTTTTACATCTGGGACTTGCACATTTAGATCTGGTGCTTCAATATTGGCTTGTAGACTCCCAGATGACAAGCCACCAGACAGAGAGCCATCGCCTTTAACTTTGGGAGATTTTACATCAAATTCCACATCCGGGAAATGAAGTTTTCCAAAGAAGGGTTTCTTTACTTTTGCTCCTTTCAGGTGAAGCTCAGGAGAGTCAACATCTAAATCTACACCTGATGTTTCAAGGTCAATATCTACATCAGCTTTCTTTGCTTTCCCTTTGATTTTGGGTAGTTTAAATTTACCTTTCTTTCCTTTGACATGAATGTCAACATCAGGGGCTTCTAGACTACTGTCACCCTCTGGCAAATTAACATCTAATTTGGGGCTCTTGCCTCCCATATGGATCTTTGGTGCCTTGAATTTAGTTCCTTTGATATTTGCATCCCCTAGGTTAAGGTCAACCACAGGTGCCTTCACATCCATCTTTCCGTGAGAAATATTCAGTTCAGGCCCTTCAACTTCAGGTGACCTAATACCAAACGTGGGACCTTTGAACTTTGGAAACTTGACATCTGGTTTGTCAATACTGAAACTGGGACTTCCCATATCAAGGGATCCACCGGACAACTTTGCATCAGGGCCTCTGATGTTGAGATCTGGACGTGAAATGTCAAAACTCGGTCCCTTGATGTCAATATCAGCTTTGGGTAGGTTAAGATCAACATCCGCACCTTCCAGTTTAGGTCCTTTGATTCCGAATGAGGGCATTTTCATCTTTGGCATCTTAAATCCTCCTGAACCTTCAATGTCAACATCTGGACCTTCAATGTCTACTTTGGGTGCTTTGAGGTCTCCTGACACATCAAAATCTCCTTTCACCTTTGGACCTTTCAGGTTGAAGTCCATGTCAGGCATTGAGATGTTTGGGCCTGATATGGTTGGCATCTTGAATTTCGAACCTTTGATTTTACCATCTGGACCTTCAATGTCAAGATTTGGACCTTTAATATCAATTTTGGGAGCCTTGATGTCAATGTCAGCTTTAGGTAGGTTGACATCAATATCTGGACCCTCAAGATTGGGTCCTTTAAATCCAAACGAAGGCATCTTCATCTTTGGCATCTTAAATCCTCCTGAACCTTCAATGTCAACATCTGGACCTTCAATGCCTACTTTGGGTGCTTTGAGGTCTCCTGACATATCAAAATCTCCTTTCACCTTTGGACCTTTCAGGTTGAAGTCCATGTCAGGCATTGAGATGTTTGGTCCAGATATGGATGGCATCTTGAATTTCGGCCCTTTGATTTTACCATCTGGACCTTCAATGTCTAGGTTTGGACCTTTGATGTCTCCTTCAATCTTGGGGACTGAAACATTGACATCTCCTTTCACCTTTGGACCTTTCAGGTTGAAGTCCACATCAGGCATAGACATCTTTGGTCCAGACATTGATGGCATCTTGAATTTCGGCCCTTTGATTTTACTATCTGGACCTTCAATGTCAATTTCTGGACCTTCAATGTCAATGTTGCCTTTAGGTAGATTGACGTCAAAATCTCCCTCAACTTTTGGTCCTTTGAATCCAAATGAGGGCATCTTCATCTTTGGCATCTTAAATCCTCCTGAACCTTCAATGTCAACATCTGGACCTTCAATGTCTACTTTCGGTGCTTTGAGGTTTCCTGACATATCCAAATCTCCTTTCACCTTTGGACCTTTCAGGTTGAAGTCCATGTCAGGCATTGAGATGTTTGGGCCTGATATGGATGGCATCTTGAATTTCGGCCCTTTGATTTTACCATCTGGACCTTCAATGTCTAGTTTTGGACCTTTAATATCAATTTTGGGAGCCTTGATGTCAATGTTAGCTTTAGGTAGGTTGACATCAATATCTGGACCCTCAAGATTGGGTCCTTTAAATCCAAACGAAGGCATTTTCATCTTTGGCATCTTAAATCCTCCTGAACCTTCAATGTCAACATCTGGACCTTCAATGCCGACTTTGGGTGCTTTGAGGTCTCCTGACATATCAAAATCTCCTTTCACCTTTGGACCTTTCAGGTTGAAGTCCATGTCAGGCATTGAGATGTTTGGGCCTGATATGGATGGCATCTTGAATTTCGGCCCTTTGATTTTACCATCTGGACCTTCAATGTCTAGGTTTGGACCTTTGATGTCTCCTTCAATCTTGGGGACTGAAACATTGACATCTCCTTTCACCTTTGGACCTTTCAGGTTGAAGTCCACATCAGGCATAGACATCTTTGGTCCAGACATTGATGGCATCTTGAATTTTGGCCCTTTGATTTTACCATCTGGACCTTCAATGTCAATTTCTGGACCTTCAATGTCAATGTCGCCTTTAGGTAGTTTGACATCAAAATCTCCCTCAACTTTGGGTCCTTTGAATCCAAATGAGGGCATCTTCATCTTTGGCATCTTAAATCCTCCTGAACCTTCAATGTCAACATCTGGACCTTCAATGTCTACTTTGGGTGCTTTGAGGTCTCCTGACATATCAAAATCTCCTTTCACCTTTGGACCTTTCAGGTTGAAGTCCATGTCAGGCATTGAGATGTTTGGGCCTGATATGGATGGCATCTTGAATTTCGGCCCTTTGATTTTACCATCTGGACCTTCAATGTCAAGTTTTGGACCTTTAATATCAATTTTGGGAGCCTTGATGTCAATGTCAGCTTTAGGTAGGTTGACATCAATATCTGGACCCTCAAGTTTGGGTCCTTTGAATCCAAACGAAGGCATCTTCATCTTTGGCATCTTAAATCCTCCTGAACCTTCAATGTCAACATCTGGACCTTCAACGCCTACTTTGGGTGCTTTGAGATCTCCTGACATATCAAAATCTCCCTTCACCTTTGGACCTTTCAGGTTGAAATCCATGTCAGGCATTGAGATGTTTGGTCCTGATACTGATGGCATCTTGAATTTCGACCCTTTGATTTTACCATCTGGACCTTCAATGTCTAGCTTTGGACCTTTGATGTCTCCTTCAATCTTGGGGACTGAAACATTGACATCTCCTTTCACCTTTGGACCTTTCAGGTTGAAGTCCACATCAGGCATAGAGATCTTTGGTCCAGATATTGATGGCATCTTGAATTTTGGCCCTTTGATTTTACCATCTAGACCTTCAATGTCAATTTCTGGACCTTCAATGTCAATGTTGCCTTTAGGTAGATTGACGTCAAAATCTCCCTCAACTTTTGGTCCTTTGAATCCAAATGAGGGCATCTTCATCTTTGGCATCTTAAATCCTCCTGAACCTTCAATGTCAACATCTGGACCTTCAATGTCTACTTTCGGTGCTTTGAGGTTTCCTGACATATCCAAATCTCCCTTCACCTTTGGACCTTTCAGGTTGAAGTCCATGTCAGGCATTGAGATGTTTGGGCCTGATATGGTTGGCATCTTGAATTTCGACCCTTTGATTTTACCATCTGGACCTTCAATGTCAAGTTCTGGACCTTTAATATCAATTTTGGGAGCCTTGATGTCAATGTCAGCTTTAGGTAGGTTGACATCAATATCTGGACCCTCAAGTTTGGGTCCTTTGAATCCAAACGAAGGCATCTTCATCTTTGGCATCTTAAATCCTCCTGAACCTTCAATGTCAACATCTGGACCTTCAACGCCTACTTTGGGTGCTTTGAGGTCTCCTGACATATCAAAATCTCCCTTCACCTTTGGACCTTTCAGGTTGAAATCCATGTCAGGCATTGAGATGTTTGGTCCTGATATTGATGGCATCTTGAATTTTGGCCCTTTGATTTTACCATCAGGACCTTCAATGTCTAGGTTTGGACCTTTGATGTCTCCTTCAATCTTGGGGACTGAAACATTGACATCTCCTTTCACCTTTGGACCTTTCAGGTTGAAGTCCACATCAGGCATAGAGATCTTTGGTCCAGATATTGATGGCATCTTGAATTTTGGCCCTTTGATTTTACCATCTGGACCTTCAATGTCAATTTCTGGACCTTCAATGTCAATGTCGCCTTTAGGTAGATTGACGTCAAAATCTCCCTCAACTTTTGGTCCTTTGAATCCAAATGAGGGCATCTTCATCTTTGGCATCTTAAATCCTCCTGAACCTTCAATGTCAACATCTGGACCTTCAATGTCTACTTTCGGTGCTTTGAGGTTTCCTGACATATCCAAATCTCCCTTCACCTTTGGACCTTTCAGGTTGAAGTCCATGTCAGGCATTGAGATGTTTGGGCCTGATATGGTTGGCATCTTGAATTTCGACCCTTTGATTTTACCATCTGGACCTTCAATGTCAAGTTCTGGACCTTTAATATCAATTTTGGGAGCCTTGATGTCAATGTCAGCTTTAGGTAGGTTGACATCAATATCTGGACCCTCAACTTTTGGTCCTTTGAATCCAAATGAGGGCATCTTCATCTTTGGCATCTTAAATCCTCCTGAACCTTCAATGTCAACATCTGGACCTTCAATGTCTACTTTGGGTGCTTTGAGGTCTCCTGACATATCAAAATCTCCTTTCACCTTTGGGCCTTTCAGGTTGAAGTCCATGTCAGGCATTGAGATGTTTGGGCCTGATAAGGATGGCATCTTGAATTTCGGCCCTTTGATTTTACCATCTGGACCTTCAATGTCTAGGTTTGGACCTTTGATGTCTCCTTCAATCTTAGGGACTGAAACATTGACATCTCCTTTCACCTTTGGACCTTTCAGGTTGAAGTCCACATCAGGCATAGAGATCTTTGGTCCAGATATTGATGGCATCTTGAATTTTGGCCCTTTGATTTTACCATCTGGACCTTCAATGTCAATTTCTGGACCTTCAATGTCAATGTCGCCTTTAGGTAGATTGACGTCAAAATCTCCCTCAACTTTTGGTCCTTTGAATCCAAATGAGGGCATCTTCATCTTTGGCATCTTAAATCCTCCTGAACCTTCAATGTCAACATCTGGACCTTCAATGTCTACTTTCGGTGCTTTGAGGTTTCCTGACATATCCAAATCTCCCTTCACCTTTGGACCTTTCAGGTTGAAGTCCATGTCAGGCATTGAGATGTTTGGGCCTGATATGGTTGGCATCTTGAATTTCGACCCTTTGATTTTACCATCTGGACCTTCAATGTCAAGTTCTGGACCTTTAATATCAATTTTGGGAGCCTTGATGTCAATGTCAGCTTTAGGTAGGTTGACATCAATATCTGGACCCTCAAGTTTGGGTCCTTTGAATCCAAACGAAGGCATCTTCATCTTTGGCATCTTAAATCCTCCTGAACCTTCAATGTCAACATCTGGACCTTCAACGCCTACTTTGGGTGCTTTGAGGTCTCCTGACATATCAAAATCTCCCTTCACCTTTGGACCTTTCAGGTTGAAATCCATGTCAGGCATTGAGATGTTTGGTCCTGATATTGATGGCATCTTGAATTTTGGCCCTTTGATTTTACCATCTGGACCTTCAATGTCTAGGTTTGGACCTTTGATGTCTCCTTCAATCTTGGGGACTGAAACATTGACATCTCCTTTCACCTTTGGACCTTTCAGGTTGAAGTCCACATCAGGCATAGAGATCTTTGGTCCAGATATTGATGGCATCTTGAATTTTGGCCCTTTGATTTTACCATCTGGACCTTCAATGTCAATTTCTGGACCTTCAATGTCAATGTCGCCTTTAGGTAGATTGACGTCAAAATCTCCCTCAACTTTTGGTCCTTTGAATCCAAATGAGGGCATCTTCATCTTTGGCATCTTAAATCCTCCTGAACCTTCAATGTCAACATCTGGACCTTCAATGTCTACTTTCGGTGCTTTGAGGTTTCCTGACATATCCAAATCTCCCTTCACCTTTGGACCTTTCAGGTTGAAGTCCATGTCAGGCATTGAGATGTTTGGGCCTGATATGGTTGGCATCTTGAATTTCGACCCTTTGATTTTACCATCTGGACCTTCAATGTCAAGTTCTGGACCTTTAATATCAATTTTGGGAGCCTTGATGTCAATGTCAGCTTTAGGTAGGTTGACATCAATATCTGGACCCTCAAATTTGGGTCCTTTGAATCCAAATGAGGGCATCTTCATCTTTGGCATCTTAAATCCTCCTGAACCTTCAATGTCAACATCTGGACCTTCAATGTCTACTTTGGGTGCTTTGAGGTCTCCTGACATATCAAAATCTCCTTTCACCTTTGGGCCTTTCAGGTTGAAGTCCATGTCAGGCATTGAGATGTTTGGGCCTGATAAGGATGGCATCTTGAATTTCGGCCCTTTGATTTTACCATCTGGACCTTCAATGTCTAGGTTTGGACCTTTGATGTCTCCTTCAATCTTAGGGACTGAAACATTGACATCTCCTTTCACCTTTGGACCTTTCAGGTTGAAGTCCACATCAGGCATAGAGATCTTTGGTCCAGATATTGATGGCATCTTGAATTTTGGCCCTTTGATTTTACCATCTGGACCTTCAATGTCAATTTCTGGACCTTCAATGTCAATGTCGCCTTTAGGTAGATTGACGTCAAAATCTCCCTCAACTTTTGGTCCTTTGAATCCAAATGAGGGCATCTTCATCTTTGGCATCTTAAATCCTCCTGAACCTTCAATGTCAACATCTGGACCTTCAATGTCTACTTTCGGTGCTTTGAGGTTTCCTGACATATCCAAATCTCCCTTCACCTTTGGACCTTTCAGGTTGAAGTCCATGTCAGGCATTGAGATGTTTGGGCCTGATATGGATGGCATCTTGAATTTCGGCCCTTTGATTTTACCATCTGGACCTTCAATGTCAAGTTCCGAACCTTTAATATCAATTTTGGGAGCCTTGATGTCAATGTCAGCTTTAGGTAGGTTGACATCAATATCTGGACCCTCAAGTTTGGGTCCTTTGAATCCAAACGAAGGCATCTTCATCTTTGGCATCTTAAATCCTCCTGAACCTTCAATGTCAACATCTGGACCTTCAACGTCTACTTTGGGTGCTTTGAGGTCTCCTGACATATCAAAATCTCCCTTCACCTTTGGACCTTTTAGGTTGAAGTCCATGTCAGGCATTGAGATGTTTGGTCCTGATATTGATGGCATCTTGAATTTTGGCCCTTTGATTTTACCTTCTGGACCTTCAATGTCTAGGTTTGGACCTTTGATGTCTCCTTCAATCTTGGGGACTGGAACATTGACATCTCCTTTCACCTTTGAACCTTTCAGGTTGAAGTCCACATCAGGCATAGAGAGCTTTGGTCCAGATATTGATGGCATCTTGAATTTCGATCCTTTGATTTTACCATCTGGACCTTCAATGTCAATTTCTGGACCTTCAATATCAATGTCGCCTTTAGGTAGATTGACATCAAAATCTCCTTCAACTCTGGGTCCTTTGAATCCAAATGAGGGCATCTTCATCTTTGGCATCTTAAATCCTCCTGAACCTTCAATGTCAACATCTGGACCCTCAATGCCTACTTTGGGTGCTTTGAGGTCTCCTGACACATCAAAATCTCCCTTCACCTTTGGACCTTTCAGGTTGAAGTCCATGTCAGGCATTGAGATGTTTGGTCCTGAAATAGATGGCATCTTGAATTTTGGCCCTTTGATTTTACCATCTGGACCTTCAATGTCTAGGTTTGGACCTTTGATGTCTCCTTCGATCTTGGGGACTGGTATATTGATATCTCCTTTCATCTTTGTACCTTTTAGATTGAAATCCACATCAGGCATGGAGACCTTTGGTCCTGATATTGTTGGCATCTTGTTTTTTGGGCCCTTGATTTTGACATCAGGACTTTCAATGTCAATATGAGGACCTTTAATATCGACACTGGGTCCCTTGAAGTCAATGTCAGCTTTAGGAAGGTTAATATCTACATCTGGTATCTCTATCTTCGGGCTTTTGAATCCAAATTTAGGCATTTTGAATTTGGATCCTTTGACTTTAGGGCTGGTAGCCCCAATATCAAGGTCAAGGTCTGGAAGACTACCTTTCGGTGCTTTGATATTGATATCGGCTTTTGCTAGCTTTACATCAACCTCAGGAGACTTGACTTTGGGCCCTTTGAATCCAAACTTTGGCATTTTGAACTTAGACTTCTTTGGTGCAATGTCAGGACTCTCTACTGAGATATCCAATCCATCAAATTCAGCTTTGGGTGTACTCATTGCTCCCTCAACTCCCCCTTTGAACTTTGGCCCTTTGACACTGAAATCAACATCAGGCATTGACAATTTGGGGCCAGACATAGACGGCATCTTCATCTTTGGCATTTTAATTCCACCTGAACCTTCAATGTCAACATCTGGTCCTTCAATGTCTACTTTGGGTGCTTTGAGGTCTCCTTTGATCTTTGGCAATGACACGTCCACCTCTCCCTTCAGCTTCGGCCCTTTTATATTAAAGTCCACATCGGGCATTGAGATCTTTGGTCCTGATATTGATGGAACTTTAATATCAACTTTAGGAGCCTTGATGTCAATGTCAGCTTTTGGTAGGTTGACATCAATATCTGGACCCTCCAATTTAGATCCTTTGATTCCAAATGAGGGCATCTTCATCTTTGGCATCTTAAATCCTCCTGAACCTTCAATGTCAACATCTGGTCCTTCAATGTCTACTTTGGGTGCTTTGAAGTCTCCTGACATATCAATATCTCCCTTCATCTTTGGGCCTTTCAGATTGAAGTCCATGTCAGGCATTGAGATCTTTGGTCCTGACACTGATGGCATCTTGAATTTCGGACCTTTGATTTTACCATCAGGGCCTTCAATGTCAAGTTCTGGACCTTCAATGTCAACTTTTGGCACTTTGATGTCAATGTCAGTTTTTGGTAGGTTAACATCAACATCTGGACCCTCCAATTTAGACCCTTTGATTCCAAATGAGGGCATCTTCATCTTTGGCATCTTAAATCCTCCTGAACCTTCAATGTCAACATCTGGACCTTCAATGCCTACTTTGGGTGCTTTGAGGTCTCCTGACATACCCAAATCTCCCTTCACCTTTGGGCCTTTAAGATTGAAGTCTACATCGGGCATTGATATTTTTGGTCCTGATATTGATGGACCTTTAATGTCAACTTTAGGAGCATTGATGTCAATGTCAGCTTTTGGTAGGTTGACATCAATATCTGGACCCTCCAATTTAGATCCTTTGATTCCAAATGAGGGTATCTTCATCTTTGGCATCTTAAATCCTCCTGAACCTTCAATGTCAACATCTGGACCTTCAATGTCTACTTTGGGTGCTTTGAGGTCTCCTGACATACCCAAATCTCCCTTCACCTTTGGGCCTTTCAGGTTGAAGTCCACATCGGGCATTGAGATCTTTGGTCCTGATATTGACGGACCTTTAATGTCAACTTTGGGAGCCTTGATGTCTCCTTCTAGCTTTGGCACTGACACATCCACATCTCCTTTCACCTTTGGGCCTTTCAGATTGAAGTCCACATCGGGCATTGAGATCTTTGGTCCCTTCACCTTTGGGCCTTTCAGATTGAAGTCCACATCGGGCATTGAGATCTTTGGTCCTGATATTGATGGACCTTTAATGTCAACGTTGGGAGCCTTGATGTCAATGTCAGCTTTTGGTAGGTTAACATCAATATCTGGACCCTCCAATTTAGATCCTTTGATTCCAAATGAGGGCATCTTCATCTTTGGCATCTTAAATCCTCCTGAACCTTCAATGTCAACATCTGGACCTTCAATGTCTACTTTGGGTGCTTTGAGGTCTCCTGACATACCCAAATCTCCCTTCACCTTTGGGCCTTTCAGATTGAAGTCCACATCGGGCATTGAGATCTTTGGTCCTGATATTGAGGGACCTTTAATGTCAACGTTGGGAGCCTTGATGTCAATGTCAGCTTTTGGTAGGTTGACATCAATATCTGGACCCTCCAATTTAGATCCTTTGATTCCAAATGAGGGCATCTTCATCTTTGGCATCTTAAATCCTCCTGAACCTTCAATGTCAACATCTGGACCTTCAATGCGTACTTTGGGTGCTTTGAGGTCTCCTGACATACCCAAATCTCCCTTCACCTTTGGGCCTTTCAGATTGAAGTCCACATCGGGCATTGAGATCTTTGGTCCTGATATTGATGGACCTTTAATGTCAACTTTGGGAGCCTTGATGTCTCCTTCTAGCTTTGGCACTGACACATCCACATCTCCCTTCACCTTTGGGCC
Source organism: Salmo trutta (assembly GCF_901001165.1). Taxonomy (NCBI): domain Eukaryota; kingdom Metazoa; phylum Chordata; class Actinopteri; order Salmoniformes; family Salmonidae; genus Salmo; species Salmo trutta. The sequence goes on along the minus strand of NC_042959.1, from coordinate 4,500,741 downwards.
TTTCAGATTGAAGTCCACATCGGGCATTGAGATCTTTGGTCCTGATATTGATGGACCTTTAATATCAACGTTGGGAGCCTTGATGTCAATGTCAGCTTTTGGTAGGTTAACATCAATATCTGGACCCTCCAATTTAGATCCTTTGATTCCAAATGAGGGCATCTTCATCTTTGGCATCTTAAATCCTCCTGAACCTTCAATGTCAACATCTGGACCTTCAATGTCTACTTTGGGTGCTTTGAGGTCTCCTGACATACCCAAATCTCCCTTCACCTTTGGGCCTTTCAGATTGAAGTCCACATCGGGCATTGAGATCTTTGGTCCTGATATTGAGGGACCTTTAATGTCAACGTTGGGAGCCTTGATGTCAATGTCAGCTTTTGGTAGGTTGACATCAATATCTGGACCCTCCAATTTAGATCCTTTGATTCCAAATGAGGGCATCTTCATCTTTGGCATCTTAAATCCTCCTGAACCTTCAATGTCAACATCTGGACCTTCAATGCCTACTTTGGGTGCTTTGAGGTCTCCTGACATACCCAAATCTCCCTTCACCTTTGGGCCTTTCAGATTGAAGTCCACATCGGGCATTGAGATCTTTGGTCCTGATATTGATGGACCTTTAATGTCAACGTTGGGAGCCTTGATGTCAATGTCAGCTTTTGGTAGGTTGACATCAATATCTGGACCCTCCAATTTAGATCCTTTGATTCCAAATGAGGGCATCTTCATCTTTGGCATCTTAAATCCTCCTGAACCTTCAATGTCAACATCTGGACCTTCAATGTCTACTTTGGGTGCTTTGAGGTCTCCTGACATACCCAAATCTCCCTTCACCTTTGGGCCTTTCAGATTGAAGTCCACATCGGGCATTGAGATCTTTGGTCCTGATATTGATGGACCTTTAATGTCAACTTTGGGAGCCTTGATGTCTCCTTCTAGCTTTGGCACTGACACATCCACATCTCCCTTCACCTTTGGACCTTTCAGATTGATGTCCATATCAGGCATTGATATGTTTGGGCCTGACATTGATGGCATCTTGAATTTTGGACCCTTGATTTTCCCATCAGGGCCTTCGATGTCAAGTTCTGGACCTTTGATGTTAACATTAGGTCCCTTGATATCAATGTCACCTTTAGGTAGTTTGACATCAACATCTCCCTCCAATTTAGATCCTTTGATTCCAAATGAGGGCATCTTCATCTTTGGCATCTTAAATCCTCCTGAACCTTCAATGTCAACATCTGGACCTTCAATGCCTACTTTGGGTGCTTTGAGGTCTCCTGACATACCCAAATCTCCCTTCACCTTTGGGCCTTTCAGATTGAAGTCCACATCGGGCATTGAGATCTTTGGTCCTGATATTGAGGGACCTTTAATGTCAACTTTGGGAGCCTTGATGTCAATGTCAGCTTTTGGTAGGTTGACATCAATATCTGGACCCTCCAATTTAGATCCTTTGATTCCAAATGACGGCATCTTCATCTTTGGCATCTTAAATCCTCCTGAACCTTCAATGTCAACATCTGGACCTTCAATGTCTACTTTGGGTGCTTTGAGGTCTCCTGACATACCCAAATCTCCCTTCACCTTTGGGCCTTTCAGATTGAAGTCCACATCGGGCATTGAGATCTTTGGTCCTGATATTGATGGACCTTTAATGTCAACTTTGGGAGCCTTGATGTCTCCTTCTAGCTTTGGCACTGACACATCCACATCTCCCTTTACCTTTGGACCTTTCAGATTGATGTCCATATCAGGCATTGAGATGTTTGGGCCTGACATTGATGGCATCTTGAATTTTGGACCCTTGATTTTCCCATCAGGGCCTTCGATGTCAAGTTCTGGACCTTTGATGTTAACATTAGGTCCCTTGATATCAATGTCACCTTTAGGTAGTTTGACATCAACATCTCCCTCCAATTTAGATCCTTTGATTCCAAATGAGGGCATCTTCATCTTTGGCATCTTAAATCCTCCTGAACCTTCAATGTCAACATCTGGACCTTCAATGTCTACTTTGGGTGCTTTGAGGTCTCCTGACATACCCAAATCTCCCTTCACCTTTGGGCCTTTCAGATTGAAGTCCACATCGGGCATTGAGATCTTTGGTCCTGATATTGATGGACCTTTAATGTCAACGTTGGGAGCCTTGATGTCAATGTCAGCTTTTGGTAGGTTAACATCAATATCTGGACCCTCCAATTTAGATCCTTTGATTCCAAATGAGGGCATCTTCATCTTTGGCATCTTAAATCCTCCTGAACCTTCAATGTCAACATCTGGATCTTCAATGCCTACTTTGGGTGATTTGAGGTCTCCTGACATACCCAAATCTCCCTTCACCTTTGGGCCTTTCAGATTGAAGTCCACATCGGGCATTGAGATCTTTGGTCCTGATATTGATGGACCTTTAATGTCAACGTTGGGAGCCTTGATGTCAATGTCAGCTTTTGGTAGGTTAACATCAATATCTGGACCCTCCAATTTAGATCCTTTGATTCCAAATGAGGGCATCTTCATCTTTGGCATCTTAAATCCTCCTGAACCTTCAATGTCAACATCTGGACCTTCAATGCCTACTTTGGGTGCTTTGAGGTCTCCTGATATACCCAAATCTCCCTTCACCTTTGGGCCTTTAAGATTGAAGTCTACATCGGGCATTGAGATCTTTGGTCCTGATATTGATGGACCTTTAATGTCAACTTTGGGAGCCTTGATGTCTCCTTCTAGCTTTGGCACTGACACATCCACATCTCCCTTCACCTTTGGACCTTTCAGATTGATGTCCATATCAGGCATTGAGATGTTTGGGCCTGACATTGATGGCATCTTGAATTTTGGACCCTTGATTTTCCCATCAGGGCCTTCGATGTCAAGTTCTGGACCTTTGATGTTAACATTAGGTCCCTTGATGTCAATGTCACCTTTAGGTAGTTTGACATCAACATCTCCCTCCAATTTAGATCCTTTGATTCCAAATGAGGGCATCTTCATCTTTGGCATCTTAAATCCTCCTGAACCTTCAATGTCAACATCTGGACCTTCAATGCCTACTTTGGGTGATTTGAGGTCTCCTGACATACCCAAATCTCCCTTCACCTTTGGGCCTTTCAGATTGAAGTCCACATCGGGCATTGAGATCTTTGGTCCTGATATTGATGGACCTTTAATGTCAACTTTGGGAGACTTGATGTCTCCTTCTAGCTTTGGCACTGACACATCCACATCTCCCTTTACCTTTGGACCTTTCAGATTGATGTCCATATCAGGCATTGAGATGTTTGGGCCTGACATTGATGGCATCTTGAATTTTGGACCCTTGATTTTCCCATCAGGGCCTTCGATGTCAAGTTCTGGACCTTTGATGTTAACATTAGGTCCCTTGATGTCAATGTCACCTTTAGGTAGTTTGACATCAACATCTCCCTCCAATTTAGATCCTTTGATTCCAAATGAGGGCATCTTTATCTTTGGCATCTTAAATCCTCCTGAACCTTCAATGTCAACATCTGGACCTTCAATGTCTACTTTGGGTGCTTTGAGGTCTCCTGACATACCCAAATCTCCCTTCACCTTTGGGCCTTTCAGATTGAAGTCCACATCGGGCATTGAGATCTTTGGTCCTGATATTGATGGACCTTTAATGTCAACGTTGGGAGCCTTGATGTCAATGTCAGCTTTTGGTAGGTTAACATCAATATCTGGACCCTCCAATTTAGATCCTTTGATTCCAAATGAGGGCATCTTCATCTTTGGCATCTTAAATCCTCCTGAACCTTCAATGTCAACATCTGGACCTTCAATGTCTACTTTGGGTGCTTTGAGGTCTCCTGACATACCCAAATCTCCCTTCACCTTTGGGCCTTTCAGATTGAAGTCCACATCAGGCATTGAGCTCTTTGGTCCTGATATTGATGGACCTTTAATGTCAACTTTGGGAGCCTTGATGTCTCCTTCTAGCTTTGGCACTGACACATCCACATCTCCCTTCACCTTTGGACCTTTCAGATTGATGTCCATATCAGGCATTGAGATGTTTGGGCCTGACATTGATGGCATCTTGAATTTTGGACCCTTGATTTTCCCATCAGGGCCTTTGATGTCAAGTTCTGGACCTTTGATGTTAACATTAGGTCCCTTGATGTCAATGTCACCTTTAGGTAGTTTGACATCAACATCTCCCTCAACTTTAGATCCTTTGATTCCAAATGAGGGCATCTTCATCTTTGGCATCTTAAATCCTCCTGATCCTTCAATGTCAACATCTGGACCTTCAATGTCTACTTTGGGACCTTTGATGTCAATGTCAGTTTTTGGTAGGTTGACATCGACACCAGGACCCTCAAGTTCGGCTCCTCTGACTCCAAATGATGATATCTTTTCTTTGGGTATCTTGAAACCGCCTTCTGGACCTTCTATATCAACACCTGAACCTTTAACTTTGGGTGCTTTGATGGAAACACCACGTATCGTCTGTCCTCCTTTCATATTCATAGATGCGCCTGATAAATCTACATCTACCCCGGGTACCGAAACATCTACACTACCCTTCACCTTCGGTAGTTTAACATCTCCATCGCTGTCTGCACCTCCAGTGTTCAGTCCAAATGATGGCATTTTGATGCCACCTTTGAGTTTGCTTTCCATTGTTGTTTCTTTTACAGACATTTTCACTGAGCCAGACTCCTTCATGCCTGAGGTATTGATGTCAAGTGTTGGTGCTCTTATGTCTGTTGATATCTTGCCCCCATTCAAGCCTGTATCAATGCCTGGCATGTTGGGTAAGGAAACCCCACCCTGGTTGCCTCTGGAGAGACCTGTGCTCCCAGGCCCTCTCATCTGTTGATCACTAATGGTTATTCCAGGTACTGAACCTCCGGCCCTACCCTTCCAGTCTGCACTGCCCCTACCAGGCAAATGAACGTCTACTCCTCTCACCTCCCCTTTACCCATTGATATGGAGCTGGATGAAATATTTGTTGTTTTTCCAGGGACCGTGACATTGACTGATCCTGCCTGGTAGTCAGCTGAGTCACCTGAAACCTGAAAGCTACCTTCCCCCTGCTCACCCCCTCTATAGAGGCCAAACTCTCGCTGACTCTTCGCCCCAGGCATCCCAAAGCTAGATCCTTTGAATCTGATCCCTGCTGCTCCACCATCTCCTCCCTCTATCTGCCTTGTAACAGTGGTGGTCTTCACCCCTCCAGTGCTCCAGTGCTTCTCAGAGGAGCTAGTTACATCCGGCCCAGTGAAAGAAACACCATCACCTCCTAGTTCAAAATCACCCCCTTCCAATCCACCTCTTATACCTGAAGGGCTTCCGCTTCCGTGTAAAACTCGTATTTGAGACGAGCTGCCCCCTCCTGACTGCTCGTACCGTTGCCCTTTGAACTCTGGGCTGGTTAGATCAAGCTGCTCGTCCACGCCCTCTGGCATGTCCACAGTGTAGGTAGTGATGCGACGGGTGATGGTGGTGGTCGTGCTGCCGTCGGTGCTGGTGCTGCTGTGACGCTCCGTACGGACGTCCACGCCCTCCGCCAGATCCTCAGACTTCAGCCGGGGCTTAATCTTCTTGGAAAATATTCTCTTGTAATCTTCATCATCCCCACTCTGTTCTCATCAAAAGAAGGTGAAATCAGTAATTCATGAATTTATTATATTTAGGTAATAATACTGTTGCTGAAAATATACAGTATGAACATTCGATATGGAATTTAGTCTATTTGAGAAGACGTATTGATCATTTGAGACAAGTCTGAATTCCAAAAGTCTGTGTTCACCAGGGATGAGGTCAATTCCATTTCAATTCCAGTGAATTCAGAAAGTAAACCTAATTCTAATTACAAATCTAAATGTTCCTAATTTTAAAACCATTGAAGAGAATTGAAATTCCAGTGTACTTTCTGAATTGACTGGAAGTTAAATAGAATTGACCCCAACCCTAGTGTTCACGTAAAAGCCATTGAAAAGTTCATTAAAATCCTGTAAAATCCCAATCTTTGCCGCACCACCACACAAGTAAATACACTTAACATTGCTTGCACAGTAAACATAACTACATACCAGGATGATGTCTTGGCTGGAGCCTCCAACCCTTCCCCTCCCTTCATACGTCAGAGTTCCCATGGGGGAGCGGCAGGGTGACAGAGTGCCCATGGGGGAGCGGCATGGCGACTTGTCCTTGTTCTGTAGTTTCAGTCCGACCTTGTGTTTGTTTAGGGTCTTGAGGAGTTCCGTCGTCTCCTTGGAACTCATGTTGTCAAAATAGATGGTGGCACCCACAATTTGATCACCTTTCAGGGGAAGACACAAGAGGACATTGATACCATGTTAAAATTCGTCAGTCAAAAATCAACTTTGAAAAAAAGAAAGGTAGATCAATCAAACCTTACTGTACATCAACTTACGCAAATTATAAGACATCAGGAGCTTCAATAACAGTAGAAATCAATTAAGTTAATGTATTATAGAAAATAAATACTGTACATAAGGGCAATTCTAACTCCGTTACATACCCTCGTGTACTCTTCCAGTGCGTCCAGCAGGCGACTCCATTTTCACCTCTTTGACATAGATCTCTCCTTCGCCTGACTGCTCAAGGGTCATTCCCTGTTTCTCTGGACCCGACCAGTCAGAGAAGAGCACCTCCCTGGTTTCCTCCTCCTCAGCCATCCTTTAATAATAATAATAGATTTAATTTACATAACGCTTTCATCTCAAAGACCAACAACATTAACATAGTTCATGGGCTGATCTTTACATGGGGAGAGAGAAAGAGAGACAGAGACAGAGAGATAGAGAGAGAGAAAGAGAGAGAAAGAGAGAGACAGAGAGAGAGATAGAGAAAGAGAGAGACAGAGAGAGAGATAGAGATAGAGAAAGAGAGAGAAAGAGAGAGAGAAAGAGAGAGAAAGAGAGACAGAGAGAGAGATAGAGAAAGAGAGAGAAAGAGAGAGACAGAGAGAGAGATAGAGAAAGAGAGAGAAAGAGAGAGACAGAGAGAGAGATAGAGATAGAGAGAGAGAGAGGGAGAGAAAGACAGAGAGAGAGAGAAAGAGAGACAGAGAGAGAGAGAGAAAGAGAGAGAGGAAAAATCACAAGAAATAGAAAATAAAATGCAAACAAAGACTATAGTATGTCTTAAGGTGATTTCTAAGTAGGTTAAAATACCTTTGTTTTGTCTTGTCCTCTGTCTATGCTCTGGTGTGGTTTGTTTCTGCCTTGGTTTTCCTGAAAAACAAAACATGACATAACATCAGTACTGTTGACTCGTGAACATGCTTTCTCATATCATCAGCAAACCATTCACATCTTTAAAATGAAAACCCTGTAAAAATGTGTACAAACGTTAAGGCACCTGACATATTCAGCCTTCCCTGTAGCTCAGTTGGTAGAGCATGGTGTTTGCAACACCAGGGTTGTGGGTTCAATTCCCACGGGGGGCCAGCACAGGAAAAAAAATGTATGAAATGTATGCATTCACTACTGTAAGTCGCTCTGGATAAGAGCGTCTGCTAAATGACTAAAATGTAAATGTAAAATGTAAATATTTGCATGTGTATTTGTTTTTACGAAAACCATGTTCTATCTGTCACTCACTGCATGGTTACAACAAGCTGTTATTATATGCAATGTCCAAGATACATGCAACTTCCAAGATATATGCAATGTCCAAGATACATGCAAATTCCAAGATATATGCAATGTCCAAGATACATGCAACTTCCAAGATATATGCAATGTCCAAGATATATGCAATGTCCAAGATACATGCAACTTCCAAGATATATGCAATGTCCAAGATACATGCAACTTCCAAGATATATGCAATGTCCAAGATACATGCAAATTCCAAGATATATGCAATGTCCAAGATACATGCAACTTCCAAGATATATGCAATGTCCAAGATATATGCAATGTCCAAGTTATATGCAATGTCCAAGATATATGCAATGTCCAAGATATATGCAATGTCCAAGATATATGCAATGCCCAAGATATATGCAATGTCCAAGTTATATGCAATGTCCAAGATATATGCAATGTCCAAGATATGTGCAATGTACAAGATATTTGCAATGTCCAAGATATATCCAATGGCCAAGATATATGCAATGTCCAATAGATGGCGCTAAAACTCTGGGTAGGTGAGTAGTAACTGCCTTGTCCTATAAAACCAATCCAACTCTCAGGTCCCCTCCCTTTCTCCTGTGCGGTGTGATGTGGAAATTTGGTTGGAGTTGGACTGAGACCACACCCTGCCCTGAGGAAAGCTGCCTGATCTTGCAGCGTACACCTCCAATGTCGATACTGAGAACAATGATGGCTGTAGCTGCCATTCTTTACACACACACACACACACACACACAAACAAGCACACATGCACACACACATAAATAAACCAAAGCTCTTGTTTTTTAATATATATATATATATATATATATATATATATACACTTTATATTTAATTTTATTGACCCTTTATTGAACTTGTTTTGTACACATCAGGCAGTATAGAAATAGCTCAGTCAAGGTAAGAACAAACTGTAATTTCCCATGTTTTATGTAGCGCCCTGGTGTGACTACTGACAGACTATTTTCTGTCAACTATTTGTTGTGAAATAGACCTCCACATTTGTAACTATCGTCAATTCGCTGGGCATATTCAGGGTGTGTTCAAGGTTGTGAAAGCACATACATAATACTGGATGTATGACTTACAGATAGTGATTAGTGGGTCCCACCCTTTGATTTCACAGGTTTAGGGAAGGCAAATTTTGTGTAAATGAACTATGATATCCAACCTGGTCTCATAGCCTAGACGTAACATAGAAAACGTAAATCCGGGACACTCAAATCAGTCCGATATGTTACGTTTGGTATGGTTACATAAGACAGATGGTTACTGAAGGCAAATATGGAAGGAGGGTGGTTGGTTGGTTGGTTGGTTGGTGTGGATGAGTAGGCGTATAATGCAAACGTCTAGCAACCCAAAGGTTGCGTCTTCGAAATCTCATCACAGACAATTTTTGCTAATTACAAACTTTTCAAGTACTTACTACATTTTAACGACTTTGCAACTACTTACCATGTTAGCTAACCCTAACCTTAACCCTTTTGACCTAACCCCTAGTGCTAACGTTAGCCAGCTAGCTAACGTTAGCATTAGCCACTTAGCTAATGTTAACCACAACAAATTGGAATTCGTAACATATCATACGTTTTGCAAATTCTTAAAATGTTGTACTTTTAGCAAATTCGTAACATATTGCACAAATTGCAATTAGTAACATATTGTACAAATGCAATTCAGAACATTTCATACGAATTACAATTCGTAACATATCATAAGAAATGGATAATGAACATCCACAAATTAATACATACCATACGAAACGTAACATATCATACAAAATGGAGTCTCTTGGATTTCCGTACGGAATAATAGGAAATGCTCTGAGATATAAAGCACTTTGACAGGGAGGAACGATCAAAAGTACGCTACAAATACAACACAGCAAGAAACTGATTTGTTTACATCATTTACTTGCCAGGGTGAGTGCCTGTCCCTTCCAACACATGCTGACAAGATCTAGCCTACACTACACAGTCCAACACACACATTGGGGACAGATAACCCATTGTTTCATTAATGTCAACTCCTCGAACATCCCACCCCTGTAATTACATAAGCCATGTCTGTGCTGTATCAACCTCCACCTACGCAGACGGTGTAGGCCTATGTTACACCATGCTTTAGATTCTAACGGACAATTACGTCCGTTTTCAAAGGGACCCTAATTCATCAAGAAGACTGTGTTGGGTGCATCCCAAATGTCACCCTATTCCCTACATAGTGCACTACTTTTGACCAAGATCCAGGGTGCCATTTGACTGTGAAGATAAACTATCCAGTGTTCAATGTTCATTCCTGACCTTTATGGAAAGAACGTTCAGATGAATACTGTACTGAAAAACATATTTTTTTCAAAGGTTTGCTGAGTGATTGTGCTGTACCATGTTTAAATATATATATATATATATATATATATATATATATAGTGTGCAAATAGAGTGTGCAAAGATGTCATCAAGTTAAAGGGTGGCTATTTTGAAGAATCTCAAATATCAAATATATTTTGATTTATTTAACACTTATTTTGGTTACTACATGATTCCATACGGGGTGGCAGGTAGCCTAGTGGTTAGAGTTTTGGGCCACTAACCGAAAGGTTGCTGGATCGAATCCCCGAGCTGTCGTTCTGCCCCTGAACAAGGCAGTTAACGCACTGTTCCCAGGCCGTCGTTGTAAAAAAAACTGGCCTGCCAGGTTAAATAAAGTGTGTTATTTCATAGCTTTGATGTCTTCACTATTATTCTACAATGTAAAAAATAGTAAAAATAAAGAAAAAACCTTGAATGAGTAGGTGTATCCAAACTTTTGACTGGTAATACACTACCGTTCAAAAGTTTGGGTATATTATTTCCATTTTTTTTCTCTGGGAAGTGCCGTAAGTAAGCATTTCACTGTTTGTCTGTGTTTGCGAAGCATGTGACAAATAAAATGTGTATTGATAGAAACATGGAAACAAACAAGACAGAAGATACAGTATGAACAATATTTACACCAAAGATGATGTTGTCTCTTGTTTTGCAATGAAAATCCCTCTCTCCCTCTCTCTCTCTTTCTCTCTGTCTCTGTCCCTCTCCCTCCCTCTCCAAGAATGCACATGCTTTTTAAATGACATATACCGTAATTGACGTAATTCTAGATATGAATCAGCTATGAGATGTAGATTCTATTGATATACATTAAAACCCAACAAGCACAGCCAGTCCAGCTAAAAGGGAGTTACTTTAACAAGGCAACTCGGCAGACCTACCGAATCTGCAATGTCAAAGGGTGCATCCCAAATGACACCTTATTCCCTACATAGTGCAATACTTTCGACCATGGCCCATCAAAAGTAGTACACTACATAGGGAATAAGGGTGTTATTCAACAAAGACGGCTTGATCGAATTAACTCATGAAGATCAAATTCCACTCAGGTCAACTGACACTGCAAGCTAGTAATACAATCTAAAACAGACCCGTATTATCATGACCAAAATGTATTCTAAGTAAATCAAAAACAGAGAGTGTGTGTGTGTGTGTGTGTGCGCATGTTTTTCTCAAAGTCAACATGCCATGTGAGAGATCGAACGCGCAAACACCACACGGGACACACCCGAGCCCTCCAAAATTGCATTCATCAGAGGAATTAGAAATCATCAAAAGGTTCTACAGCTGCACCATCGAGAGCGTCCTGACTGGTTGCATCACCGCCTTGTACGGCAACTGCTCGGCCTCCGACCGCAAGGCGCTACAGAGTGTAGTGCATACGGCCCAGTACATCACTGGGGCTAAGCTTCCTGCCATCCAGGACCTCTGTTTATTATCTATGTATAGTCACTTTACCTCTACCTACATGTACATATTACCTCAATTACCTCAACTAACCGGTGCCCCCGCACATTGATTCTGTACTGGTGCCCCCTGCATATAGCCTTGTTACTGTTATTTTATTGTTGCTCTTTAATTATTTGTTATTTTTCTATTTTCTTCTGGTTTATTTTTAATTGTATTTATTTATTTTTTTACTTCAGTTTATTTTAGTATAAGGTCTACACTTGTTGTATTCGGCGCATGTGACAAATAACATTTGATTTGATGAAAACTATGCTGCTCTAACTCTCTAACAAGCCCTATTATTATTGTTGGTACTCAGAGTTATTTACAAAAGCAGAGGGAGAGGGGGTTACCAACAGATCCCGGCTCAGAGAATATACACCTCTCGTTATTATTTCCTATGTCCCGCCCTCATCTCTCACATTACAAAGTAACCTAAGACCACACCACACCCAACTCTCACTCCTATCACTCTCTATTGCTGCAAATAGTGCTCTAGGTTTCATAACACCAAATGTGTATTTTCCTGTTCCCTCTTCCCTCCCTCTTTCGGAACATATCTTTATGATCTAGAGAAGTATTTGGGCAGTCCTTGTTCTCAAAGTTTTGACATATTCCTGGCAAGGTGTACTGGGAGGGGCAGAGAGAGACTGTGAGGGAGGTATGAATGGGTAGGGGAGAGAGAAACATGGAGAGGTGAAAGAGAGAGAGAGAGAGAGAGAGAGACAGAGAAACATGGAGAGGGAGGAGACAGGGGGAGGGGAGGGAGAGGTGAGAGAGAGGAGAGAGAGACAGAGAGAGAGAGAGAAACATGGAGAGGGAGGAGACAGGGGGATTGGAGGGAGAGGTGAGAGAGAGGAGAGAACACAGGGAGGGGAGGGTGAGAGAGAGGAGAGAACACAGGGAGGGGAGGGGAGGGTGAGAGAGAGGAGAGAACACAGGGAGGGGAGGGGAGGGTGAGAGAGAGGAGAGAACACAGGGAGGGGAGGGGAGGGTGAGAGAGAGGAGAGAACACAGGGAGGGGAGGGGAGGGTGAGAGAGAGGAGAGAACACAGGGAGGGGAGGGGAGGGTGAGAGAGAGGAGAGAACAAATGGACGGAATGGGTGAGAGCAAGGGGGTGAGAGAGAGGGAGAACATGGGAGGAGGCCCTAACTGTTCCAGGGCCAGTTCCTGTGGAATGTCAGCCTAGAAGAAAAACTTGTCGTCATGCCAGGGACCTTAAAACCACAGACAGCTACTTTACAACCTCTGTAGAAAACAGAGAAGAGGAGAACTGTTTAAATATTCCAGTTATTTATTAGTGAATTTCATTTAAGATTTCCAGTCTTTCTGTCCATTAACTACACAATGTTATGTTTCTTCCAACTTGCTTTCGCTTGAGACAATCTCCTCACACTAGAGATCAAATCAAATTGTGTTGGTCACATATACATGTTTAGCAGATGTTATTGTGGGTGTAGCAAAATGCTTGTAAAGACTGGAAAGGAGACAGGAATAAACACTATAGGAAAGGAGACAGGGAAGGAACAATATAGGAAAGGAGACAGGGATAAACACTATCGGAAAGGAGACAGGGAAGAACACTATAGGAAAGGAGACAGGGAAGGAACAATATAGGAAAGGAGACAGGGAAAGACACTATAAGAAAGGAGACAGGGAAGGACACTATAGGAAAGGAGACAGGGAAAGACACTATAGGAAAGGAGACAGGGATAAACACTATAGGAAAGGAGACAGGGAAGAACAATATAGAAAAGGAGACAGGGAAGGAACAATATAGGAAAGGAGACAGGGAAGGAACAATATAGGAAAGGAGACAGGGAAAGACACTATAGGAAAGGAGACAGGGAAGGACACTATAGGAAAGGACTGAAATATGAGCAGGAAGAGGAAACAACTGTTAAGTACCGGAATCCAACTCTTAACATCAAAGAGACACAGATCAGAAGGGAAACTACGGTTTGCTGTAATGTAAAGTCACATGACCAGCTGGTTGAGGGGTAAACAAACAGTGAACAAGACTTGTTCATGGAATCATACGACAGACAAGCAGTCATAGAAAGCAGAAACAACAACAGTCAAACAACTTTATCTTTCTTCCATTTCTATCTCTCTGTGCCTTGAGTGCAAAAAAAAAAAAAATCTACTTGTCGAAGGGCACACCGCACTCGAATCAAATCATTGAGCTCATCGAAATGTGCTCACGGGAGACATGAAAGTCAATATTTGGGCACAAAAACTGTCAAAGAAGAAAATTGTGGGTAAGGAATGGGAGAGAAGGAACGGGAAGGGGATGAGCGTCATACATCATCATTGTAGTTCGCTATGTAACTGTGCTATGAGAGAAAGCCTGCAGGGAACACGAGGACAGACCACCCGACCAGAAAGCTTCTGGTTTCTGACAATGGCAGCTCCTAACCAGTTAGCTAACCCGCCTCTTTCTGACCACAGAACATTTCTGTATACGCCTGTTTCCTTTCTCCCTTATTGGCTATATTGTCTACGTGCGGTTTGGCGGTTTGGTATTCCTTAGACTTGGGACACTAAAAATGTATCTTGCCGCAGCTGCTACTACCAACAGTTAAACACTGTGATCTGGCAGTGCTTGACTTGCCATTTCATATTAAAGGTGGGGGGCTGGACTAAACAGGTGGTCGAGCAATGGCAGGGGGGGTAAAGAGGAGGCATACACACGGGGTCAGATTTCTCCAAGCCAGGCCTTTCACAGCTGAATGGAGACATGACCTTCCAGCTTCAAAGAAGGTTCTGTGACAAACATTCCAAAAGAGGTTCTAGAGTTTGACTTTAGAATCACCAAGGTCCAATCAACAAAGACAATAGAATGCTGTTGAACAAAACAAAATGACAACAACAAGATGAACTCTATTATATTTTGTGGAGATATTCAGTTTACAGTAACTGATATGTTTTGTGTTGTGTTTAGTCTGTGTCTTGTCGTCAACATCTTGGATAACTATATCTTTGAATGAAGAACACTTACGTACTTTGGATTGCTCAAGCAAGGCCAAGGGCTCTGTCTCTTTGCTTCCTGTTTGTCTGTTAACAGAGGGACACATGGAGAGAGAAGAGGAATAGGAGTTAATCACATTGATTGATCGACTAGTTAAGTTCATTCTCACGTCCACACATCTCTCTTGTATATGTTACTCACACAAGTGAGCAACCAACTTCAACACACTTTCATTCATGGCTTTCGGACAGACATAGAAACAAATTCATAAACTACGCCCGTACTTATACGCTATTGCTCCAGGGATATCTAGTCTACATGACTACGTCACATGTCTGCAGTGTGTTGTGATTGTGTCTTCCTAACAATGCAATGGACTCAGAGAGAATTCCTTTAATCAGCTGGAGGGGCACTCCGGAACATTAATAATGAACCTGCCTGGGTGACAATAAAGTATTGATGGCAAAGAGTACCAATTATGTAAAACACTCCCTTAAATGATGTGTATGCAGCTACTGCTTAGACCATGCTGCATCATTTTAACCCCAACCCCCCAAAAAAAGCTATGTGATGACGTTGAATCAATGTGGACAACTGATTGGATTTGCTAAGTTATCAACGTAAAGACATGTAGTCTTTTTTTTACACCCAAATTCTTACCTAAATCCAACAACGTGGTTAAATGTTTTGAAGATTTCACATTAAATTGGCGTTAGTGGACAACTCAACCAAAATGTAAATCAAAACTAGACGTTTAACTGACTGTCTGTGCCCAGTGGGTAATGTGAATTATGTGGCAGACCGTACCATAGCAGGCAGCCATACCATTTTAAATATGCACCACTGATCACTCAACACAACAAGATACACTGCAGGCAGGTCATTTCAGTTTCCCAACTCAACGCAAGACTAGTATGTTTAAACTACAACTTGAACACATTGCTGGACTATCAAATGGTGCCAAATCGGTCCCATACAAAAACAGTCACGAGGTATTGGCCCTTTACTTATGATGTTCCCCTGGGGAGTCAACACCTTGGCTTGTACACAGACCTCACATACCCAGCTGCTGTCTGCCGTAGGCCTAGTTCTGATGTCTGCATGTGGCTGCTAATACGTTTAGTCAAGATTCACTTTCAGTTCAGATCTATTAACATCTTAAAAACAACTAGCGACTAGCCTTAGGCCAACCTAACAGATAGTGTTTCGCTTGAGGTTATAGCACCTTCAGAAAGTATTCCCACACCAATGACTTTTTCCACATTTTGTTGTTGTAGTGGGAAGGACAACGCCGACATTTCTCGCTTAAATCATTTTACAGACACAAAAAGATCCCACCATGTCTAGCGTATTTTGTTTTGTGGACATTTGGAAAGTTTATTGGAAAAATGTCTGTTTCCATCAGGCCTGTCCTTGTATTGTTTTATTCGACATGAACTTTACTCACATAAACATTTTGGATGGAAACCTGCTTAGTGTCCCAATACTTTTAGAGCTCACTGTACTAGCACATGGCTGAAGGTGAAGAAATATCTGATTTAAGATTCATGACTCATACTATAAATTATCTGGAGAATTCTGATTTCCTGAATGATTATGGACATTTTCAGCACAGCCTTTAAGCTTTGAGACGTCTATATTTTCAAGATATAATTGTATAAACATATGCTAGCCAACTGCTTTGGTATTGATATATTTATTTTCCAATTAAACTTTGACATTTGTCTAGACAGTAAAAGCTGAACTTGGTAAGTTATATTTAAAGTGCTTTCATTCCGGCTTAGTTCACAATTCCTGTTCACGTTTGAAGATTACTGCTTAGACTGGAAGAGGGTACTGTGAAACAAAGAAGAGTCTTTCCTCTGGAGCAGAAACAGCACATGGTGGGACTGGATTCCTCACAGACAGGAACAGACCAGTGACAACCTGCCCCATTTACAAATTCTTTAAAGACAAGTTTTTTTTTTTAACTGTCATTAGCCTGCTGCCTCCTCCCCTGTTGCTGTATACAGCTGAACTGTTCAAAACTTCCAAGAAAAGTACAACAAACAACTGTTTACAATCCTAAGAGACTTTATTGGACTGTCTTCCCTCGCCACCAGCAAACATGTTGTTGTTTTGTTTTGTTTATTAGAGCCACTTTCAATTGAAAAACAGAACTCAAAGTCAAAGTTATAGTTATAGTAAAGGGTAAAAATATGAAAAGCTTTCCAGGATTTTGATTGGTTACTTAACAGGCTGAACTAGTTTGAGCATCAAAGACAACAAACCTTTGATGCATTACACAGTTATATGTGCATATTGATAACAAACTGGATCTAAGCTTGATTTATAGTTATGTATCACTCCGGTGTTCCGTTTCTGCTTACCTGTTGAAGTTGTAGAAGAGCAGAAACCAAGCACGTCATAGCTACATGTCGTTGTCTATAGAGATAGAGTCTGGCAACGGATCCAACAAGTGTTTCTCTCTTAACTGACCGCCGGCCACCAGTCATTTCAAACCCTCATTAAAGTCTTTCATCACAACACCACCAAGCTAAAACGTCTTCCTATCCTTACTGTTTCATTGTTGGCGCAGCTAGCTGGTTGGTTATTTCTGCCTGGTACTGAAATAGATAGGCCAGTGGTGATAAACGCCAAGCGATACGAGGTTGGATTGTCACTGTGTTTGCATAGAGAGACTCAGGGTATGGCAGCTGTCTAAACTAGCAGACACCAGCGGGCGTTGTATTCATTTGTCTCCTGTCACGAAGGGGAGATCAACAACATACGTAGTAGGGCTGACCCCAATTAGTCGACTGGTCCGATTGTTTGGTCGTGGTAGTTGACCGCCATGCGCCTCCCAGAGTACACAACCTATGCTACACTTGTGAGAAACAAGTTTTGGTTTATTTCATTCTATTTACGAGTTTTGTCAATTTAGTCATTGTCTTTTGTTTGGAGCGCTCCTGTCAATGTTGAGTAAGGACGCGCACGCATAGAAGTAGGTCTATAGGCTACCTGGCCTGCATACAAATGTAGACATATAAATGTGCTCATTTGGGCATCTGATAGTATTTCTGATTGGCTTAACACACCACCACTAATGACCTGTGGAGCGTCTCAAAGTAATGTTTTCTTCACCTCAAACAACAAGCAAAGTCTGTTTTACATCCGTTGAGAATGATAATAGTTCCTCCATGTATTTGAAAAATCTTTCCAGCTCTTTCCCTTTCAATAACCACTCAGTGTGATAGGGAAAAATGTCATGCTCTGATCCAATGGAAACATCATAAAATAGGCCTACCTGATTACTTCTTATCAGTGCTTGACTTGGACTGAATTAGGTTCCGGAACTCATTTTGGGTGCTGGTACTGTATCTATTTAGGTGCAGGAGCTCCACAATAATTTTTTGCTAATTCTATCAGAGGAATAGAGCAGTAGAACATTTGAGGTGCTGGTACTCAGCTCCAGTGAGCTCCTCCCCAAGTCAAGCACTGCTTCTTATCGCTTGCGCAAATAGCCTACAGCTGTGTCTGTCCCATGGCTCACTGGCGTGGGAAACTCTGAGGGCCCAGAATATTTTATACAATGTTGCAAGCTTCAGCCAACACAAGCTAATAGTTGATAAAAATGTTTCAAGTTCGTTGCAGACAGGCTGAATATGATTTAACAGATATTTATTTTTATGAGGATATTTTCTACCTGCAGGCTGCAATGTTTATATTTGTTGGATTTATATAGGCTATTTTTTACATAGTTGGCAATAGCAATAGAAGTTACATTTTAGGTTTGTATCATTTTCATTTACATTTGGATGGAATTTTGATGAACCTCATGAACAACGATTTTGAGATATGAATAAGTTATTATGAATTAAATTTCACAAAAATGTGCATATGAAAACCATACCTTGCACGCAGATCGGTTGAAATGGTAAGATAAATTGGCATTCCACATGAGAAACGTTACCGACTCCTTATGGAGCCTAGTACCGGCAACTTCAGGAAAGTAACGGCAGAATCTGTTAAAGCCAGTATGAGCAGCAGGAGGAGGATGGTCAGGTTAAATTCTTTATTTTTTTCTGGTTATCTAGATCTCTGGCGCCCTCTTGAGGCATTTGTCTTATTTAATCAATCCGTAAGCTTAAAGCATCAGACAAGCTCAATGCATCGAGTTGATTTCATTAAAACACATAGGGTGTGTCTATATATAGAAAAACAGACATTGAACAATGTTGGCCAATCGATTGGTCGAAAGAATAGACGACTTTGTGGGCTCTGTATTCCATTCAAGGAAGCCGATTCAGGTAAGGTTGATCTGATTTGCATTGGTTGTTTTAATGTCTGTTTGGAAACATGTTCTGACTAGATAAATGGATATTGTCAATGGTGCTATTAACATAGGAAAATGTCAACCTTGACTTGCATTGACTAGTTACATGGGCATCACACATCCAAAACACTATTTACAATTGGTCACACCTATGTGGTAAAGCGAACACCATTAGTCAAAGCAAGGCGACTGGAATAACAGTTACAGAAATATTCTGAGAAGTGTGGGGAAACACCTTCACCTATCATAGTACTGTTTTGGGAAACTAGTTCAAGGTCACTACAAAACTAAGCTGAACAAATCTCAGGTAGGTTTAATCCAGAAAGGAAACAGTGTGGGCCCCAGACTACTGCTGACCATCACAAGCACAGCAGTACACACAGCGGGGTGGTCAGCGCTAGCTAGCATGCTAGTGACAGATAGCCTAGTGGTTAGAGCATTGGACTAATAACTGGAAGGTTGCAAGATCAAATCACCACGGTGACAAGGTCAAAATCTGTCTTTCTGCCTCTGAGCAAGGCAGTTAACCCACTGTTCCTAGGCTGTCATTGAAAATAAGAATTTGTTCTTAACCGACTTGGCTAATTAAATAAAAGGTCAAATAAAACATTTATTTAAATGAAAGCTGTGTAGGGCTGTGCAGGGCTGGCTTGGGAATTCGACTGACTAGAATAGATGCATCACAATACCATGTCAGGAAATATTGATTGTACCCTTGAGTGTAGTGTCAAAATGTCTGAGATCTGATGGGCTTTTCCCCATTCTAGTCAGTCAAACAAATATATGTATTTCTATGTGCCTCCAGTCTTTTCACCATCTCAGCTCTAGCTTGTTTGCTATTGGATCGGAGCAACGGGCCAGGCTTTGGGTCCTACCTCAGGCAGTGCTTGCTTGCTAAAGGAGCAACAGGCTAAAGGGCTAGGTGCTGTGCTACGATGCTGGGCCCCACCCTAGCCTCCAGCCCTGTCTCAGCGCTAGCAGTTAGCTTGCTAAGCGATTGGAGCAATAAGCTACGATGCTGGGCCCCACCCTAGCCTCCAGCCATGTCTCAGCGCTAGCAGTTAGCTTGCTAAGAGATTGGAGCAATAGGCTACGATGCTGGGCCCCACCCTAGCCTCCAGCCATGTCTCAGCGCTAGCAGTTAGCTTGCTAAGAGATTGGAGAAATAGGCTACGATGCTGGGCCCCACCCTAGCCTCCAGCCATGTCTCAGCGCTAGCAGTTAGCTTGCTAAGCGATTGGAGCAATAAGCTACGATGCTGGGCCCCACCCTAGCCTCCAGCCATGTCTCAGCGCTAGCAGTTAGCTTGCTAAGAGATTGGAGAAATAGGCTACGATGCTGGGCCCCACCCTAGCCTCCAGCCATGTCTCAGCGCTAGCAGTTAGCTTGCTAAGCGATTGGAGCAATAAGCTACGAGGCTGGGCCCCACCTTAGCCCCCAGCCCTGTCTCAGCCCTAGCAGTTAGCTTGCTAAGAGATTGGAGAAATAGGCTACGATGCTGGGCCCCACCCTAGCCTCCAGCCCTGTCTCAGCGTTAGCAGTTAGCTTGCTAAGCGATTGGCGCAATAGGCTACGAGGCTGGGCCCCACCCTAGCCTCCAGCCCTGTCTCAGCCCTAGCAGTTAGACATTTGCATTACATTTACATAATTTAGCAGATGCTCTTATCCAGAGCGACTTACAGTAGTGAATGCATACATTTCATAAAAAAAATTTTTCTTTCTGTGCTGGCCCCCCATGGGAATTGAACCCACAACCCTGGTGTTGCAAACACCATGCTCTACCAACTGAGCTACAGGGAAGGCTTGCTAAGAGATTGGAGCAACAGGCTACGGGGCTGAGATCCACCATAGTCTCTCAGTTCTAGCTAGATTGCTAAGAGAGCAACCAATGTGCTAGGCAACAGGGCTGGGTGTTGTGCTGTGCTCTAACGGGCTGAGCAGGCCAGGCCCTGGGATGGGTGTTGTGCTGTGCTCTACGGGGCTGAGCAGGCCCCACCCTGCCTCTACCACATTCCTTGATAGAGTTGTCAGGCCAGCTGGAACAGAGCCTAGTCTCTCCTCTCCTCTGTCTCTCTCTCGCAGTGACTAACTCCAAAGAAATGTCCTCCACTCACTCTACCCAGCCTCTTCGTGTGCTGCCTGCCACCCAGAGCATGTCAGCACAGGGTTCAGCCACAAAACAGAATCACTTTTTTCTTTCTTTATTTCTTAATACTGTTGGGTTGTGCAACTACAATCATCATCACTGAATGGATCTCTGTACATGATTGTGCCAAGGAGCCATATAGACACTCCAGTTTAGTAAATACCTAGTGAGTTAGTCTTGTCTCTGAAAGAGGCAGTGAAAGTGAATGAAACCAGAGCGCAAAGGATCTGAAAGGATCTGTCAGTCAAGACAACAATAAACAATAGATTGAATGGTGACTGTGATAAGAACACTAATAAAACAATGAAGTGTGAGTGGCAAGATTTGGTTAAGGATCTATGGGCCCTGGTTAAAAGTAGTGCACTATGAAGGGACTAGGGTGCCATTTGGGACACAGACCCAACTGTGCATATTTAGTTGGGGAATTATTCCAATGTTACCAAACAGAATTGTCTCAATGTTTTCCTCCTTCCTTTATTGTGGGGAGTAGTTGCAAGCGAAGGGGTGGACTGATCAGCTGACAAAGCAACATTTGCTACCACTAACTGGCCTGACTGGTTTACAGACCAGAGAGAGAAATGGAGAGAGAGAGAGAGGTTTTACATAAACAAAGAGAAATGTGTTTAGATTGACAGAGGCAAATGTGATTTTTCTACAGTACATGGTGTGTAAAACCTCAAAATCAAATAACATAACATTGTTCAATAACTGAACATGAAATTATTTATTACACTGATTTGCAAGTGGAATATATTTTGCTTCCAACGCGCATCAAAATGCACCAACAACTAAGGATGGCATACAAGTATTGTTTTAAAAGAGTGCAAATAAGTATTGTTATTTATACTGTAGGCTGTTGTTGTCTGACCCAAAGTGGCAGGAACACTGTTTATTGCTTGTGTGAATGTCACCAGTGGCTAATGGTATTTACAGGCTTATATCACATCTCCATTTTAATCTTAAAGTGATGGAGCTTTGTAAATCACCATTTAATACCTGAAATGTTATTACATTCTATAGTTATTGTTGACATTAATCATTACAACGTCTTCCAGTGACATGACATATTGATATATAGTGTTTAACACACCTGTAACCTTTTGACGTTTTGCAACTTTCTGCACATTCTATAGACTGGCGGTTTTATTTCAGAGTACAAGAACAACTGTGATTGGAAACAAGTGCTGAGAAGGAGGTAAACAAATTACAGTTTAAAAAACATATGTGAGCCAGTATCTGTTGCCAGTAAGCTAACAACATCAACAAAGCAAAATATAAGTCTAAATTAACATTCCTCGCACTGCCACAATGATATTTAGGCATTCCATTCCAAACAACATGTACGTACAGATGTAGGATCTTAATTTGACCCGTACAACAGGAAAATAATCCTACACCAACGGGAAATGTGAATGATTGTGTGGATTATAATTAAATTTACATTTTTGTAGGGGTTGATAAATGTTTTGTTTAGTTAGGGCAAATTAAGTCTGACTTTGTGGAAATTACAAACTTTATAATACTTTTTAAACCTTGAATACACTGGTGATCAACAACAGGGTGACCAAATTAAGGGTGATCAAATTAAGATCCTATATCTGTACACCACATGTCAACTCTAGTCAGAGCTGTATAAAGGAAGTTGGAAGGTGGGGGGGTGGGGTGCACGGTTGCACATATGCAAGGTTGTGTAAGGTTTACAGCGTGAGTACTGTCGGGTTTTTCTGTGTTTCTTAGTTGTTATCTTTGTGATAGTGAAACCACTAGATTAAGGCACCATTTCTACTGAATGACAATTATACACCTTTCAAACCAACTTTCCAGCTGAAATAATACATTTCATAAAAAAGATATATCAAATGTCCTAAATCAAAGATATACAGAAATAAAAACATTATCTGATTCAATTGCTTTAGAAAGGGGCACATGACAGGGATGTCCTCTCTCCCCCCTTCTGTTTGCACTTGCAATTAAAACGCTTGCAGAAGGAATTAGACAGGATCCAAACGTAACAGGTATCAGTATTGGTAAACATGAATATAAGCTAAACTTATTTGCAGATGATATCCTGATATACCTGACCAATATTGAAAACTCAATGCCTCCGTTGCTAAAAAATATTATCGGAATACTTAAAACAATTATGGCAATAGGGGGAAAAAATGTAATAACTCATGATCTACAGCAATCCTTTAAGTGGACCAAAAAAATATATTAAATAATTAGACGGTTAATAAGTGACAACAAAAAACAAATATATAAAGATAACTTCATCCCATTATTCAACAAGTTGAAAGCAGATCTGAATAAATGGAACAAACTTCCCATAAATCTTACAGGTAGAATAAACCTCTTCAGAATGGCATGGCTCCGAAAGTTTTTATATTTATTCTCGGTAATACCAATTACCCTACCGAAGACATTCTTTAAATAACTATACTCGGTCATAACAGACTTTATATTGTCAAATAAAACGCATAGAATAAAAAGGAAAGCTTTATCTTCTTAAGCCTGAGGGTGGTTTTAACCTTCCAGACTTGGAATTGTTTCAACTTGCCACCCAGGGCTTTTACTTACGACATATAGAGTACCAGTCAAAAATTTGGACACACCTACTCATTCAAGGTTTTTTCTTTATATTTACTATTTTCTACATTGAAGAACAATATTGAAGACATCAAACTATGAAATAACACATGGAATCATGCAGCAACCAAAAAAGTGTTAAACAAATAGAAGATAGATTCCCTATTTGGTAAAAGACCAAGTCCATATTATGGCAAGAACAGTTCAAATAAGCAAAGAGAAACAACAGTCCATCATTACTTTAAGACATGAAGGTCAGTCAATGCAGAAAATTTCACAAACTTTTCAAGTTATTCAAGTGCAGTCGAAAAAACCATCAAGCGCTATGATGAAACTGGCCCTCGTGAGGCCCTCCACAGGAAAGGAAGACCCAGAGTTACCTCTGCAGCAGAGGGTAAGTTTATTAGCGTTAATTGCACCTCAGATTGCAGCCCAAATAAATGCTTCACAGTGTTCAAGTAACAGACACATCTTAACATCAACTGTTCATCCATAAACTGTTCCACATGGTAAACTAAAGCCTTCCAAGTGGCTCATTCATCCCCCCTCCTCTCCTCTGGAACTATTCCCCAGGTCGTTGCTGTAAATGAAAATGTGTTCTCAGTCAACTTTCCCAGTAAAATAAGGGTAAAATAAAATAACAAATGTAAAGGCATAGAAACCATAAATGACTTGGTAATAGGAAATTATTGCCATGACAGAATTCAAAAGCAATGTTGGACCAATGTAGATATCTTCAAATACATGCAACTTGAAAGTTTCATATCAAGACATTTCGATTTGAAATCTTTTGGACATCAGAGCAATCTTGAGGAAACCTATTTCAATCAGAAAAGGATGTTCATATGATAGATAAGCTATACAAAACCTTGCAGAGAGACTATCCAACTGACAATCTCTTTGAAAAAAATATAAACTATTGGAAACAGGACTTAAAAAGAACTGATGTTGGCACAAGATAGAGGGAATGATGGAACATAACTAAGAGTTAACAAAAATGTACACATAATTCATTATAAACTAATGTATATGATTTATTACACAAGAGACAAAATTCACAAATTCTACAGCACAATGGCAGAGTCATGTCTTAAGTGTAAAACTAACAATGACTCAATAATCCATGCCGTCTGGGAATAGTCCAAAAGTTATGGGCGGAGTTTTGCCTTAGTATTAAATGTAGCCATAATGCTGAGGTGGCTTTGGCACACACTATGCTCTTAAGTTCTTGATGGTTGCTAGGCAGCGCCCATTACTACTATCATCCTGGCAGTTCTAAACTTTGCAAGGCATGTCACTTCACCCATGAAAAAAAATATATATATATATAATCTTAATCATAACTGGATGGATCCATAAAGAACTGCTGTGGGAATAAATATCACTGAACGGTGAACATATTGAAATAAAGTACACTAATGAAATTGAAGGCATCAAATTGTTATAATACTATATAATATATATATATATAATAATATATAATAATAGCATGTTCAACTATTTCAGCTGCATTGAGATGTCAGATGTTTTTTTTCTTCTCACTAAATCTTTGTTTGGATACTGTTTAGGCTAGAATTAGAAATGTTAGCTTAGTTGAGGTGAGTGCTGCTCATGATCATCTTTTCTAGTTGGCTCGTTCATTGTCACTGATCAGAACATTTTGCCAGCATGTTGTGTAGCTAACAAGTGGATTAGTTTACTCTTCACTCGCAGCCACTTAGTAGCCTAGGCCCATCTCCCGACCAAACGACTGTGACTTGTTTTAATCAATCAATGTGATTTTGTTTCACTGAATCTCCATCTTTATATTTGGTTAATTCTCTGACTGGGCAAATAAGTGGAGGTGGTATAGCTCATCAATTCGTTTGCTTATCTATCACTAATCAGAAACATTTAGCATGTTATAATTAAGCAATAAGCCACGAGGGGGTGTGATATATGGCCTTATGCACAACGCAACGCAGAGTGCCTGGACACAGCCCTTAGCAGTGGTATATTGGCCATATATCACAAAGCCCTGAGGTGCCTTATTGCTATTATAAACAGGTTACCAACGTAATTAGAGAAGTAAAAATAACTGTTTTGACATACCCGTGGTATACGGTCTGATATACCACAGCTGTCAGCCAATCAGCATTCAGGGCTCGAACCACCCAGTTTATAATGTAGCCTAAACCAAATGTAGATCTACTATTTTGCTTGATCGCGTAAATACAACTCCAAAAGCCCGCTGAGGATCTGAGATATGAACACGAGACTCTTGTTAATATAGATTGCTATTATTTTCTATCAGTATCATGATGAAGATACTGTCAATGTAAAACCATGTCTGCTCCCTAACGAAGTGGAATGAGGGAAGGAAAGAGATGAAAACATGGATTTAAAAAAAAACATGGGCTCTGTTTCAAAATATCACCTGTTTTTTTCCCCCTACGACAGCGGTTCCACACGTTGCCGTGACGACGCAAGTTGTGTTGGGGGAAAAAAAGTATTATTTTATATTTTATTCTGTTATATTTAATTATATTCTTAGCCTACTATAAAATATAATTGTGTTGACTGTGATCAGTGAGGCCGTAAGTGTGTCGTGTCTGTTTAATGAACATAATAACTATTGATTTAACGTCTACTTCCACTCATAAACGTGCCGCCATGTGCACAAGAGATATAAAAAAGCTTATCGCGGCAAGAATTTGGTAAAAAAAAAAAAGGACTGTATGGAATTGGGCTCTAAAAAACATTGGCAGGTTTTTTTTTTACAGGCAACATCCTGCAAAGTCTCTAAATGCACAGACAGAATAGTAGGGAGGAGGGTGTAAGGAGTGGCTCTCTCTGAAAATCTGTGTACAATCGCTCTGTCTGAAAGAGGTATTTTGCAATAATTATTATCATGAACATTGCTACATTTCATTATGGCAAAATAAGTCCATGAGTCAAGAGATATTTTTTTTTAGATTTGCTTACAGTTACACAGAGGGGGAGGGGAACCCGCTCGTTGGGATCAATAACGTATTACTGTCCTACTTCTGACGGATGGACAACTGTTGCTGCTTTAGTGTACCAGTTATGAAATCTACGTGATAAATAAAATAAAATAGGGTGGGATTAAAATGAGTTAAATGTCTCAATTATCCACAATCAGAACACCCAGGGACCAATCAGACAAAGAGATTCATCGAAGTGTTAAAAGAAAAACTTTTGTTTGATGGGAATCAGTCCTCCTCCCGTACTCTCGCTCTCCCTCTCTCTCCCGTACGCTCTCCCTCTCTCTCCCGTACTCTCCCTCTCTCCCGTACGCTCTCCCTCTCTCTCCTGTACTCTCCCTCTCTCTCCCGTACGCTCTCTCTCCCGTATGCTCTCCCTCTCTCCCTCCCTCTCTCTCCCGTACTCTCTCCCGTACGCTCTACCTCTCTCTCCCTCTCTCGCACTCTCCCTCTCTCTCCCTCTCTCTCCCATACTCTCTCTCTCCCGTACGCTCTCCCTCTCTCTCTCCCTCTCTCTCCCGTATGCTCTCCCTCTCTCTCCCGTATGCTCTCCCTCCCTCTCCCATACTCTCTCTCTCTCCCGTATGCTCTCCCTCTCTCCCTCTCTCTCTCCCGTACGCTCTCCCTCTCTCTCCCTCTCTCTCTCTCCCGTATGCTCTCCCTCTCTCTCCAGTACGCTCTCCCTCTCTCTCCCATACTCTCTCTCTCTCCCGTACGCTCTCCCTCTCTCTCCCTCTCTCTCCCGTATGCTCTCCCTCTCTCTCCAGTACGCTCTCCCTCGCTCTCCCATACTCTCTCTCTCTCCCGTATGCTCTCCCTCTCTCTCCCGTACGCTCTCTCTCCCTCTCTCTCCCGTACGCTCTCCCTCTCTCCCATACTCTCTCTCCCGTACGCTCTCCCTCTCTCTCCCGTATGCTCTCCCTCTCTCTCTTCCTCTCTCTCCCGTACTCTCTCCCTCTCTCTCCCGTACGCTCTCCCTCTCTCTCCCTCTCTCTAACGGGGAAGGTCCTTAACGCCCCTGAATGGGACCGTGAGAAGGAAATGACAAAAGGAAGTGTGCGAGAGTCTGGGCTCTTTCTGTTTCACACTGGCACAGTGAGAATGCCACTCCTCTCCTCTGCTATCAACAGTTGGCAGGGGGAAAGCTGTGGTGGCACGTTTGGTGGAATACAATGATGAGTGTTCTATGAATTCCATGTCCACTGGATTGACAGATTACGTTAATAAATAACAAAACCAGGTCTGGGTTTGTCAGGGGGTTGTCAAGAACAATTCTGAATCTGAAGTTGGCTGTGTAGTAACTTATCGCTTACTTTGTTCCAGTCAAAATTTGACACTTACTATATTCTCTGTTTTGAACAAGTACTATCATGTCAAATGAACTGTTCAAAACACTGAACATACAGACATAGGCTATACTTTTACATACCATCCCAATAAAAAAAAGCCAACATTTAAAGGTCCAGTGCAGTCAAAAACGTGATTTTCCTGTGTTTTATATATTGCCACACTGAGGTTGGAATAATACTGTGAAATTGTGAAAATTATGATAATGCCCTTTTATTGTAAGAGATGTGTAAGAAATGTTTGAAAATATTGCCTGAAATGTAACCTGTTTTTTGGTGGGATGTAGTTTTTGCCTGTCTGGTGACATCATCAGGTGGTAAATTAGTTAATAGACCAATAAGAATGAGAGTTCCAAACCTCTCTACCAATAACAGCTAGTTTATAGTTTTCCCCTCCCCACTCAGACCACTCCCAGACAGTCCTAGCTAAATTCTTACTTGAGTAATTGCTCTTTGCTAAGAAGCTATTTTCGTTTCTTTTTTATCATTTTAATTTGAAACAATCACTGTAAGGTACTTAATATTTACCCAGAAATTATTTGATATTGAGATTTTTTTTTTTTTTAAAGAGTCTGTATTGGACCTTTAAGCACGACTTGACCGACCATACAACCCTTTGCTCATAGCCGCTGTTATTATCCATCACTTCGACAGGAACAATTGGGAGAACCACTATACTTTTACAGCTTTAAGACATTTTCTGTGAGCTCGCTGGCTCTGGTGCCAGCCTGTGGCTTGTGTTCTCTGGGAGAGAGACTTTCCTTTCCCTGCTGCTCTAACAGAAGAAAGTCGGGCAGGGTGTGGCAGAAAGGGGGAAGGGAGCGATTAAAGCATTTGAATTTCCACCCAACTATACAAAGCATAATATCTGGGGGATCTAAGTCTCTCCGTCTATAACTCTATCTCTATCTATTGGAATGGAGAAACACACAGAAGGTGGCTGTTTGGCTTTATTATAACTCTTCAAAGTTAATACACGCCTGAAGTTATAACAACGTAGCTGTTTCTGTTATTCAAACACATTCTGTATCTTTGTTACTTAATGCTCTGAGCTCGAGTAAAACACCTCTTTCACTCTGAAATGCAGAAGTTTTGATTATTTTTACCCCTCTTTTCCTCAAGCCTGGTTTCAATTAGTAAGTATTTCCAAACCACTACATTCCATTACCATACCCCACCCCCCCCCCCCTCTCTCTCTCTCTCTCTCTCTCTCTCTCTCTCTCTCCACCCTGGATAGAATCCCAGGATATAACGAATCGAGTTAAAACTGCAAGTGAGGAGAAAGTCGCTAGAACCCCATTCATGTGAACACCTTAAAACTTAAAACAGATGAAAACAGTTTTGGGTTTTTTAAGTTTTAGCTAAATTGGAAAGTACAGTTTTATTTATCACACACACTGTATACTCGTATACTATATTAAAACCGTTACTATATTATACTCTGAAAAGCGTTGGTTTTTGGTGAAGATGGGTTAGAAGATGGTGTTCTAAGATTGCAGAGTGTGTGTCATTATGTTCCCTCTCCCATGGGTGCGCCTCGCTGAAACAGGGAGGAAGAGGGAGGGAGTAGGAGGGTAATAGTAAGAAAGTAGAACCCACACCCAAAGCATGTAGCCTATCTTAAAAGGTTTTATGGCTAACTGCCTTTACTGATAGTCATTTCTTAACAAACAATTACTCATACAAACACAAACATTATTTAGCTTGACAGGTTTTTCATCAAAGATGATACTTGGGCGTTTTCTTTGTACAATTTTTTTTATTTTTTTTTACTGCGTGCAGGGTGATGTTAGAATAGGAGGGTCAATATCCACGTTGCTGAGATGAAGTAACAACTGAACGAGGCTATACATCTGCATGGGGGGGTTTATTTTAAAATGGGATAGATAAGCATTAAGCACAATGGAACATAAACCCCCTTTATGGGACTGGCGTCGCTCCATATGCCCCAGTCAGCCTTTATTTTGTGCGCAGTAAAAGAGAGTGAAATAAGAAGTGCGACCCAAGTCTCCGTTAATGTGTGGTGGTGACACACACCCACTTCATCTCGTGTTCTAAATTACAGAACTTTGAACGAGAAAACCAAGTAACACCACGAACCAGCACCCTTCATCTCAGTTAGTTAGCGGGGTGAAAGACTGTTATTCTTATTTTCAAAAAACGGAATGTAAAACGAATCTCAAACGACACGGTTGCCACGTCATTTAACAAATGCCTTACAACTTTGTGAGTTTACCAGATATGATACCATCACCATAATACACTTTTAAAAGAAGCTAAATAAGAATTGTGATGAAACGGTTGTTTTACCTATGAGCAGTCTGAGTTGCAACAACTTTATCACAGCAGCTTGAGCATCTTCGGCCGTGTTCTCTTCCCCTCCTCTGTTCCAGCAGTTGATAAAATCACGTCTTCTTCTTAACAATCAAACCTTATTTCTCTCTTATAACAAAAAAAAACTTTTCTTGCTTTATCAACCCGAGTCTCCCTCGGTGTCCAGGGAGTTTTTCTCTCTCCCCTCCCTACTCACTCTCTCCCCTTAGAAAGTGCGTGTTACCTTTTTTTCTAGTCTGCGTGGCTGTTACTCCGGGCGATGCAGAATGGTTGGACATGCGAACGGGTAGGGCTACTGGTCGTGGATAGAGGGCGGGAAGGAGGGATATAGGGAGGG
The DNA here is from genome assembly GCF_901001165.1 of Salmo trutta. Lineage (NCBI taxonomy): Eukaryota > Metazoa > Chordata > Actinopteri > Salmoniformes > Salmonidae > Salmo > Salmo trutta. The sequence goes on along the minus strand of NC_042959.1, from coordinate 4,470,262 downwards.
AGGTGAAGGGAGTGGCCGTAGTCTCCTTTTCTGGCTCTGCCCATCCAATGCAACCTGGAATCAGGGGTAGACATAACATAGTAAATAAAATCCTGGAGACTAATTATGCTGAACAAAAATATAAACGCAACATGCAACAATTTCAAAGATTTTACTGAGTTACAGTTAATATAAGGAAATAAGTCAATTTAAATAAATTAATTAGGCCCTATTCCATGGATTTCAGAACTGGGCAGGGGTGTAGCCATGGGCGGGCCTGGGAGGGCATAGTCCCACCCACTTGGGAGCCAGGCTCACCTACTGGGGAGCAAGGCCCAGCCAATCAGAATGAGTTTTTCCCCACGAAAGGGCTTTATTACAGACAGAAATACTCCTCAGTTTCATAAGCTGTCAAAGTGGCTGGTCTCAGACGATCCTGCAGGTGAAGAAGCTGGATGTGGAGGTCCTGGGCTGGCCTGGTTACACATGGTCTGCGGTTTTGAGGCCAGTTGTATGTACTGCCAAATTCTCTAAAACGACATTGGAGGTGGCTTATGGTAGAGAAATGAACATTAAATTATCTGGCAACAGCTCTGGTGGACAGTCCTGCAGTCAGCATGCCAACTGCATACTCTCTCAAAACTGTTGATATCTGTTGCATTGTAGTGTGTGACAAAACTGCAGATTTTAGAGTGGCCTTTTATTGTCCCCAGAACAAGGTGCACCTGTGTAATGATCATGCTGTTTAATCAGCTTCTTGATATGCCACACCTGTCAGGTGGATGGATTATCTTGGTATGACATTACGAAATACAATTTGTATAATATGTTACGAATTGCAATTTGTACAAAAATTATTACAAATTTTGAATACCTATGATATGTTACAAATTCAAATGTTTTGTTGCTAATGTTAGCTAGGTTAGGGTTAGGGGTTAAGGTTAGGGTTAAAGTTAGGGTTAAGGTTAGGGTTAAAGTTAGGGTTAAGGTTAGGGTTAAAGTTAGGGTTAAGGTTTGGGTTAGGAGTTAGATTAAAGGGTTACATTTAGGGGAAGTGTTAGCTAACACGCTAAGAAGTAGCATGGTATCTAAAAAGTAATAGGTTGTTGCAAAATTACTAATTGGCTAAAATGATGAAGTTGTCCTTGATGAGATTTCATACCGAAATATTTCAGTTGCTAGACATTCGCATTATACGCCCACGCATAAGGGACCTTCTGTCTTATGTAACCATACAAAATGTAACACATCATACTAATTTGTGTCCCGGATTTTGGTGCATTATGTTACGTCTAGTCTATGAGACCAGCCTTCCCAATGCAACAGTCATACACTGCTCCAATGACATGTAATAGAAAAGTTTTCTACAACCAAAAAATGTGGTTAAAGGGGCAGTCCTTCATGGTCCAGTTCTCCAACATAATACATTTGTAACAGAGTTCTAGAGCACAGATAAACTCAACTTTTTATCCTTCAAATATAACTTTTGTCTCTTTCTTTGAAGAAACAATCTCTCTTGTTTCTGTATAAACTGTATAAACTGTATAAAGTAGTTTTTGTTTGAAGCAATAGGAAAATGGCATATTTTTTTAACTAGGCAAGTTAGTTAAGAACAAATTCTTATTTACAATGACAGCCTAGGAACAGTGGGTTAACTGCCTTGTTCAGTGGTAGAACAACAGATTATTACCTTGTCAGCTCAGGGATTTGATCTTGTAACCTTCCGGTTACTAGTCCAACACTCTAACCACTAGGGTACCTGCCACCCCAATAAAGACAAACAATATAGTCCTAACCTATTTATTAACAACACATAAAGATGAAACTTTCTAATTTTGGAAGGAGCTTTGGTTGAAACTCAGCAGGGACAATTTATTATTGCTTTGAATGATTGTTCAACTTTGCTCTCTCAGATTCAAGAGATCCATTCAAAACTTCAAACAACCGTTTGTTATGATCAGGGTTGAGTAGGTTACTTTCTAAATGTAATCCGTTACTTGTTACCTGTCCAAAATTGTAATCAATAACATAACTTTTGGATTACCCAAACTCAGTAACATAATCTGATTACATTCTGTTACTTTTAGATTACTTTCCCCTTAAGAGGCATTATAATTTGTATTTAACCAAAGTCAGTTAAGAACAAATTCTTATTTACAATAACAGCGTGCACCAGCCAAACCCGGACAACCGTGCACCACCCTATGGGACTCACAATCACTTATGGTTGTCACACAAACAGGATTCAAACCAGGGTCTGTAATGACACCTCTAGCTCTGACATGCAGTGCCTTTGACCACTGCACCACTCAGGAAGAAGACAAACATTAATGTTACCAATTGAATGACAAATCCATTTTTTACCCCCTTTTTTCTCCCCAATGGTAGCTACAGTCTTGTCTCATCGCTGCAACTCCCATACGGACTCAGGAGAGGCAAAGGTCAAGAGCCATGCATCCTTTGGACAGGTAAACTTGTAACGGATTACATTTGGTGATGATTTGATGATAACAAAGGGTTGTTTCACGTTTTGAATTGATCTCTTGAATGTGAGAAAGTTGAATGTCTAGATATCTTTGTTATTATGTGTCATAAGTGACCCAGATGAGACCCATATATTGCACCAGTCCTGGTCAAAAGCAGTGCCCTATAAAGGGAATAGGGTGCCACTCGGAACCATAGGGTTGCAGGTAGCCTAATGGTTAGAGTGTTGGGGCCAGTAACCGGTAGGTCGCTGGTTTGAATACCTCAGCTGACAAAGGTGAAAAATCTGTCCTTGGGCAAGGCACTCAAACCGAATCTGCATTCCAGCTGTGTCACCCAATACTGTTATTCATACCAGAGCAAATGCTACACTGTATATTTTCACCCTCATTGCTGTAGCTGCAGCGCTTGCTCATTTTCAGTGCTAGTCTCACGGCAGCAAGATAAAGCATTGTACATATCATCTTTGTCAACAGCAATTAAGTTAAATAGGGAAAACTTCTCAAACAGCACCCTATTCCCTATATAGTGCACTACTTTTGACCAGAGGCCCAAAACATAGGCAACAGAGTGTCATTTGGGACATAGACATGCTGGGCGTTGTCTAACTTGGTTCCAGGTAGGCTACTCTTTCAGCAGTTATTGTCCTGACCTGAATACACAGGAGAAGTAGACACGGAGAGAAGGGTTTTTTTTCTATCAAAAAGGTTATATTTTGTTTTTCATGTGAGGCAGAATATGTACAGTGGGTATAGAAAGTCCCCTTTCAAAATGTTCATATTTTGTTACCTTACAGCCTGAAATGAAAACACATAAAATTTGACTTTTTCCAGATTTATTTACACACAGTAACCCACAATATCCAAGTCAGAAGAAAAAAAACCCTGAAAATTAATTACCTTTAAAACAGTAAAATACCCTATTTGGATAAGTGGACACCCCCCTGAGTTAATACTTGGTGGAACCACTTTTTGCTTGAATTACAGCCATGAGTCTCTTTGAATACATCTCTACTAACTTTGCACACCTAGAATACGCAATATTTGCCCATTCTTCACTGCAGAATTGTTCAAGCTCAGTCAAATCGCATGGTGACAGCTCGTGGACTGCACTCTTCAAGTCAGTCCACAGATTCTCGATGGGATTTAGGTCGGGGCTCTGACTAGGCCACTCAAGGACATTCACCTTCTTGTCCTTCAGCCACTGTACGATTGCATTGGCGGTGTGCTTTGGGTCATTGTCATGTTGAAACGTGAACCATCTTCTCATTTTCAACTTCCTGGCAGAGGGCTGCAGGTTCTCTTCAAGAATCTGTCAGTATTTTGCGCTGACCATTTTCCCTTCTATCGTGACAAGTGCTCCAGTCCCTGCTGAAGAGAAACACCCCCACAACAGGATGCTGCCACTGCCGTGCTTTACTGTAGGCATGGTGTTCTTTACTGTAGGCATGGTGTTCTTTACTGTAGACATGGTGTTCTTTACTGTAGACATGGTGTTCTTTACTGTAGGCATGGTGTTCTTTACTGTAGACATGGTGTTCTTTACTGTAGACATGGTGTTCTTTACTGTAGACATGGTGTTCTTTACTGTAGATGTAGTGTTCTTTACTGTAGACATGGTGTTCTTTACTGTAGACATGGTGTTCTTTACTGTAGGCATGGTGTTCTTTACTGTAGACATGGTGTTCTTTACTGTAGACATGGTGTTCTTTACTGTAGACATGGTGTTCTTTACTGTAGGCTTGGTGTTCTTTACTGTAGACATGGTGTTCTTTACTGTAGACATGATGTTCTTTACTGTAGGCTTGGTGTTCTTTACTGTAGATGTGGTGTTCTTTACTGTAGAAGTGGTGTTCTTTACTGTAGACATGGTGTTATTTACTGTAGGCATGGTGTTCTTTACTGTAGACATGGTGTTCTTTACTGTAGACATGGTGTTCTTTACTGTAGGCTTGGTGTTCTTTACTGTAGACATGGTGTTCTTTACTGTAGACATGATGTTCTTTACTGTAGGCTTGGTGTTCTTTACTGTAGATGTGGTGTTCTTTACTGTAGAAGTGGTGTTCTTTACTGTAGGCATGGTGTTATTTACTGTAGGCATGGTGTTCTTTACTGTAGACATGGTGTTCTTTACTGTAGACATGGTGTTCTTTACTGTAGGCATGGTGTTATTTACTGTAGACATGGTGTTCTTTACTGTAGACATGGTGTTCTTTACTGTAGGCTTGGCGTTCTTTACTGTAGACATGGTGTTCTTTACTGTAGACATGATGTTCTTTACTGTAGGCTTGGTGTTCTTTACTGTAGATGTGGTGTTCTTTACTGTAGAAGTGGTGTTCTTTACTGTAGGCTTGGTGTTCTTTACTGTAGACATGGTGTTCTTTACTGTAGGCGTGGTGTTCTTTACTGTAGACATGGTGTTCTTTACTGTAGACATGGTGTTCTTTAATGTAGGCTTGGTGTTCTTTACTGTAGATGTGGTGTTCTTTACTGTAGAAGTGGTGTTCTTTACTGTAGGCTTGGTGTTCTTTACTGTAGACATGGTGTTCTTTACTGTAGACATGGTGTTCTTTACTGTAGATGTAGTGTTCTTTACTGTAGACATGGTGTTCTTTACTGTAGGCTTGGTGTTCTTTACTGTAGACATGGTATTCTTTACTGTAGACATGGTGTTCTTTACTGTAGGTGTAGTGTTCTTTACTGTAAACATGGTGTTCTTTACTGTAGATGTAGTGTTCTTTACTGTAGGCATGGTGTTCTTTACTGTAGGTGTAGTGTTCTTTACTGTAGACATGGTGTTCTTTACTGTAGATGTAGTGTTCTTTACTGTAGGCATGGTGTTCTTTACTGTAGGTGTAGTGTTCTTTACTGTAGACATGGTGTTCTTTACTGTAGATGTAGTGTTCTTTACTGTAGATGTAGTGTTCTTTACTGTAGACATGGTGTTCTTTACTGTAGACATGGTGTTCTTTACTGTAGATGTAGTGTTCTTTACTGTAGACATGGTGTTCTTTACTGTAGACATGGTGTTCTTTACTGTAGATGTAGTGTTCTTTACTGTAGACATGGTGTTCTTTACTGTAGACATGGTGTTCTTTACTGTAGATGTGGTGTTCTTTACTGTAGAAGTGGTGTTCTTTACTGTAGGCTTGGTGTTCTTTACTGTAGATGTGGTGTTCTTTACTGTAGACATGGTGTTCTTTGGGTGGGAAGATGTATTGGGTTTTCACCAGAAATACCGTTTTGCATTCAGGCCAAAAAAGTTCTATTTTGGTCGCATCTGACCACAGCACCTTTTGCCACTTGGCCTCGGAATCTAGAATGTGCTTTTTTTGGCAAAGCTCAAACGAGACTTGTGTTTTTTTTTAAGGAGTGTTATTTTTCTTGAGCAGTGGAGTCCTCTATGAACAGCTGTTTTAATTCGGAACTAATCAAAGTCATTACAGTTTCTTTATTTTTTTTATTTCACCTTTATTTAACCAGGTAGGCCAGTTGAGAAAACGTTCTCATTTACAACTGCGACCTGGCCAAGATAAAGCAAAGCAGTGCGACAAAAACAACAACACAGAGTTACAAATCAACAAATGTACAGTCAATAACACAATAGAGAAAAAAAAGAATAATCTATGTACAGTGTGTGAAAATGTAGAAGAGTAGGGAGGTAAGGCAATAAATAGGCCATAGAGGTGAAATAATTACAATTTACCATTAACACTGGAGTGACAGATGTGCAGATGATGATGTGCAAGTAGAGATACTGGGGTGCAAAAGAGCAAGAGGGTAAATAACAATATGGGGATGAGGTAGTTGGATGGGCTATTTATAGATGGGCTGTGTACAGGTACAGTGATCTGTGAGCTGCTCTGACAGCTGATGCTTAAAGTTAGAGAGGGAGATATAAGACTCCAGCTTCAGTGATTTTTGCATTTCGTTCCAGTCATCGGCAGCAGAGAACTGGAAGTAAAGGCATCCAAATCAGGTGTTGGCTTTGGGGATGACCAATGAAATATACCTGCTGGAGCGCATGCTACGGGTGGGTGTTGCTATGGTGAAAAGTGAGCTGAGATAAGGCGGGGCTTTACTTAGCAAAGACTTATAGATGACCTGGAGCCAGTGGGTTTGGATACGAGTATGTAGCGAGGGCCAGCCAAACTAGAGCATACAGGTCGCAGTGGTGGGTAGTACATGGGGCTTTGGTGACAAAACGGATGGCACTGTGATAGACTGCATCCAGTTTGTTGAGTACAGTGTTGGGGGCTATTTTGTTAATGACATCGCTGAAGTCAAGGATCGGTAGGATAGTCAGTTTTACGAGGGTATGTTTGGCAGGATCAGTGAAGGAGGCTTTGTTGCGAAATAGGAAGCCGATTCTATATTTAATTTTGGATTGGAGATGCTTAATGTGAGTCTGGAAGGAGGGTTTACAGTCTAACCAGGCACCTAGGTATTTGTAGTTGAACACATATTCTAGGTCAGAACCGTAGTAGAGTAGTGGACATAGTAAACGGCTCTCTATCCACCGGATGTGTACCAAACTCACTAAAAGTGGCAGTAATAAAGCCTCTCTTGAAAAAGCCAAACCTTGACCCAGAAAATATAAAAAACTATCGGCCTATATCGAATCTCCCATTCCTCTCAAAAATTTTAGAAAAAGCTGTTGCGCAGCAACTCACTGCCCTCCTGAAGACAAACAATGTATACGAAACGCTTCAGTCTGGTTTTAGACCTTTAAACATAATGTTAACTTTCACTGCTATGCGGATACACACAGCTGTACATTTCGATGAAACATGGTGAAGCCCCAAAATTGCCCTCGCTGGAAGCCTGTGTTTCAGACATAAGGAAGTGGATGACTGCAAACTTTCTACTTTTAAACTCGGACAAAACAGAGATGCTTGTTCTACGTCCCAAGAAACAAAGAGATATTCTGTTGAATCTGACAATTAATCTTGATGGTTGTACAGTCATCTCAAATAAAACAATGAAGGACCTCGGCGTTACTCTGGACCCTGATCTCTCTTTTGATGAACATATCAAGACAGTAGAGATACTCTCAGTGAAAAGCCAACTGACATTTACTCCTGAGGTGCTGACCTGTTGCACCCTTGACAACTACTGTGATTATTATTATTTGACCATGCTGGTCATTTATGAACATTTGAACATCTTGGCCATGTTCTGTTATAATCTCCACCCGGCACAGCCAGAAGAGGACTGGCCACCCCTCATAGCCTGGTTCCTCTCTAGGTTTCTTCCTGGGTTTTGGCCTTTCTAGGGAGTTTTGCTTGCTGTTTGGAGGTTTTAGGCTGGGTTTCTGTACAGCACTTTGAGATATCAGCTGATGTAAGAAGGGCTATATAAATAAATTTGATTTGATTTGATTAGTGATACTAGTCGGACGGCAGGGTGCGGGCAGCAGTCGGTTGAAGAGCACTTAGTTTTACTAGCATTTAAAAGCAGTTGGAGGCCACGGATGTCTTTCTTTAAAAGTCAATCAGCAGTGCGATAGATCACTGATAAATGAGACAATTGATCAATTGATTGATGAACTGCTGCCAGAAAGGTTCTGCTAAAGTCCATAGATTCTACCAAAGAAAGATATTTGTGCTATCTGTGTGTGTGTGTGTGTGTGTGTGTGTGTGTGTGTGTGTGTGTGTGTGTGTGTGTGTGTGTGTTTGTGCATACTTGCAGGTAGGTGTCTTTGTATGGGTGTGGGTGTGGGTGTGTTTGTGTGTGCAAAGCATGGGTCCTTGCATGTAGGTGTGTGTATGTGGGCGTGCCCGTGTAGGTGCGTGTGCTTGTCGATGCTGTCATATCCCAGGCCATGTCACACCCATATTGACTGAGGTGAAACAGCAAACAGTCAGATGAAGAGAGAGAGAGGGAGCGAGAGAGAGAGAGAGGTTGAGGGAGTGAGTGAAAGAGAAAGAGAGAGTGAGTGAGACACCATTGTAAATACAACCTATGTTTATTTATTTTCCCTTTTGTACTTTAACTATGTGCACATCATTACAACACTGTATATAGACATAACATGACATTTTAAATGTCTTTATTCTTTTGGAACTTGTGTGTAATGTTTACTGTTGTTTTTTATTGTTTATTTCACTTTTGTTAATTATCTATTTCACTTGCTTTGGAAATGTAAACATATGTTTCCCATGCCAATAAATCCCTTAAATTCTAATTGATTCATGCAGTCTCCTCTGAGATGTTGAGATGTGTCTGTTACTTTAAGAAAACGCACTGAGGTCAAACGCTGCCCCATGGATTGACGATGAGCTGAGAAATATAATGATGCCAAAAAAGCAGCAGATAAATCTGTCACTCTGTTATGTTGAGCAAAGTTATTGTAAATTAAGAAATCTTGTGACCCAGCTAAACAAAGGAAAGAAGAAGGGATTCTATCAGCACAAAATGTATGAAGTAAAGGGTGATGGGGGAAAAAGCTGTGGAGAACATTGAACGCTATTATGGGTAGGAATTTGAACATGTCCACCTCTGTTGATGAATCAGAGGGTATATTTATTACAAAACCACATGACATCGCAGACTACTTTAATTTAAATTTAACAGGCAAAGTGGACAAGTTGAGGAATGCTATGATTCCAACTGATGGCTCCATGTCATATACCCTTATAAAAGATTGTATCATGAAGGAGAAGCAATGCAGGTTTGAATTTCACCAAGTAGAAAGGATGTGGTTGTCTCTTTCAGATGACAAGGCACCTGGTACAGATAGTCTGGACACCAAATTGCTTAGAATTACAGCTAACCAAATATCTAGCCCAATCTCTCATATTTTTGATAAGTGCTTGATGTATGGGGTGTGCCCAGAAGTCAGGAAAGAGTCAAAGGTTATTCCACTACCTAAGGATAAAAAATCTGCATTCTAGTTCATCCTATAAAATTGCTGCCTGTGTTAAGTAAATTATTGGAACATGTTGTATCTGTACACATAAAGGATTATTCCTCATATAATGGTCTGATAATGGGTTTCTAGCATGCATACAAAGAAGGGAATTCTACGAGTACGGCCTTAGCACAAATGACAGATGATTGGTTAAAGAGTATGGATGACAGAAAGTGAATGGTGCAGTGTTGCTAGATTCCAGTGCTGCTTTTGATGTAATTGATCATGAATTGCTACAAAGTAAACTCAAATGTTTATGGTTTTAAGTCTGCAGCTCTATCCTGGATGGAAAGCCATCAATCCAAGAGAAGGCAAAAAGTGTTATTTAATGGTAGCTTTTCAAATAGTAAAGATATACATTGTGGTGCTCCTCAAGGAATCTGCCTAGGCCCACTTCTCTACTTTTCTAATGATTTACCTTCAGTAGTGAACAAAGCAAGAGTGGTAACATACGCTGATTACTCTACAATGTATAGTGCAGCATCAGAATTTAATGAGCTAACAGATGAACTGAGCAGTGAACTAAGAATGGTGTCTGAGTGGGTTGATATGAACAAATTGGTGTTGAACATCTCTAAAATGAAATGTATTATATTTGGTTCAAGATATATGCTTGCTGATGATCCCCAATTGAATTAGTCAATGAATAGAACACATGTAGAGCAAGTGAACAAAACAAACTACAAGGCATCATGCTGGATGCAGCTTTATCATGGTCAGAACACATAGATAATATTGTTATTAAGATGGGTAAGGGAATTGCTGTTACAAGAAAATGTTCAGAGTATGTAACATCTAGCACTCTGTATCAGGTGATTCAATCCCCGGTCCTATCACACTTAGAGTACTGTCCAGTTATATGGTCAATCCCTGGTCCTATCACAATTAGAGTACTGTCCAGTTATATGGTCAATCCCTGGTCCAATCACACTTAGAGTACTGTCCAATTATATGGTCAATCCCTGGTCCCATCACACTTAGAGTACTGTCCAGTTATATGGTCAATCCCTGGTCCCATCACACTTAGAGTACTGTCCAGTTATATGGTCAATCCCTGGTCCTATCACACTTAGAGTACTGTCCAGTTATATGGCCAATCCCTGGTCCTATCACACTTAGAGTACTGTCCAGTTATACGGTCATCTGCAGCAAAGAATGATATAACAAAATCATCAAATGGCTCAAAACGGTGCTGCCAGATTAGCTCTTCATTGCTCTAAACAGGGCAGCCAGATGAGCTCTTCATTGCTCTATCTGTATGAATATTTTCCAAGTGCATCAGAAATTCTCATGGCTTCACGTTGAAAACAAATTACTATCCAGTCTTCTGATTTTCTATAGGAATGTTATATTTATACTAGCAACACGCATAACCACCAAACCAGACAAGGCAAATTCAGGACAGCTAAGACAACCCAAGCCAAGGACAAATCCCATGAAATCTACAGTTTTATATAGAGCCATAGCTAAATGGAACTCTTTACCAACCCATATTTCTCAGGCAAAAAGTAAATCAACCTTCAAGAAAAAAATTAAAGAACATCTAATGTGATAGACCATATGACTGGACAGGAAATAGAAAGTATCAACTGAATGTTAAATATGTTTCCTGTCAGGTATTTTAATTATCTGTATTGTCTACTTGTTAAATGTGTGTAAAGCCTTAATTTGTAATTGTTTCTAAAGTCTTACTAATTGGTGTTGGACCCCAGGAAGATTAGCTAACGTTATGGCGTTAGCTAATGGGGATCCTAACATAAATTAACATAATTTACTTGAATTCTGTGAAGCATTTATTTTGTCTGCAATTTCTGAGGCTGGTAACTTTAATGAACTGGGTCTTCCTTTCCTGTGGCGGTCCTTATGAGAGCCAGTTTCGTTCATAGCGCTTGTTGGTTTTGGCAACTGCACTTGAAGAAACATTCAAAGTTCTTGAAATTTTCCCAATTTTCCCCATGCTTTTTTTTTTCTTTGTATTATCTTTTACCAGATCAATTGTGTTATATTCTCCTACATTAATTTAACATTTCCACAAGCTTCAAAGTTTTTCCTTTCAAATGGTATCAAGAATATGCATATTTTTGCTTCAGGTCCTGAGCAACAGGCAGTTAGATTGCGGTATGTCATTTGAGGCGAAAATGTAAAAAAAAGGGGCAGATCCATAATTAAGAGGTTAAAGTAATGATTGACTGTCGTTTCTCTTTGCTTATTTGGTCTGTTCTTGCCAGAATATGGACTTGATCTTTTACCAAATAGGGCTATCTTCTGTATACCACCCATACCTTGTCACAACACAACTGATTGGCTCAAATGCATTAAAAAGTAAAGAAATTCCACAAATGAACTTTTAAGAAGGTACACCTGTTAATCGAAATGCATTCCAGGTGACTACCTCATGAAGCTGGTTGAGAGAAGGCCAAGCGTGTGCAAAGCTGTCATCAAGGCAAAGGGTGGCTACTTTGAAGAATCTCAAATATAAAATATACAGTGGCTTGCAAAAGTATTCACCCCCTTTTTCCTATTTTGTTGCCTTACAACCTGGAATTAAAAAGGATTTTGGGGGGGTTTGTATCATTTGATTTACACAACATGCCAACAACTTTGAAGATGCAAAATATTTTTTTATTGTGAAACAAACAAGAAATAAGATTAAAGAAACAGAAAACTTGAGTGTGCATAACTATTCATCCCCCCCAAAATCAATACTTTGAAAAGTCACCTTTTGCAGCAATTACAGCTGCAAGTCTCTTGGGGTATGTCTCTATAAGCTTGGCACATCTAGCCACTGGGATTGTTGTCAATTCTTCAAGGCAAAACTGCTCCAGCTCCTTCAAGTTGGATGGGTTCCACTGGTGTACAGCAATCTTTAAGTCATACCACAGATTCTCAATTGGATTGAGGTCTGGGCTTTGACTAGACCATTCCAAGTCATTTAAATGTTTACCCTTAAACCACTCAAGTGTTGCTTTAGCAGTATGCTTAGGGTCGTTGTCCTGCTGGAAGGTGAACCTCCGTCCCAGTCTCAAATCTCTGTAAGACTGAAACAGGTTTCCCTCAAGAATTTCCCTGTATTTAGCGCCATCCATCATTCCTTCAATTCTGACCAGTTTCCCAGTCCCTGCCGATGAAAAACATCCCCACAGCATGATACTGCCACCACCGTGCTCCACTGTGGGGATGATATTCTCGGGATGATGAGAGGTGTTGGGTTTGCACTAGACATAGCGTTTTCCTTGATGGCCAAAAAGCTACATTTTTGTCTCATCTGACCAGAGTACCTTCTTCCATATGGTTGGGTAATCTCCCACATGCCTTTTGGCGAACACCAAACATGTTTGCTTATTTTTTTCTATAAGCAATGGCTTTTTTTCTGGCCACTCTTCCGTAAAGCCCAGCTCTGTGGAGTGTACGGCTTAAATCAAATCACATTTATTTATATAGGCCTTCTTACATCAGCTGATATCTCAAAGTGCTGTACAGAAACCCAGCCTAAAACCCCAAACAGCAAGCAATGCAGGTGTAGAAGCACGGTGGCTAGGAAAAACTCCCTAGAAAGGCCAAAACCTAGGAAGAAACCTAGAGAGGAACCAGGCTATGAGGGGTGGCCAGTCCTCTTCTGGCTGTGCCAGGTGGAGATTATAACAGAACATGGCCAAGATGTTCAAATGTTCATAAATGACCAGCATGGTCAATTAATAATAATCACAGTAGTTGTCGAGGGTGCAACAAGTCAGCACCTCAAGAGTAAATGTCAGTTGGCTTTTCATAGCCGATCATTGAGAGTATCTCTACCGCTCCTGCTGTCTCTAGAGAGTTGAAAACAGCAGGTCTGGGACAGGTAGCACGTCCAGTGAACAAGTCAGGGTTCCATAGCCACAGGCAGAACAGTTGAAACTGGAGCAGCAGCACGGCCAGGTGGACTGGGGACAGCAAGGAGTCATCATGTCAGGTAGTCCTGAGGCATGGTCCTAGGGCTCAGGTCCTCCGAGAGAGTGGTCCTTAAAGTGGTCCTATGGACAGATACTCCAATCTCCACTGTGGAGCTTTGCAGCTCCTTCAGGGTTTTCTTTGGTCGTTTTGTTGCCTCTCTGATTAATGCCCTCCTTGTCTGGTCTGTGAGTTTTGGTGGGCGGCCTTCTCTTGGCAGGTTTGTTGTGTTGCCATATTCTTTCCATTTTTTAATAATGGATTTAATGGTGCTCCGTGGGATGTTAAAAGTTTCTGATATTTTTTTATAACCCAACCCTGATCTGTATTTCTCCACAACTTTGTCCCTGACCTGTTTAGAGAGCTCCTTGGTCTTCATAGTGCCGCTTGCTTGGTGGTGCCCCTTGCTTAGTGGTGTTGCAGACTCTGGGGCCTTTCAGAACAGGTGTATTTATACTGAGATCATGTGACAGATCATGTGACACTTAGATTGCAAACAGGTGGACTTTAACTAATTATGTGACTTCTGAAGTTAATTCGTTGCACCAGATCTTATTTAAGGGCTTCATAGCAAAGGAGGTGAATGCATATGCACGCACCACTTTTCCGTTTTCTATTTATTTTTATTTTTTTAAACAAGTTATTCTTTTCATTTCACTTCACCAATTTTGACTATTTTGTGTATGTCCATTACATGAAATCCAAATAATATTCAATTTAAATTACAGGTTGTAATGCAACAAAATAGGAAAAATGCCAAGGGGGGAATACATTTGCAAGGCACTGTATTTTGATTTGTTTAACACTTTTTTGGTTACTACATGATTCCATATGTGTTACTTCATAGCTTGATGTCTTCACTATTATTATGTAGAAAATAGCAAAAAATAAAGAAAAACCCCTGGAATTTCTGGTCCTGTATTTTATACATCAAACATACATGATGTTTGAAAGTAGGCACTTTTCTGTATGTGGTGTGTATGTCATGCTCACACAGTTTGTTAAGCAAATTTAGAAACATGCTTTGTATGAAATTACTCTTCTTTTAACTAACATTGTGTTAAACTTTTGAACATTTAGTTAAATCACACACAATCATATAATCATACTCAGGTCAAAAAAAATCCAGCAGCAGATACAATAAGTGGCTGTACTTCAGAAAACTGCAACTGCACCTGTTTGCCTGAGTACCTGTTTGATTCACTTTCACTTGGGCGTTGTCCATTTTGAAGACCAGTTGCTTTTCTCACAGTCTGCTGTGTCTGACAAACACTTTGTCATGCTCAGTGACTCACAATGCCACAAATGTATTAAATAATTTTGTAATAAAAATTCTGCTAAAATCTATACATTTCTAAATGCCTTCCTATAATGCGTCTACTTTTCATTTTCTCAACAGCTCATTGTTATAATTTTTTTTGGTTGTAAAAACGTAAGGAATGTGTCAGTGGTTGAATGGTAGGATATGTAGGAAGCACGGGTGTGTTTCCTGGTGAGTGTACTATGGTGTAGGTGTGTCTGCCTGTGAGAACCAGAGAAAATAGCTGGAGCAACAGTCACCATGAGTCAGACAGATTGTCCCAAATGGCACCCTATTCCTTATTTAGCGCACTACTTTGTTCGTATTGGGATCTGTTCAAAGTAGTGCACTTGTATAGGGTGTAATTTGGGAAGCGTGTAGAGCCCCGCATGACTACAATACATACACAGTCACCGTAGCATAGAGGCAGAGAAGAGGAAAAGTCTTTATGAATTAGAAGAGAGGGATGAATGCGTTGGACGTGTTTAACTATTCTGGACCAGAAGTCCCAGAAGAACAGATGTCCCCACAAGAATAGTAAACGAACAGAAATTTGACTAACTGGGGACATTTTGTTAATCCCCACAAGGTCAAATGCTATTTCTAGGGGGTTTAGGTTTAAGGTTAGAATTAGAGTTAGGGTTAGAATTAGGTTTAGGATTACAATTAGGGTTAGGAGCTAGGTTTAGGTTTAGGGTTAAGGTTAGGTTTTTGGGTTAAGGTTAGGGTTAGGGTAAGGGTAAGAGTACGGGTTAGTGTTAGGTTTAGGGTTTAGGGTAAATAGGATTTTGAATGAGACTGAACTGTGTGTCCCCACAAGGTTAGCTGTACAAGACTGTGTGTGTGTGTGTGTGCGTGTGTGTGCGTGCGTGCGTGCGCGCGAACGTGTGTGCGTGTGTCCGCCCATTGGACAGATCTACAAACACATTTACAAACATCCTGGATTAGCCAAATACGATAAGACAGATGTTTTCCATCAGTTCAAACAAGAAGGTCCACATGCCAATAGTAAAACACTAAAACCCAAATGATGATAATAAACTGGAATTCCAATCCTCCGATTGGACAATACAAGCAGTGTGTTTAGTAGAGAATAGCCAGCCTCTTTGTCTGTTTCATTTTTTCATGAGATCAGTTGATAGATCATGGGGTAGTATTTGTGATATTTCAGGCCTGCTCCTCAGTGTAACCATTGGATGTTGTGTTGTTGTCCTCAATGTAACAGTAGGATGTTGTGTTGTTGTCTTCAGGGTAACCTTAGGATGTTGTGTTGTTGTCTGTAACCTTAGGATGTTATGTTGTTGTCTGTAACCTTAGGATGCTGTGTTGTTGTCTGTAACCTTAGGATGTTGTGTTGTTGTCTTCAGGGTAACCTTAGGATGTTGTGTTGTTGTCTGTAACCTTAGGATGTTATGTTGTTGTCTGTAACCTTAGGATGCTGTGTTGTTGTCTGTAACCTTAGGATGCTGTGTTGTTGTCTGTAACCTTAGGATGTTGTGTTGTTGTCTTCAGTGTAACCGTAGGATGTTGTGTTGTTGTCTGTAACCTTAGGATGCTGTGTTGTTGTCTGTAACCTTAGGATGTTGTGTTGTTGTCTTCAGTGTAACCGTAGGATGTTGTGTTGTTGTCTGTAACCTTAGGATGTTGTGTTGTTGTCTGTAACCTTAGGATGTTGTGTTGTTGTCTTCAGGGTAATCGTAGGATGTTGTGCTGTTGTCTGTAACCTTAGGATGTTGTTGTCCTCAGTGTAACCTAAGAATGTTGTGTTGTTGTCTGTATCCTTAGGATGTTGTGTTGTTATTTGCCCCCCCCCACCCCTCCCCCACAGATATGGAATGAACTCCAAGATAAACTTCAAGTAGGAACATCTAGTCCCCTCCCCTACAGTCATTTTAAGACATTAATAGACCATTGTATGTATATTTCTGTATATTGTATGTATATTTCTGTATATTGTATGTATATTTCTGTATATTGTATGTATGTCACGTCCTGACCAGGTAAAGAGGTCATTTGCCATAGTAGAATGGTCAGTAATCCTTCTAACCCCCCCCCCCCTTAAAAGATTTAGATGCACTATTGTAAAGTGGTTGTTCCACTGGATATCATAAGGTGAATGCACCAATTTGTAAGTCGCTCTGGATAAGAGCGTCTGCTAAATGACTTAAATGTAAATGTAAAATGTAATGTAAATGTCAGGGCGTGGCAGGGGGGTTTGTTTTGTATGTATTTTGGGTTTTCTGTTTCTATGTGGGTTTGTTCTAGTTATCTATTTCTATGTGTTGTTTTTCATGTTCGGCCGGGTATGGTTTCCAATCAGAGGCAGGTGTCTTTCTTTGTCTCTGATTGGAAATGTCGTTCTGATCATTTTCTGGAGTACAATCGGAGGTAACTGCCAAAATAACGGAAATACTTGAGTAAATGAGAGATACAAAGTATATTGAAAGCAGGTGGGTCATTCTCACAAAACTGACATTTGACCCTAAAATTCTGAAGTGTACTTTTTCACAAAATGTCCTCTAGGATCACTGAGATCAGGATCTGAACTTATCTATTTTAAATTATCAATTTTTTTAAATCAGATATTATGCATTTTACCACAATTTCCACAACTACCAAGGCAAAAAATAATCATTATCGCAACAGTTTGCAAAGTCCCAAAAAGTAATAAACAAATCAATTTAATTTTTATTTGTTTACATTGCTAGCCTAATGAGAAGGCCTGAGTTTAGCAGAGTCGCCAAAGACTGGATGTTCCGGTTTTCAGGGATAAAGCTATTTGCAACCTAGCTTTCATTTCCTTTAAACCTAGCTTCTCTTATGCCTGCCGCGTTACGTTAGCCTGAGTTATACATAACACTGATATTTATTTTTATTCTTTTAAAATGTATTTTAGAATGTATCTCATTACTGTGGGCACAACTTTTTCTTTGTCTTTTTTTTTGTCACTTTTGTATGCATGTTATTAGTCTTTACTTACACATATTTGGATAAAGAACAAAGGTCTATCAGATTAAGTTAAATATTGGTGCATTACGGTGTTGATGAGCAGGTTTCAGAGATGAGACTGAATGTTTCGGTAATGAGTGTTATATATAACTTGCCATTGAAAACCTGTACTGATCTTCATCAGAGACTCAGTAACCCAATGCATCCTCCGACTGTGTCACTTGTTCATCTCCAATTACTTGCATTATACTAAAATCACTGATCTTAATGCAATTGACCAAAATACCGCTTATTTCAGTTTAAGTATACGTACTGTAATTGAATTAATGTATTTTCAAAAGTCGAAAGGACTTAAACTTAACAAAGTGACTTAAACAAATAAAGAATTATCCAAGGTCTTGACAACTAATTGGTGTATTAGGATGTGGATATTTGTGGTTGTAAGGTATTTTAGATGTACAGTGCATTCGGAAAGTAATCAGACCCCTTGACTTTTTCAAAATGTTGTTACGTTTCAGCCTTATTATAAAATGGATTAATTTGTAATTAATTTGAATTAAATGAATTTGTTTTTCCCCACATCAATATACACTCAATATCCCATATCACATTTACATAAGTATTCAGACCCTTTACTCAGTACTTTGTTGAAGCACTTTTGGCAGCAATTACAGCCTCAAGTCTTCTTGGGTATGACGCTACAAGCTTGGCACACTTGTATTTGTGTAGCTTCTCCCATTCTTCTCTGCAGATCCTCTCAAGCTCTGTCAGGTTGGATGGGGAGCGTCGCTGCACAGCTATTTTCAGGTCTCTCCAGAGATGTCGATCGGGTTCAAGTCTGGGGTCTGGCAGGGCCACTCAAAGACATTTAGAGACTTGTCCCAAAGCCACTATTGTGTTGTCTTGGCTGTGTGCTTAGGGTCGTTGTCCTGTTGGAAGGTGAACCTTCGCCCCTGTCTGAGGTCATGAGCCCTCTGGAGCAGGTTTTCATCAAGGATCTCTCTGTACTTTTCTCCATTCATCTTTCCCTCGATCCTGACTAGTCTCCCAGTCCCTGCCGCTGAAAAACATCCCCACAGCATGATGCTGCCACCACCATGCTTCAGCATAGGGATGGTGCCAAGTTTCCTCCAGACGTGACGCTTGGCATTCAGGCCAAATCTTTGTTTCATCAGACCAGATAATCTTGTTTCTCATGGTCAGAGTCCTTTAGGGGCCTTTTGGCAAACTCCAAGCGGGCTGTCATGTGCCTTTTACTGAGGAGTGGCTTCCGTCTGGCCACTCTACCATAAAGGCCTGATTGGTGGAGTGCTACAGAGATGGTTGTCCTTCTGGAAGGTTCTCCCATCTCCATAGAGGAACTCTGGAGCTCTGTCAGAGTGAGCATCGGGTTCTTGGTCACCTCCCTGACCAAGGCCCTTCTCCCTCGATTGCTCAGTTTGGGATATTAAACAACAGTATAGGTACATTTGAAAACAGATACACATGTCAAAATTGGGGATATCCTCATTTAGTTGGTGTGGTTACTCTTTGCTGAATGGTTTTACACTCCATACATCTTGACAAACCCTACAATAACAACAACAAAAAAGGTTGTTTTGTAAAAAAAAATATACAATGGGTTTAAAGAGTGGTCCCAGTAAATAAATAAAAGTTACCAGCTCAACACACCCATTGAATATACATTTGAATTAGCTTATTATCAATACCGAAATTAAGGTTCTCATTAACGAAACTGACCTAAAAAATGACGTGGTAATAAGAACTGTGTGTTTCGGTAATGATAGATCTTTAGCTCAATCTGCAAATAATGGAATACAGCCATTATGAGTCAGCAAACAATTAACCATATCACTAAAGCCCATTCATGCGTCCATATTGGTAAGGTAATCGTTCTCTTACCTTTACCTGATTTGAGCTTTTTGTTGTTGTTGCTGTTTCAGTAATGTGGGGTTAAGGGGTGTTGGAGAATAAGAACCTCATTCTGAATAAACGAACACATGAACTTGTGCTCATCTAAGGACTACAACTCTAGATGATGCATCATGGGTAAATAAAACTTAATTTAAAAATGAATTAAGCTATTAACATCCCATCATGCTTAGGGTCATGTATGAAAATGCTGGGCAGGGCATTATTTTGGCTACCATGGCTATGCCCCCATAGGATGACAATGCCCCCATTCACAGGGCACGAGTGGTTTTGAATGGTTTGATGAGCATGAAAACGATGTAAACCACAGGCCATGGCCGTCTCAGTCACCAGATCTCAAACCCAATTGAACACTTATGGGAGATTCTGGAGCGGCGCCAGAGACAGTGTTTTCCACCACCATCAACAAAACATCAAATAACGGAATGTCTGGTGGAAGAATGGTGTCACATCCCTCCAATAGAGTTCCTACAGCTACTGTAGGTCAGGAAGGCAGAGTTATCAGACACCGAAATCCCTCCACCGAACATGTAGTGCAAAAACTAAAAACAGACGAACCAGCAATGACAGCTACAAATATCTAACCATCTTGCAACACGCATATCATAGATCTCGGAAATTATGGCTATTGTTATGTCGTTGCCATAGTTACTTTGTCATTTGATGATGGGATGTTTTCGGGATTTCCCCACGCACTCACATGATTCAGATAGTCAGGCAAGCCTTCCCCGGAGCCTCCCCACCCCTATCCCTTCTTCTGATAGGCTACAGAGAAGATAATGAAGAAGAAAAAAAAGCAGGGAATGAGAGACAGATTGAATTGTGGTTTCCACTGCGAATTGTGAGTCACAAACACGAGGGAGGGACAGAGAGGAGTCTGAAAAAAAAATACTATTCTGGGATGGTTGGCTGCTATAGCAACATAATAAGCAAGGGGGCAGGTTATTGCAGGGATGTTTCCATAGCAATGCCCTGTGTGTGTATATAAATATCAGATGCCAAAAAGAGGTTGTAAGTGCTGTGACAAACTATGCAGAAATGAAGTGCAGTCCAAAAAAACTTTTCTTTATACTATTATTGCGTGGTGAATAGATAGTTTGTCTATAGGACTGAGAATATGTCCCGGTACTTTGAACTTTTCCGGGATTACCCTCTCATAGCTAACAGCTTTGGCATGTTACGTCTTGTTATAGCCGACCACAGCACTGGACAATCAACCACCCTCCACTTAGGGAACAGTTGCCTCAGCATTTTGCTCAAGGTGCGTAACACTCCACCTACAATTTCAACAGCCAGGCGGAAAAGTTGATAAACCCTTTTATTTGCTACTTTAAGGCTAAAGGCAATGATAGTTTGAGTTTTATCTGTTCAGAGATAAACCGTTTCTCAATGTGGATGCCCCCCCCCCCCGAGCCGTTGTTCCATCGAGTCAGAGGTTTTTACTATTGACCCAGTGTGTGATAAAAAAAAAAACACTTTGCAATAGTTTAGTGTAGCCCTCGTCAATGTTCCTTCTAGTCTTTACTCAGACAGATACCTTCCTCTGCATTCCTCTATTAGTTGAACATGTTCCAGAAGTCCAACACTGCAGTGTGGCAATGAATCCTGTTAAAAGTAGGTGTTGTTGTAATTATATCTGTTGAGGTAATGAGCTGAACCAGTCTAAGCTGTCTTTATCTATGTGACTCAAAACGTATGCCGAAGGACTCATTTGGTCACCACCCGTGGTAGCTAGACCTTAAACAAAACAAGTCCCAAATACACCAATAAGGTACCCTGGTTTTACCTGAGTGTGTTGAGTGTATCTGAGTCCAATAGTGTGCTCACTTACCACTACCCTCTGCCCACCCGCAGGCCTCGCCCGAGAAACCTATATTGAGAAGTATTTAAATGATTCTATATCTCTGCAGAATGTAAGCTATGGCATTTATCTATTTCAAAAACAGACACTGAGACGCACGTGCTATTTACACACGTCATATTAACTTTTGCTCTTTGTTTGATCAATATCAAATCCAAGATATCTTGTAGATTTTTGGCAAAACAATGATCAATAGTTCTCGGCTGAGCCTGTGACTTTAGTGAGCGTTGCAGTTGTGCTTTGTAGACGACATTAACTTCAACGCCCCACCTCCCAACTTTGGAAATACGAGCCTGAGGAACTAAGGGGTCTCATATCCAAAAATGCAGGGGCTGCCTGTCTGTTTTCCTTCTCCGTCCCCCTCTTCTCTCTCTCTCTGCTTTCTGGTATGTAGCAATGACATAGTGTTCTCTCTCTCTCTGCTTTCTGGTATGTAGCAATGACATAGTGTTCTCTCTCTCTCTCTCTCTCTCTCTCTCTCTCTCTCTCTCTCTCTCTCTCTCACACACACACACACACACAGTCCTACAGAGCAGCTGGAATGATATACAGTCGTGGCCAAAAATATTGTCACCCTTTTTTTCTAGTAACTCACAATTTTCCCTAAAAATAAGTTGAAATTGACCAAAGTATTATATTACAGAACGTTTGTTGTTGATTCAGAACGTAATATATCAATTTAAATCAGAAAATAAACAGAAATGGCATTGACAAAATTATTGACACCCTAGACTTAATATTTGGTAGCACAGCCTTTGGTCAAAATAACTGCAATCAAGCGCTTCCTATAGCCGTCAATGAGCTTCCTGCACCACTGTACTGGCAGTTTGGTCCGCTCCTCTTGTGCAAACAGCTCTAGTTCGCCCAGTTTTGAAGGCTGCCTTCTCCCAACTGCTGATTTCAGATCCCTCCATAAAATGTTCAATTAGACTTAGATCTGAACTCATTGCTGGCCAATTCAGAAGCGTCCAGCGTTTTTTGTGATGAACCATTCCTCGTGCTGTTTTGAAGTGTGTTTTGGTGGTCATTGTCCTGTTGGAATACCCATTACCTTTGACGGAGACCCAGCTGTCTGACACTGGATCCGACATTGCGCTCCAAAAAATGCCTTGGTATTCTCCTGACTTCATAATGCCATGCACACGTTCAAGGCACTCAGTGCCAGAGGTAGCAAAGCAACCCCCAAAACATCACTGAATCTCCTCCATGTTGGACTGTAGGGAAGGTGTTCTTTTCTTTTGAAGGCTTAATTTTGTTTTCTGTAAATATAGAGATGTGTGCTTTACCAAAAAAGCTCTAATTTGGTCTCATCTATCAACAGGACATTCTCCCAGAAGGATTGGGCATGTTCAGGTGTGTTTTGGCAAACTGCAATCTGGCTTTCTTTTTTCTCTCTCTCAGCAGTGGGGTCCTTCTGGGTCTCCTACCTCATAACCCCCTTTCATTGAGTTGGCAACGGATGGTGCAAGTTGAAACTGTCGTACCTTGTGTGTGAAGGTCAACTTGAAACTGTGTGGCAGTTTATCGAGGTGCTTTCTCCACCATTCTAACAGTCCATCGCTGCAATCTTCCATCAAGTTTTCTCTTGCGGCCACATCCAGGGAGGCTGGCTACAGTGGCATGGGCCTTAAACTTCTTGATAATATTACGTTCGGTGGAAACAGGAAACATCAAGGTCTCTGGAGGTGGACTTGTAGCCTTGAGATTGTCCATGCTCGGCTACAATGTTGTGTCTGACCTCCTCAGATAATATTCTGGTTTTCTATCTTTTCTCCATGCTCATTGCGGTACAAACAGTGACACAAAACAGGAGAATGGGTCCTTTTCTCTATTCAAACTAGTTGAATGAGGGATTTTTATATTGCAGGCACCTGCAACTAAATATCAAATAATTTCTAACTACTTCTAGAAGGCGCCAATAAAATTGTTGTGCCATTTTAGGACTTATTTATGGAATAAGCTATCATTTAGTAAATTATTCAGATTTTTTTTGTTTTGTTGCAAACCAAAGACATACATATGTGGATACCAAAGGATTTTTTAATTTCAACAGTTTTCTGGAAGAAATTGTACATTATTTGAAAAAAGTGCAAGGTTGACATGAAATGAAACATTGTTTACGTACTGAATATATCAGACTATGTTGCCGTGGCTCCCTGCCTGGTGAGTGTTGAGATGTTCATATCAGACAGTGCATGCATCCCAAATGGCACCCTATTCCCTATGTAGTGCACTACTTTTAACCAGAGCACTATGAACATGCTCTATTGCCCTGGTCAAAAGTAGTACACTAGATAAGGAATAGGGTGCCATTTGGGACAAGAGCACTGTCTTCTTCCACAGCCCCATTCAGCTATTTCACCCTTGCCACAGTCATAACCCCTGCCCTTTGACCCTCACCATTCCATTCCAATGCAAAATGACTCTGCTGTTGTGTTTTAGTGCCACTGCAAAACACAGCCTCATGACCCCTTTAAGTGTGTGTACCAACTGACTGGAGGCTGCAGGGAGCGGAGAGAGACAGCCCAGAGGGGAGGGAGACAACCCAGAGTGGAGGGAGACAGCCCAGAGGGGAGGGAGACAGGGCAGAGGGGAGGGAGACAGCCCAGAGGGGAGGGAGACAACCCAGAGTGGAGGGAGACAGCCCAGAGGGGAGGGAGACAACCCAGAGGGGAGGGAGACAGCCCAGAGGGGAGGGAGACAGGGCAGAGGGGAGGGAGACAGCCCAGAGGGGAGGGAGACAACCCAGAGTGGAGGGAGACAGCCCAGAGGGGAGGGAGACAACCCAGAGTGGAGGGAGACAGCCCAGAGGGGAGGGAGACAGCCCAGAGTGGAGGGAGACAGGGCAGAGGGGAGGGAGACAGCCCAGAGGGGAGGGAGACAACCCAGAGTGGAGGGAGACAGCCCAGAGGGGAGGGAGACAACCCAGAGGGGAGGGAGACAGCCCAGAGGGGAGGGAGACAGGGCAGAGGGGAGGGAGACAGCCCAGAGGGGAGGGAGACAACCCAGAGTGGAGGGAGACAGCCCAGAGGGGAGGGAGACAACCCAGAGTGGAGGGAGACAGCCCAGAGGGGAGGGAGACAGCCCAGAGTGGAGGGAGACAGGGCAGAGGGGAGGGAGACAGGGCAGAGGGGAGGGAGACAACCCAGAGGGGAGGGAGACAACCCAGAGTGGAGGGAGACAGCCCAGAGGGGAGGGAGACAACCCAGAGTGGAGGGAGACAGCCCAGAGGGGAGGGAGACAGCCCAGAGTGGAGGGAGACAGGGCAGAGGGGAGGGAGACAGGGCAGAGGGGAGGGAGACAACCCAGAGTGGAGGGAGACAGGGCAGAGGGGAGGGAGACAGCCCAGAGGGGAGGGAGACAGCCCAGAGTGGAGGGAGACAGGGCAGAGGGGAGGGAGACAAGGCAGAGGGGAGGGAGACAACCCAGAGTGGAGGGAGACAGGGCAGAGGGGAGGGAGACAGCCCAGAGGGGAGGGAGACAGCCCAGAGTGGAGGGAGACAGGGCAGAGGGGAGGGAGACAGGGCAGAGGGGAGGGAGACAGGGCAGAGGGGAGGGAGACAACCCAGAGTGGAGGGAGACAACCATACCCACACTCAAGCCACCCAGGATTGTTTTGTAAAAATAAATATTGTAAAATGGAATTTGAAAGGTTAAAGTCATATCCCACGGTGGGCCGGGAGGAATACTTTAAATAAAAGTGTGTTATTTTGCTATTTTTTTATGTTGTTGTTATAAAGCAAAATAAGAATATTAATGTTGATCAATATGATCAATTTTTTTTTAGAAAAATATGAAACAATTATAGAAGAATGTCAATACATTAGTATATCCTTACCACCATATGAAATAGTATCTTCTGTCTAGCTTACTAAATAGTATCTTCTGTCTCCCATAATAAATAGTAACATTTGCAGGATGTTAACAAAGATATATATGAAAAATGTTACTGGGTTGTCGGTCCGCTGTCTAATACATTAACATTTCTAAAACTGTCTGGTATTGACAATTAAATCACTATTTCTGGCATGAATATGTCAAGACGGAGAAGATCCCAATTTAGACACAATGTTGTCTAAACCCACTTCCTCTAAAAGATTCTGATACATCGGTTTGTCATTCAACCAATGACAAACAAAACTAGAGCTCTCCAAACTAGAGTAACGTAACTGTCACTCTACCAGAGTAACGACACAAATCATAGGACAAGTGTGACAGTGAAATAAAGTGCGTGAGTTGAAGTGAAATATTTAGAGAACAGGGAAGTAGGGATTGGGGTGAGGTTGGTTTCTACTTCTGTTGTGTTTGTTCTCTTCAGACCCAAACCAAACCTGACTACAACCATCCCACTCTCTCCAGATGTGTGGACCGAAACAGATGCCAAGCACATGCATACCATGCCTAAAAATTCACATGGGATTAACAAAGAGAAAGAAAGGAAAAACTAAATGAACAATACATCGTTTTTGTTATTTTTTCAATTGGCCAAACATGCTTCTTTTGCAACTGCTTTGCTTGAATTTTCAAAAAGATCCCATAAAGTACAGAAGAAGATCAATTATTGTAAAGTTGAGCAATGAGAGAAGAAGTCAAAGTAAGAAATGAAGCGGAAGGTGGGGGTGGGAGGGGGGCAAGTTTATCGAGGTGCTTTCTCCACCATTCTAACAGTCCATCGCTGCAATCTTCCATCAAGTTTTCTCTTGCGGGTCACATCCAGGGAGGCTGGCTACAGTGGCATGGGCCTTAAACTTCTTGATAATATTACGTACGGTGGAAACAGGAAACATCAAGGTCTCTGGAGGTGGACTTGTAGCCTTGAGATTGTCCATGCTCGGCTACAATGTTGTGTCTGACCTCCTCAGATAATTCTCTGGTTTTCTATCTTTTCTCCATGCTCATTGCGGTACAAACAGTGACACAAAACAGGAGAATGAGTCCTTTTCTCTATTCAAACTGGTTGAATTAGTGATTTTTATATTGCAGGCATCTGCAACTCACCACAGGTGAGTTCAATTCCAAAGTAAAGGAGAATTACTTCTAGAAGGTGCCAATAACATTGCCGGGGCCATTGTAGGATTTCTTTGTGGAATAAGCTAACATTGCTGTTGGACTTTTTAACTTAAAAGTTACTGGCCAAACTCTAGAGACTGTACAGCCTTTAGAGACTAGGCTTGTTCTGGTCGCTGTACAGCTTGTACACTTTTATTCACGCCGTATTTCCCTGTAGGTCTATGCTCTTACATACCAATATGCTTTAGACACACGTAGAGTTCAGTTCAACAATACCAGTCCTTATTGTAGGAATGGGACCAAGGAATAGGAAACCATAGATGTTGTCTATGTTGGGAACACCCATAGTCTTGTTGCTATGGTGACTATGATAATGAATTTGGTGTGTGTAAACGAATTCTTATGTTACGGTAGGCTTAAGCCGTGATCCACAGGACGAGTGAGTCATTCATCCGCTGTAGGACTCAGGTCTGGCACCACTGTCTTGTGTTGTGGGAACATTTCCATAGTGTGTGTGTGTGTGTGTGTTTGTGTGTGATTGTGTGTGATTTCCATGGGACCACAGAATAAACTAAAATGGCGGTCAGAATGTATAACTCATAACTAGTATTACTCAAGAAATATCTGGATATAGTCTCAGACAGTCACCAGCCACACATCACATGAGTCTCAGCACACAAGACAAGACTTAACTTTGGGATATTGTCCTTGAGTGTGCATCTACACTCCCCTATGTATGTATTTGGACAGTGAAACTATTAATATGGCTCTATACTCCAGCATTTTGAATTTGGGATCAAATGTTTCATATGATGCAACAGTACAGAATGTCACCTTATATTTGAGGGTATTTTCATGCATATCTGTTTTACCCTTTAGAACTGAAAGCACTTCATGTATCTAGTCCCCCCATTTGAATATGTCATAAATATTTGACAAATTCATGTGTACTGTAAGTGACAGAAATACATATTAAAATGGTAACCATGTATTTCCTTTTAATGTGGCATGAACACACCCAGTCATGATGTTGTCATCTGATT
This sequence comes from Salmo trutta, assembly GCF_901001165.1. Classification (NCBI taxonomy): domain Eukaryota; kingdom Metazoa; phylum Chordata; class Actinopteri; order Salmoniformes; family Salmonidae; genus Salmo; species Salmo trutta. Next base: position 4,442,865 of record NC_042959.1, on the reverse strand, counting down.
GTCAAACAAATCACCTCACAAAGTAAATACAAAACTTTTCAACTACTTTTTTTTTACAATATAAGTGAATTTGTCCAAAAACACACTTCTTCAAATTAGGGAACAAGATACATAAAGTGCCTTCATTTCTAAATGGTAAAAGAGATACAGTGCCTTGCGAAAGTATTCACCCCCTTGGCATTTTTCCTATTTTGTTGCCTAACAACCTGGAATTAAAAATGATTTTTGGGGGGTTTATATAATTTGATTTACACAACATGCCTAGCACTTTGAAGATGCAGAATATTTTTTCTTGTGAAATAAACAAGAAATAAGATAAAAAAACAGAAAACTTGAGTGTGCATAACTATTCACCCCCAAAGTCAATACTTTGTAGAGCCACCTTTTTCAGCAATTACAGCTGCAAGTCTCTTGGGGTATGTCTCTATAAGCTTGGCACATCTAGCCACTGGGATTTTTGTCAATTCTTCAAGGCAAAACTGCTCCAGCTCCTTCAAGTTGGATGGGTTCCGCTGGTGTGCAGCAATCTTTAAGTCATACCACAGATTCTCAATTGGATTGAGGTCTGGGCTTTGACTAGGCCATTCCAAGACATTTAAATGTTTCCCCTTTAACCACTGTTGCTTTAGCAATATGCTTAAGGTCATTGTCCTGCTGGAAAGTGAACCTCCGTCCCAGTCTCAAATCTCTGTAAGACTGAAACAGGTTTCCCTCAAGAATTTCCCTGTATTTAGCGCCATCCACCATTCCTTCAATTCTGACCAGTTTCCCAGTCCCTGCCGATGAAAAACATCTCCACAGCACGATGCTGACACCACCATGCTTCACTGTGGGCATGGTATTCTGGGGGTGATGAGAGATGTTGGGTTTGCGCCAGACATAGCGTTTTCCTTGATGGCCAAAAAGCTACATTTTTGTCTCATCTGACCAGAGTACCTTCTTCCATATGGTTGGGTAGTCTCCCACATGCCTTTTGGCGAACACCAAACGTGTTTGCTTATTTTTTTCTTTAAGCAATGGCTTTTTTCTGGCCACTCTTCCGTAAAGCCCAGCTCTGTGGAGTGTACGGCTTAAAGTGATCCTATGGACAGATACTCCAATCTCCGCTGTGGAGCTTTGCAGCTCCTTCAGGGTTTTCTTTGGTCTCTTTGTTGCCTCTCTGATTTAATACCCTCCTTGTCTGGTCTGTGAGCTTTGGTGGGCGGCCCTCTCTCGGCAGGTTTGTTGTGTATCCATATTCTTTCCATTTTTTAATAATGGATTTAATGGTGCTCCGTGGGATGTTCAAAGTTTCTGATATTTTTTTTATAACCCAACCCTGATCTGTACTTCTCCACAACTTTGTCCCTGACCTGTTTGGAGAGCTCCTTGGTCTTCATGGTGCTGCTTGCTTGGTGGTGCCCCTTGCTTAGTGGTGTTGCAAACTCTGGGGCCTTTCAGAACAGGTGTATATATACTGAGATCATGTGACAGATCATGTGACAGATCATGTGACACAGATTGCACAGAGGTGGACTTTAACTAATTATGTGACTTCTGAAGGTAATTGGTTGCACCAGATCTTATTTAGGGTCTTCATAGCAAAGGAGGTGAATACATATGCACGCACCACTTTTACTACAAAAAAATTCACAAGTAGTTTTTTTCATTTCACTTTACTATTTTGTGTATGTCCATTACACAAAATCCAAATAAAAATCTATTTAAATGACAATAATAATAATAATAATGCAACAAAATAGGAAAAACGCCACTATTGCAAGGCATTGTATGCATGAAAATGCCCTCAAATAAAAAGTGACATTAAGTCAAATCCAAAATGCTGGAGTATAGGGCCTAATTTACAAATGTTATCTTCACTGTACAAATACATACTGAGTGTATGTTCAGCAGTATGATAATGTGACATCCCTTTATCCAGGCACTGAACTGATAGCCTACAGTACAGTCCGGTCTTATTGACATTCATTTGTGTGATTATTAATCCTCTTCAGGGATTAAAGACGCTCAATCAATTTAAATCGAAACATATTTGTACAGCACTCTTTGCATAGCATTCACAAAATCGGCAAAATAAACCAGGCATGACCCACTACACTGCCTGAAGGAACCGGGCATGACCCACTACACTGCCTGGAGGAACCGGGCATGACCCACTACACTGCCTGAAGGAACCAGGCATGACCCACTACACTGCCTGAAGGAATTAGGCGTAAAGAGTCAGTCAGTTGTCCGTTGCCAAGACAGATTTACCGTTCTCAATATAAGATCAGTTCATTCTTCACGGTCCATTGGGAATACATTAATGTCAACAGTACAAGTTAGTGGGGAAAAAAATATGTTTGAACTCGGCTCCAACGGTCACCAGCCTATTGTAATGTGGAGGAACTACAGTGTATCCATAAGCTCTGGTCAAAGTAGTGCACTATGAAGGGTGTAGTAGAAAGTAGTGCACTATAAAGGGTGTAGTAGAAAGTAGTGCACTATGAAGGGTGTAGTAGAAAGTAGTGCACTATAAAGGGTGTAGTAGAAAGTAGTGCACTATGAAGGGTGTAGTAGAAAGTAGTGCACTATAAAGGGTGTAGTAGAAAGTAGTGCACTATAAAGGGTGTAGGAGAAAGTAGTGCACTATAAAGGGTGTGAAATAAAACTTGATTTGATGGTGGCATCGAGACATGTTTATTGGGAGGGAACTTAATGTGGCTGAGGTTGGCACACAGGACAGAGTAAAACAGAACAGAGTTAAGGTTGGAGCGAAGCAAAGCAAAGGCAGGTTAAGGCGTGGTGGTGCCAGGTCAGGGCGTTAGTAGTACCACCTGCAGCGGTAGTATAGGGGCCAGGTTAGGGCGTTAGTAGTACCGCCTGCAGCGGTAGTATAGGGGCCAGGTTAGGGCGCTAGTAGTACCACCTGCAGCGGTAGTATAGGGGCCAGGTTAGGGCGCTAGTAGTACCGCCTGCAGCGGTAGTATAGGGGCCAGGTTAGGGCGTTAGTAGTACCGCCTGCAGCGGTAGTAGAGGGGCCAGGTTAGGGCGTCAGTAATACCGCCTGCAGCGGTAGTATAGGGGCCAGGTTAGGGCGTTAGTAGTACCGCCTGCAGCGGTAGTATAGGGGCCAGGTTAGGGCGTTAGTAGTACCGCCTGCAGCGGTAGTATAGGGGCCAGGTTAGGGCGCTAGTAGTACCGCCTGCAGCGGTAGTATAGGGGCCAGGTTAGGGCGCTAGTAGTACCGCCTGCAGCGGTAGTATAGGGGCCAGGTTAGGGCGTTAGTAGTACCGCCTGCAGCGGTAGTATAGGGGCCATGTTAGGGCGTTAGTAGTACCGCCTGCAGCGGTAGTATAGGGGCCAGGTTAGGGCGCTAGTAGTACCGCCTGCAGCGGTAGTATAGGGGCCAGGTTAGGGCGTTAGTAGTACCACCTGCAGCGGTAGTATAGGGACCAGGTTAGGGCGTTAGTAGTACCGCCTGCAGCGGTAGTATAGGGGCCAGGTTAGGGCGCTAGTAGTACCGCCTGCAGCGGTAGTATAGGGGCCAGGTTAGGGCGTCAGTAATACCGCCTGCAGCGGTAGTATAGGGGCCAGGTTAGGGCGTTAGTAGTACCGCCTGCAGCGGTAGTATAGGGGCCAGGTTAGGGCGTTAGTAGTACCGCCTGCAGCGGTAGTATAGGGGCCAGGTTAGGGCGGAGTTCATGTATTCAACCTGGGTCATTGTCATTAGGCACCGAACAGAAGAAAACAGACTGAAACAGGGAGGGGTCTAAGATTAACTTGTCCAATAAGAAACAGTAGTTTTTGTCGCAAGACGTTTACAGTGCACTAATGTATACAACCCAGGTCAGGGCAGAGATCTTGTGGCCTATTGGTACGACACATTTGTTTATTAGGATTCCCATTAGCTTTTGTAGAGGCAGCAGCGACTCTTCCTGAGGTCCACAAAAACACAAAATATGACAAGTAACAAAACACGGGTACACTAACTAGGTTTCCATCCAATTGGCAACAGATATTCATGCTAATATTCTAAAATCCGCAATAAAACAATATGCACATTTTTCCACCAAAGATGTGTTTCTATCAAATTGACTTCTTGCAGATATAAGGCTGTGCGTAATGACGTAGTACACATAAAAATACCTTTTGCAGGTAAATTCCCATGTATATATGTAACAGTATAGCTTCCGTCCCTCTCCTCGCCCCAACCTGGGCTTGAACCAGGGACCCTCTGCACACATCAACAACTGACACCCTCGAAGCATCGTTACCCATCGCGCCATAAAAGCCACGGCCCATGCAGAGCAAGGGGAACAACTACTTCAGGTCTCAGAGCGAGTGACGTCACCCGATTGAAAAGCTATTGGCGCGCACCACCGCTAACTAATTAGCCATTTCACATCGGTTACATATACAAGTTAAATTACTTTCCATCGCGTTTGTAACTCTACTTCTATAGCGAGTGTGCCCGCTTTGTTATTGGCACGTGAGTCTACATTATGACATTATTATAGACAAAAGAGCGAGATTATTTTGTCAAACGGCAGCTAAACATCCATCATGTCACCAGAATAAGACCCTGAATATTTATTGGAAAGGAACATCAAGCTCATCACCGTGCTCTTTCACCACCCTGTAATCTGTAGACAAAAAAAACCCGGCATGATTTCCGAGTCATAGCGTGACTCCCAAGTTTACTTCGATATGATGGTTATTATATCAATATTTGCCCATAAATGCTTTTCCACCCCCATTTCTCGCATAATTAATTTTAATAACACAAAAAGATCCCACCTTGTCTAGCGTATTTTCTTTTGTCGACATTTTGGAAAGTTTACGGGAAAATGTCCTGTTTCCATCAGGTCATGACATTTTTTATCCGACATGTAGGCCTACTTTATTTACTCCCATAAAAAGGTTGGATGGAAACGTGGTTAGTAACCAGGTTCGGGGCGGCAGGTAGCCTAGTGGTTAGTAACCAGGTTCGGGGAGGCAGGTAGCCTAGTGGTTAGTAACCAGGTTCGGGGAGGCAGGTAGCCTAGTGGTTAGTAACCAGGTTCGGGGAGGCAGGTAGCCTAGTGGTTAGTAACCAGGTTCGGGACGGCAGGTAGCTTAGTGGTTAGTAACCAGGTTCGGGACGGCAGGTAGCCTAGTGGTTAGTAACCAGGTTCGGGGAGGCAGGTAGCCTAGTGGTTAGTAACCAGGTTCGGGGCGGCAGGTAGCCTAGTGGTTAGTAACCAGGTTCGGGGCGGCAGGTAGCCTAGTGGTTAGAGTGTAGGGGCGGCAGGTAGCCTAGTGGTTAGTAACCAGGTTCGGGGGTGGCAGGTAGCCTAGTAGTTAGTAACCAGGTCCGGGATGGCAGGTAGCCTAGTGGTTAGTAACCAGGTTCGGGGGTGGCAGGTAGCCTAGTGGTTAGTAACCAGGTTCGGGACGGCAGGTAGCCTAGTAGTTAGTAACCAGGTCCGGGACGGCAGGTAGCCTAGTAGTTAGTAACCAGGTCCGGGACGGCAGGTAGCCTAGTGGTTAGTAACCAGGTTCGGGGCGGCAGGTAGCCTAGTGGTTAGTAACCAGGTTCGGGGCGGCAGGTAGCCTAGTGGTTAGAGTGTAGGGGCGGCAGGTAGCCTAGTGGTTAGTAACCAGGTTCGGGGGTGGCAGGTAGCCTAGTAGTTAGTAACCAGGTCCGGGATGGCAGGTAGTCTAGTGGTTAGTAACCAGGTTCGGGGGTGGCAGGTAGCCTAGTGGTTAGTAACCAGGTTCGGGACGGCAGGTAGCCTAGTAGTTAGTAACCAGGTCCGGGACGGCAGGTAGCCTAGTAGTTAGTAACCAGGTCCGGGACGGCAGGTAGCCTAGTGGTTAGTAACCAGGTCCGGGACGGCAGGTTGCCTAGTGATTGGAGCGTTGGACTAGAAACTGAAAGGTTGCTAGATTGAATCCCTCAGCTGACCAGGTAAAAATCTGTTGTTCTGCCCCTGAACAAGACAGTTAACCCACTGTTTCTAAGCCATCACTGAAAATAAGAATTAGTTCTTAATTTACTTGCCTCGTTAAATTGAGAAAAAAAAGTAACGATTGAATGTCTCAACCAGGCTGATGGAAACAGGAAATGCCGGTAGTTTTATAAATGCCTACAGACAATATGTTCGTTTGACATTAATTAAAATTAATTATAGATAAATTACAGCGGAAACGCCTTTATGGGCAAATATTGATATAATAACCATCATATCGAAGTAAACTTGGGAGTCACACGATGACATGTTGTGTGGTCCTCCCGCTACGACTCACCGTCAAAAGCATGCAGTTTATTAGTCTACAGATGAAATAAATGATAAACTTCACAGGGTGGTGAAACAGTAAAGGAGATGAGATTGATCCTCTTTTCCAATAAATATAGAGTCTTATTCTGGTGACGTGATGATCGATGATTGGCTGCCGTTTGACAAAATAAAATATCACTTTTATCCATAACAATGTCATCATGTATGTAGGCTACCCGCACTGTATGTGTGAGCTGTTGACTAGAGCGCATGTCCCAAAACCAGTGAGCACATGTGCTATATAACGCAACAGTTTTTGTGACAAAACCATCAGTAGAGTTGAAAATGCGAAGGAAAACCATTTAACTTGCTTTTTTTTTTCTTTTTTCTAAACATTGGAATTTAACAAAAAGTTATTTGTATGTGCATTACGTCATCACCCACAACCTTTTATACGCAATGAGTTAGTTTGATGGAAACATCTCTGGACGGGAAAATGCCTTTATTGTTTTATGTAGATTTTAAAATATTGTGACGACGCTGGGTTTATAAACGCGGAAATCGACTCTGCCGATAGCGCGTCGGGCTAGAAGGTCGAGGGTTCGAGACCTGCTCCCTGCCTGTTTCATTACAATATTCATCAGAAAATTTGCCAGTCACACAAATTTAAAATACGATATACCACTTTTTTTTTTTAAATAATACAAACAATAACAAAAATTCGTTTCTGTGTGTTTGTGTCCCATCACAGTCACCACCATTTCAGGAGATGTGGTTGTGTGTTTTTTTTCTTGGTGATTTTACCGTTTTCTACAGTAGTGGTAGTATAATACTGGGCTTTGTTGTGAATTCATTTTGGAATTGGGGACTGTGAAGAGACCCCTGGTGGCATGTCTTGTGGGGTATGTATGGGTGTCTGAAAATGTATGCTATTTGATTATGCAGAAATATGGAATTTTCATTCCAGTAATTTTTCCTCACGGAAAGTAGAAGAGAAATAGTTCATCTCGCCAACCGTCAAAAACAAAAAGACTGACATGCATGTAGTTGGACTGGTGAGATGAATTGAAAACACTCCCTGCACTGCCACTTAGTGCATGGAGATGTAAGTGAAGCCTGAGGCCTTGACAATATGCAACGTATGCAAAGGATCTGTTCTGTGTGTGGTGGTTAGACCTGAATGTTGACTGTTGGTGATGGTATTTTCTTTGTACTTCCACTTGAGGACAAACCAAAAGTATGTGGACACCTGCTCGCCGAACATCTTTTCCAAAACCATGGGCATTAATATGGAGTTGGTCCCCCTTTGCTGCTATAAACAGCCTCCACTCTTCTGGGAAGGCTTTCCACTAGATGTTGGAATATTGCTGTGAGGACTTGCTTCCATTCAGCCACGAGCATTAGTGAGGTTGGGGCACTGTTGTTGGGCGATTAGGCCTGGCTCGCAGTCTGTGTTCCAATTCTTCCCAAAGGTGTTCAATGGAGTTGAGGTCAGGGCTCTGTGCAGGCCAGTCAAGTTCTTCCACACCGATCTCGACAAAACATTTCTGTATGGACCTTGCTTTGTGCACAGGGGCATTGTCATGCTGAAACAGCAAAGGGCCTTCCCCAAACTGGGGAACAACAAAGTTGGAAACACAGAATCATCTAGAATGTCATTGTATGCTGTAGCGTTAAGATTTCCCTTCACTGGAACTAAGGGGCCTGAACCATGAAAAACAGCCCCAGACCATTATTCCTCCTCCACCAAACTTTACAGCTGGCACTATGCATTGGGGCAGGTGGTTTTCTCCTGGCAACCGCCAAACCCAGATTCTTCTGTCAGACTGCCAGATGGTGAAGACTGATTCATCACTCCAGAGAATGCGTTTCCACTGCTCCAGAGTCCAATGGAGGTGAGCTTTTCAACACTCCAGCCGACGCTTGGCATTTCACATGGTGATCTTAGGCTTGTGTGCGGCTGCTCGACCATGGAAACCCATTTCATGAAGTTCCCGACGAACTGTTCTTGTGCTGTTGCTTCCTTGCAGCCGAGGACAGATTTTTATGTGCTACAGCACTCGGCGGTCCCGTGTTGTGAGCTTGTGTGGCCCTTGTTGCTCCTAGATGTTTCCACTTCACAATAAAAGCACCTACAGTTAACCCGGGTTAGCTCTAGCAGGGCAGAAATTTGACAAACTGACTTGTTGGAAAGGTGGCATCCTATGATGGTGCCACGCTGAAAATCACAGAGCTCTTCAGTAAGGCCATTCTGTCAATGTTTGTCTATGGAGATTGCATGGCTGTGTGCTCGATTTTATACAACTGTCAGCAACGGGTGTGGCTGAAATAGCCGAATCCACTCATTAGAAGGGGTGTCCACATACTTTTGTATATAGAGTGTAGCAGGAAAAGGGTGGACCAACTGCATATTAATGCCCATGACTTTGGAATGACTTAGTCATGTAGTGCATCCAATCCAAGGGGTTGTACATCCCCTGGTGGACAAACAAAAATACTGCACCATCACCATTTTGACCCACCCATCTACCCCCACCCCCCCAAAAAAGTTTTGCTCATTTAAATACCAAAGCTGCCATTTTGTAGCCTTTGTTTTGAAACTAGCTCCAGATATGAATGACTTTATTTGACTAATTTAAAAACTTCTAAATCCTTTTGATGTATTCAGATGAAATCAAATTATTTTCATGTAGCACATAAAATGAATGCAAATTAAATCGTATACATTTTTTCTCAATACACCCTATGAGCCCTGGTCAAAAGTAGCACCCTCCAGAGTGGCGCTAAGGTCTAAGGCACTGCATCTCAGTGCTAGAGGTGTTACTACAGACCCTGGTTCAATTCCAGGCTTTATCACAACCAGCTGTGATTAAGGGGTTTCATAGGGCGGCGCAAAATCATCCCAGCGGTGTCTGGGTTTGGCCGTCATCGTAAATAATTATTTGTTTTTAACTGACTTGCCTAGTTAAATAAAAAAATGTAACCTTGAAGTATAAGGAATATGGTGCTACTTGGGACAGATCCAGTGGAGGGAAGGGAGAATCCTAAGGTGGAGAGACGGGAGAATCCTAAGGTGGAGGGACGGGAGAATCCTAAGGTGGAGAGACGGGAGAATCCTAAGGTGGAGAGACGGGAGAATCCTAAGGTGGAGGGAAGGGAGAATCCTAAGGTGGAGAGAAGGGAGAATCCTAAGGTGGAGAGACGGGAGAATCCTAAGGTGGAGAGAAGGGAGAATCCTAAGGTGGAGGGACGGGAGAATCCTAAGGTGGAGGGAAGGGAGAATCCTAAGGTGGAGGGAAGGGAGAATCCTAAGGTGGAGAGACGGGAGAATCCTAAGGTGGAGAGAAGGGAGAATCCTAAGGTGGAGAGAAGGGAGAATCCTAAGGTGGAGAGACGGGAGAATCCTAAGGTGGAGGGAAGGGAGAATCCTAAGGTGGAGAGAAGGGAGAATCCTAAGGTGGAGGGAAGGGAGAATCCTAAGGTGGAGGGAAGGGAGAATCCTAAGGTGGAGGGAAGGGAGAATCCTAAGGTGGAGGGAAGGGAGAATCCTAAGGTGGAGAGACGGGAGAATCCTAAGGTGGAGAGAAGGGAGAATCCTAAGGTGGAGAGAAGGGAGAATCCTAAGGTGGAGGGAAGGGAGAATCCTAAGGTGGAGAGAAGGGAGAATCCTAAGGTGGAGAGACGGGAGAATCCTAAGGTGGAGAGAAGGGACTGTTACTCAGACTGGTACCCCGGCTAAAACCGAAAGGAAATTCAGGCTTAAAAACAGGGTAGCTAGGTGATGGGATACAACAAGGCCACAAAACAAAAATGATCTAAAGTAAAACAAGTCATCTACCATTACTTTTTTTTGGGGGGGGGGGGGGAATTCCATCACCAAAAAACAAATTCAGAAAATGGCATTGTGGAAAACATGTTTATTTGTCAACTCAAAACAACCGCTTCTGTTGGGACCATTGAGACACAATCCACTCATACTGAAGATCAGTTAGAGAAGGTCCAAGTGCAGTTTAAGGTGGTTGAATGTCCTTAGGTTAAGGTGTTGATGTATAATGGCGGACGTATAGGGGTCATGGTGCCATCATCCTCCACGCTGCTCACTTGAAGCACTTGCCCTGGTTAAAGGGTTTTCCTACATGTTTGAATTCTCCCTCCCAAGCGAAATACTCCTTGACCATGGTCTTGGTTTCGTCGCTGTCGGGGTCCAGTTTGCGCCAGGCGTAAGACTCGTAATCGATCTGCCAGTCATCAGACAGCTACACAGGGAGAGAGAGATGATAGGTGGTCAACTAAACGCAAGCATACAATCATTGAATACCCAACATTGGGACAGAAGAATGAACCTGTAGGGTTTATAAATGCTTGGTGAGACTAACAAGATTAACCAAGTCACTCAAATTGTATACAGTTGTAGCACATGGTTCTCCAAGAGCACGTTTTCAATTCAGAACTGCAGTAGACCTCCCAATTCTCTCTGATGCCCAGTTCTCCAGACACAGATCAACTTCAGTCCAGGACTAAAAAGCTTGGTCAAGGGAACATTTAAATGTTTAATCCTGGTCTACGCTTAATATAAGTCTGGGAAAACAGTTCCCAGTTTATCCCCAAGACTGTTCAGTCAACTTTATTATTCCACAGGGGAATAATGGACAAGAATTGTCTACTAAATGACCTTCCACCCCAAGGGGAATCAGAAACTCACAGTGAAAGCTAAATCCTGTCCTCTGAAGATCCAGATTCCAGAAATGCTACTGTCGTTGTTCCCGCCGAACAGGATCACACTGGCAAAGCCGTTCTTGCGGAGTTTGTCAAGTCGCTGGAACATTCCTGAAAGATGAAGCAGCTCTCAGTACCCCCCAGACTCCAACATTCCATTTTTGACAATGATTGCTACATGTGAAATCCTTGACGAAATACACAGCTGTATGCGGCGTGAAAAGTGAGATTAACATGAAAGTTAAACCTTTACTATCGAGTCGTCCCTACGAACTGTTGACATAACCATCACATTACAGTACAACGTACATGGATCACACTACTTCTGAAATTATCAGCTGGAGTCTGATACGTGTGGAGCTATGACTCTATTCTACATCTCACCCATGAGGTTGCAGCTCATGAAGGTTGTGGATCTGTGGGTATAGAGCCTATGGATGGCTGTGGTATGGATGGCTGTGGGTGTCGAGCCTATGGATGGCTGTGGGTGTCGAGCCTATGGATGGCTGTGGGTGTCGAGCCTATGGATGGCTGTGGGTGTCGAGCCTATGGATGGCTGTGGGTGTCGAGCCTATGGATGGCTGTGGGTGTCGAGCCTATGGATGGCTGTGGGTGTCGAGCCTATGGATGGCTGTGGGTGTCGAGCCTATGGATGGCTGTGGGTGTCGAGCCTATGGATGGCTGTGGGTGTCGAGCCTATGGATGGCTGTGGGTGTCGAGCCTATGGATGGCTGTGGGTGTCGAGCCTATGGATGGCTGTGGGTGTCGAGCCTATGGATGGCTGTGGGTGTCGAGCCTATGGATGGCTGTGGGTGTCGAGCCTATGGATGGCTGTGGGTGTCGAGCCTATGGATGGCTGTGGGTGTCGAGCCTATGGATGGCTGTGGTAGGTATCTCACCCATGATGAGGTTGCAGCTCATGAAGGTCATGGTAAGCTCCTCGGGGTATTTGTACTCGCCGTACCAGATGGAATAGCCCTCCTTGTCAAAGTGTTCCCAGAAGTGGGGCACGGCTACAGTCAGCGTGTCCTCGTTAGAGTACTTCCTCTTAAACTCGTCCATGACAAACGCACTGCAGGAAGGAGGAGAGAGGAATCATGAGAACAGGGGGAGAGACTAGTCACCTAATAACTCAGAGGTTAATATATACAGTGCATTCGCGAAAGTATTCAGACCCCTCAACTTTTTCCCACATTCTTACTTTACAGCCTTACTCTAAAATGGATTAATTCAATTCATGTTTTCCCTCATCCATCTACACACAACACCCCATAATGACAAAGTGAAAAACAGTTTAAAAATATTATTAGTAATGTCCTGCAGTAATATCCCACAGGGCTAATGGCAGTAGATTTGAGGGTAAAGCTAATGAGGCATTTCTAACGACTAGAGCCCCCCAGAGACGAGTCCGTCAGGATAGACCTCAGTACTAGAGCCCCCAGAGACCATCAGGATAGACCTCAGTACTAGAGCCCCCCAGAGACCGTCACGATAGACCTCAGTACTAGAGCCCCCCAGAGACGAGTCCGTCAGGATAGACCTCAGTACTAGAGCCCCCCAGAGACCGTCACGATAGACCTCAGTACTAGAGCCCCCCAGAGACGAGTCCGTCAGGATAGACCTCAGTACTAGAGCCCCCCAGAGACGAGTCCGTCAGGATAGACCTCAGTACTAGAGCCCCCCAGAGACGAGTCCGTCAGGATAGACCTCAGTACTAGAGCCCCCCAGAGATGAGTCCGTCGGGATAGACCTCAGTACTAGAGCCCCCCAGAGACGAGTCCATCGGGATAGACCTCAGTACTAGAGCCCCCCAGAGACCATCAGGATAGACCTCAGTACTAGAGCCCCCCAGAGACCATCAGGATAGACCTCAGTACTAGAGCCCCCCAGAGACGAGTCCGTCAGGATAGACCTCAGTACTAGAGCCCCCCAGAGAGGAGTCCGTCAGGATAGACCTCAGTACTAGAGCCCCCCAGAGACCATCAGGATAGACCTCAGTACTAGAGCCCCCCAGAAACCATCAGGATAGACCTCAGTACTAGAGCCCCCAGAGATGAGTCCATCAGGATAAACCTCAGGTTTTTACCAAGTGGAGTATTCCAGTAAGCAAGATTATTATTCAACTAATTTATAGCCACATGTAATTTAGGATTTTATGGTTGATTAAAGGGGATTTTGGTTGTCAAAAGCGGGATTTTCCTGCGTTTTATATTTACACAAACACTGCAGTTCCACACTGAGGTTGGAATAACAGTGACATTTTGAACATATTAATGCCCTTTTAGTGTAGGAACTGTTTGGGAATGTTTTATTAAGCCTGAAATATCAGCCTGTTTTGGTGTGATGGAGTTGTGGCCTGCCTGGTGACATCACTTAGCATTAAATTAGTTAATAAAACAATAAGAGAACTTCAAAACTCTCTGCCAATAACATCTCATCTGCCACCCAAACAGTCCTTGCTTGAGAAATTGCTCTTTGCTACAACGCTAGTTTTGTTCATTTTTGGCCCATTCAATTGAAAACAAATCACAGTAAGGTACTTAATTGTTACCCAGAAATGATTTGATATTGAGATAAAAACGGCAGCATTGGTCCTTTAAAAAAGAAAAAAGCTACATATGTACAAGATAGTTACGCCATGATAATTTTAAGTCTATTCCTCAAAAACGATTCAGTTATTTCAAGCAACTTTGGACAGCTGGCCAACTCACTGATCCAGCCTTCTGGAACAGCCCCCAGTCCTCAAAGGTGTTTGAAAGAAGGTTAAAGATTGGCTTTTTTAAACGAACCAGAAAATCTATAGTTATTTCTGGTTGCTAATCAAAGTTACCTGGCTAACTCATTGATCCAGCTTTATAATATACCCCCTTTTTGAATCAATGAGTTAGCCAGCTAACTTGGATAAACAACCCAAAATAACTTTTGTTTTTCTGGTTCATTAAGAAAGCTAAACTTTATTTTTTTTGCAGGGAGTCTCATTGATATCTATTTTATGGGGGAGCCCTACATCACCACAATTTATAAATATAACATAATACAAATACACAAGATTACAAAAATTCTCCAAGTGTTTTAAATTGTTGAGTCAATTACACCATGACAAGCTTATTTTAACATTTAAAAAAAAAAAGTTACATCACAATATTTAGGCAAGTTAGCTGGCTAACTCATTAATCCAGCTTCGCAAGTATAACCCTCAGGTCTGATGTATGTGGAAATATGATGTACCTCTTTGGCAGGTGAGCGAAAGGGTCCTTTGTTTTGGGTTCTGAAGCCAGAGCTGCTTCACACTCGTCCATTTCCTCCTCAGCAGGGGCAGCTTCCTTCTCTTCCTTCTTCTTCTTATCCTTCTTCTCCTGAGGTTTGCCTGCCTCCTTTCCAGCTTTCTCTTTCTTGGGAGGGGTGTCTTTCTTGGGAAGGCCGTCTTTCTTGGGCTGCATGTCAGTGAACTTTTTGGCTGGAGAATAAAGACATTCAATAACAAATCCAGTGTAGTGTACTACACCGAGTGTTTCCTTGTGTTTGCATCTTTCAACATCAAAACAAACGTTATTACCATTAGACCACAATATTAGCATACATCAGTGCTTGAAGAGGGACGTACAGGCACCGCTCATAATATATCAACTATTGTCCCAGGTCTTCTAGTCAGATTATTGTAGACTGGGTCTACTTTAACCTGTGCCAAAGTCCTGTGTCATTCTCCCAAGGATTAGATTTCACAACGAGGGGGATGCCTCTGTCATGATAGTACGGTCTTGGGTGGGTGACAAATTACTTCATATAAAACTTTTCAAATCTTCTCCATGAAAACAAACTCCCAATTATTTTTCATTTAGACATCTATCAAAATGTGTCAAAATGTGCAGAAAATACAACACAATGCATCATAGAAAACTAAATGTTTTATATAATGGAACTAGAACATGTGGAAGAATCCCTTCTTCTACAGTTGGTCCTTACGATCAAACTGAGCCATCTTGTCGCAGAGCTTGACCTCGCCGAGCACGGTCTTGAACTGGGGCTGGTTGACGCAGGTCTGGAACCAACGGGTCACGTTGGGGAAAGGTTGGCGGAAGGAAGGCTCAAGGACCTACAGGAGGAGGAGAGGGACATTTAAAAGACACACGGACAGCTCCACTACTCTAAACAAAAGATGCAGCATTTAGGCTAATGTTTCCCATACATTGGTCATGTTTGTAGATAGAGGTGATATGTGTAGTCATAAGGGTAGGCTAAGTCATAAGACATCAAAGCCATATCGTACAGTTTCCCGGACCCAGATTAAGCCTAGTCCTGAATTCAAAACCCTTTCATTCTTTTTTTCAATCTCCATTGAGTGTGTTTTAGGGTTACCCCGTCTCTGGTAAACCATCCTGAATGGAACACTAGTGTGTTGTAGTCCATCACTAGGGTTACCCCGTCTCTGGTAAACCATCCTGAATGGAACACTAGTGTGTTGTAGTCCATCACTAGGGTTACCCCGTCTCTGGTAAACCCTCCTGAATGGAACACTAGTGTGTTCTAGTCCATCACTAGGGTTACCCCGTCTCTGGTAAACCATCCTGAATGGAACACTAGTGTGTTGTAGTCCATCACTAGGGTTACCCCGTCTCTGGTAAACCCTCCTGAATGGAACACTAGTGTGTTCTAGTCCATCACTAGGGTTACCCCGTCTCTGGTAAACCATCCTGAATGGAACACTAGCGTGTTCTAGTCCATCACTAGGGTTACTGTCTCTGGTAAACCATCCTGAATGGAACACTAGTGTGTTCTAGTCCATCACTAGGGTTACCCCGTCTCTGGTAAACCATCCTGAATGGAACACTAGCATGTTCTAGTCCATCACTAGGGTTACTGTCTCTGGTAAACCATCCTGAATGGAACACTAGCGTGTTCTAGTCCATCACTAGGGTTACTGTCTCTGGTAAACCATCCTGAATGGAACACTAGCGTGTTCTAGTCCATCACTAGGGTTACCCCGTCTCTGGTAAACCATCCTGAATGGAACACTAGTGTGTTCTAGTCCATCACTAGGGTTACTGTCTCTGGTAAACCATCCTGAATGGAACACTAGTGTGTTGTAGTCCATCACTAGGGTTACTGTCTCTGGTAAACCATCCTGAATGGAACACTAGTGTGTTCTAGTCCATCACTAGGGTTACTGTCTCTGGTAAACCATCCTGAATGGAACACTAGTGTGTTCTAGTCCATCACTAGGGTTACTGTCTCTGGTAAACCATCCTGAATGGAACACTAGTGTGTTCTAGTCCATCACTAGGGTTACTGTCTCTGGTAAACCATCCTGAATGGAACACTAGCGTGTTCTAGTCCATCACTAGGGTTACTGTCTCTGGTAAACCATCCTGAATGGAACACTAGCGTGTTCTAGTCCATCACTAGGGTTACCCCGTCTCTGGTAAACCATCCTGAATGGAACACTAGCGTGTTCTAGTCCATCACTTGGGTTACTGTCTCTGGTAAACCATCCTGAATGGAACACTAGCGTGTTCTAGTCCATCACTAGGGTTACTGTCTCTGGTAAACCATCCTGAATGGAACACTAGCGTGTTCTAGTCCATCACTAGGGTTACTGTCTCTGGTAAACCCTAATGGAACACTTCCCTATATAAAGTGCACTTAATAGGGAGCCAATATGAGACACAGCCTATGTTTAAATATAAAGGTTCCCTGATTCAACAAGCCATTGATTAGTTAACTGAAGCAAAATGTGTGCAGTTCAAGAGGTACTTTCTTGAGGAATGGATATGGAAACGCCCACCTAGACTAAGTCAGAGGACATGAAGCCCCTAGGTATTTGTTGTCATAACAGTAAAACAGAATATCAAACCTGTTTATAGAGCCAGATCATGCTGCAGGCCACGCTGATGTCAGCCAGGCTGACTCTCTCTCCAACCAGGAAGGTCCTGGTGTTGAGGTGATGGTTGAGGACAGACAGAACCTTCTTTACCTCCTCCTTGGCCTGCTCTGTTGCCTGGGGGGGCAATGCATTACATTTACAATGGATACATTACACTGTGCAAGTCTAGAGGCTACAGGGTGAGAGACATAGCAAATATTTGAGCATTGAGCAGAGTAACCTTAAACCAGAACAGATAAGTTAGCTCCTAAGACACTTAGAAATTTGTTTAGGTGACTAATGCTATGTCATGTTATACTACCAGTGTGAAGTTACGTTGCCCATTGCCTCCACCTTCTGAATTTAAAAAAAAATTCATGCAGCACATTAGATGCTTGCTATAGTATGTGACTTAACATTCTCTAGGTGTTGTGAGAGATACAGTAACAGCAATACAGACTATGGGTGTGAACGTTACAACCAAATTGGGATGGTTAGCGCCCCCCCCCCCCCACCAAAATGTAAGATCACAGTGGAGATATCACAAAACATGTTCTGTGTTATAGCCCAAATAGACGATAGGCTATGAAGGCCTGGAGAAAGTTTACATTAAATAACTTCTAGAATAATGTAAATAAAACTAGAGGAAGAGGTGAACTTTAAAACTACTTTGGTAAATTTGTAGGTAAATATTATTAGTTATGTCCTGCAGTAATATCCCACAGGGGTAAAGAGAGCCGTCCGTCACGATAGACCGCAGTACTAGAGCCACCCAGAGAGCAGTCCGTCACGATAGACCTCAGGACTAGAGCCCCCCCAGAGAGCAGACCTCAGTACTCAGATGTTTAACAAAACAAATACCATTTGTACCCAGTGGAATATTCCAGAAAGCAGGATTTCTGCAAACAGCTAGTCTGTCTTTTTTTTAGCATGTTGTGGCGAAAATAAATCCGTATTAGACTAATGCTAAATCGCTAGTTAGCTGGCTAGCTAATACATGTACTGAGTCAGAGCACACTTAGCTAGGCAATATAGCCTGATACCAGTGCTGCTGTAGGCTTATATTAGCATGTTGCTTGTGCAACATTATCTTCTAAATCAGGGACAATTAGGCAAATGCATGAATTTGTTAGCTAGCTACATAAAGTAGGCGAAAAAGAAAAAATATTTTGCTGATAAACAATGAGTGGCTGGTAGATTAATTTAGATTAAAAAGGTTAAATTTCCCACCATGGTTGTGATATCTGATCATCTACAGTGTAATTCCAGTAGCTGCATCAGTATACAGTGATAAACAGTACATACCTGTTTGTTGAACTGCATGATTCCCAAGGTAGGGAAGACCCATGCAGAAGCTGGAGGGATGATTTCAGCATCAGCGAAGCTCACCCACTGAAGCACCTGGGACTGGGCCTGGGGACTGCTGCCACGCAGGGCCTCATTGCTCACTGGAGGAGAAGACAGTACATACGATGAGAATGTGGGCACAGATCTTAACAAGGTAATGCCGTCCCGAAGGGCAGTGAATCCATGGAAAGTGCTGCATGATCTGTATCTTTTCAATCCATGTTTACAAAAAAAAAAGGTGGATATGGCGATTTGGTGGACATTCCAGCCCCATTGGCCTTAGAAAACACAGTCCAGTCATGACTTGTATCAAGGATCAGAGCAGATACTCTACCAGTAGGGCTTTCCCACTGAAGCACTGGTGTTACTCCTTATAAAACACCTTGGTGCTGTACCAGGGAAATTGAGTCTCCAATTCTAAGGATGGAACTACCAACTTGGGTCAAGAGCCTGTGAACCATATAAACAGTTGCCATTGATAAGGAAAAAGATTCAAGTGTTACGTTAACTGTTTGCTAACAGTAGTAGTCCCACCCCACCCCCTTCAATAATTTCAGCATTTACCAACGTTTAAGCATAAGAGTTTAACACCGCCATCTCGCACAATACAAGAATAAAAACTCGCCTTGTTTAACTTTAACAATAAACTACCTAGTTAGGTGATAAAAGCTGACAGTAGTTTTCCTATTCAAATCTGGATCCTGGGAAGCAGTTAGCGTTAACGCTGGGACCGCTGATATATGTCCAG
Source organism: Salmo trutta (assembly GCF_901001165.1). Lineage (NCBI taxonomy): Eukaryota > Metazoa > Chordata > Actinopteri > Salmoniformes > Salmonidae > Salmo > Salmo trutta. Next base: position 4,423,952 of record NC_042959.1, on the reverse strand, counting down.
GGATCCTAGCTCAAACAAGGTGGTAATACATTGGCAAAGCAGCTAGCCTAGCTGCTAGCTATGAAGCTAGAGAACCAGGGCTACTATTGCTGGATACAAAGCACGCTAAGCTGGATACCAAGCACGCTAAGCTGTTAGCCCTTGTGGCTAGGACCAGCGATTTCAATTTGTCTCGGTTTAAGGATCACAGATTAATAGAGTTTTCTGCTGGCGTCTCATTTCACGGAGTGAATAGAGGGCTCGTCCTACTATCACGCTTCCGAAAAAAGACGAGGATTACATCTCTGCTGGGAAGGTACATGAACTCTTGGAGAAGCAGAAAGTTTTCTATAAGGAAATGATACTTCAGCAGAAAAATAACTTTAAAAGCTTCATACAAATGATCATGGATTCTACCAACGGCTGGACGACCTAACTAAAGATGTACAAGACATTAAAACAAGCCTTCAGTTCACACAGAAGGATGTGGATGTATTGAAGACCACACAGGATACACTTTCCAGAAATTGTTCCTCTATGCGGAATGAAATCACCAGTTAGGGAGGGCCTCCAGAACATGTCTGGGAAGGCTGATTACCTGGATGGAGAATGCAGGAGAAATCATCTTGTAATAGATGATATCCAGGAGAGCCGAAGTGAGACATGGGCTGAATCAGAGGTCAAAGTTCAAAAGCTGTTTTTTTATGAGGAGCTACAATTGGATCAACAGGTAGAGCTGGAACGTGCTCACCGGTCTGGGAAACCAGGGGTCACTAGTGGTGAGAATGGAACCAGACCCAGGCCAATTGTAGGGAAATTCCTCAGGTTCAAGGATAAGCTTGCAGTCCTTGAAAAAGCCAATCGCCTTAAAGGGTCCTTCATCTTCATCAATGAGGATTTCTCAGATTCAGTCCGTCAAAGAAGAAAGGAACTAATACCAGCCATGAAGGCTGCAAGAGAACGAGGTGACACAGCATATCTGAGGTATGACAAACTGACTGTTTACCCTCCCTCCCATGGAGTTAGGAGGAGCGACAGACGAGTAATTTCAGCCCTGCATAAACACACCGAGTATCTCTCTCTCAGATTCCAACTACTGATTTATGTTTGGACATATACTGTAAATCTACCAAAGAAAGGTCTGTTAATTGCTCACTTGAATATACGCAGTTTAAAGGAACAAAATTCATGAAATATACTGTCTAGTGCAGTCAAACAATATTGATGTATTGGTAATATCAGAGACTCACTTGGACTCTTCTTTTGAGGATGTTGAGATCTCTATACATGGATACAATTTGTTCAGGAGGGACAGACATATATATGGGGGTGGAGTTGCAGTTTACATCGAGTCACATTCCAATAAAACAACGTAAGGACTTAATGTTGAATGGATTAGAGGCGCTATGGGTACATGTGTATTGACCACTTTTAAAACCTATAGTAGTTGGTTGCTGCTATAGGCCACCTAGTGCTGATGTGAAATATCTTGATGTAATTTGCAAAATGTTGGATAAGGTATCTTATGAAAATAGGGAAATATATTTTTTGGGAGATATGAATATGGATTTTTTTTAATACAAACTGTCCAAAGATTCTGTTGCAACTGAATGTAACCTGACCCAAGTTATGACATTACCAACCAGAATGTTCACTAATAGGTCTGGTATTACATCATCAACTTGTATCGATCACATTTTTACTAACAATGGCTGAACGTTGTTCTAAAGCTGTATCAGTGGCACTAGGTTACAGTGATCATAACTTGGTTGAACTCACTAGGAAAACTAAAATACCAAAGTCTGGCCCTAAAATAAATCTACCGCAGGTCCTCCAGAGGGTTCAATCAGGACTAATTTGTGAATGAGATTAAGAATGTTAAATGGTTAGAAGTGTGTAGTAAGGACGATCCTGAAATGTCACTAAATTTGTTTATGAAATTATTTATGAGTATAGCTGATAAGCACGCCCCTTTAAGAAAATGCACTGTGAGGTCAAACGGTGCCCCATGGATTGATGATGAGCGGAGAAATTTTATAATTCAACGTTATGATGCCAGAAAAGTAGCAGATAAATCTAGTACTTTGTTTGATGAGCAAAGTTATTGTAAATTAAGAAATCTTGTGACCATCTAAACAAAGGAAAGAAGAAGGGATTCTATCAGCACAAAATTGATGAAGTAAAGAGTGATGGGGAAAAAAAATGGAGAACGTTGAACGCTATTACGGGTAGGGAAATTCAAACATGTCTGCGTCTTTTATTGAATCAGAGGGTATATTTATTACAAAACCACATGACATCGCAAACTACTTTAATATTTTACAGGCAAAGTGGACAAGTTGAGGAATGCTATGATTCCAACTGATGGCTCCATGTCATACACCCTTATAAAAGACTGTATCATGAAGGAGAAGCAATGCAGGTTTGAATTTCACCAAGTAGAAAGGATGCGGTTGTCTCTTTCAGATGACAAGGCACCTGGTACAGATAGTCTGGACACCAATTTGCTTAGAATTACAGCTAACCAAATATCTAGCCCAATCTCTCATATTTTTAATAAGTGCTTGATGTATGGGGTGTGCCCAGAAGTCTGGAAAGAGTCAAAGGTTATTCCACTACCTAAGGATAAAAAAAATCTGCATTCACTGGTTCTAATAGTCAGCCTATAAACTTGCTGCCTGTGTTAGGTAAATTATATCTGTACAAATCAAGGATTATTTCTCATGTAGTGGTCTGATAACTGGTTTCCAGTATGCATACAAAGGGCATTTTACGAGTACGGCCTTAGCACAAATGACAGATGATTGGTTAAAGAGTATGAATGATAGGAAGTTAGTTGGTGCAGTGTTGCTGGATTCCAGTGCTGCTTTTTATGTAATTAATCATGAACTGTTACTAGGAAAACTCAAATGTTATGGTTTTAAGGATGCAGCTCTATCCTGGATGGAAAGCCATCTATCCAAGAGAAGGCAAAAAGTGTTATTTAATGGTAGCTTTTCAAATAGTAAAGACATACACCGTGGTGTTCCTCAAGGAATCTGCCTAGGCCCACTTCTCTTCTCTACTTTACTAATGATTTACCTTCAGTAATGAACAAAGCAAGAGTGGTAACATATGCTGATTACTCTAGAACAGGGGTGTCAAACTCAAATACCCAGTGGGCCAAAATGTAAAACCTGAACAAAGTCGCGGGCCAACATTGAACAAATTAACCTTTTAATATGGACCCAAACAAGTTTTGCTTTAACACTGAATATGGAACAAGCATCGCTTATTACCATACAATATATAATTTAATAGTGGAGACATGCAAAATCGAATTTCAAATGAAAGAACACATCAATGGCATTCATTTATTAAATAAATAAAATTTAAATAAAAATCGTATGTCTCTTTTCTATTTGCAGCCTTCTGATTTAAATACCAAAATAAACTTTTTCCACTGGCTAATAATTTTACAAAAATTAATAAATCAATCAACCATTCAAGCCCATGCCTTGTAGCAAGAAAAAGTGCACAAAGAAAACGTTAATTATTGCACACTGATCTAATCTGATGTGCCCAAGCCAGATACCTGGCATCTCTTCTTGGACGCTAGTTCATCAATGTCTGGGCTCAGGCTCTGAGCTGAAGAAATCCTCAGTATCGAGCGAAGGTGTTCATCAGTCAGACGTCTCCTGTGAGTTGTTTTGGTCATCTTCATCGAGGAGAAAAGTTGCTCGCATAGATAAGTGCTGCCGAACATGGAGAGCATCTGAGCAGCTTGGGTGCGGAGCTGAGGCATTGTGTCAGGGATGAACCGTGGAAACTGTGCGGCGCCCACAGCATCATACTTTGACTTCAGCGTGTCGTTGCACTGGAGTTCAATCAGCTCCATTTGGATGTTGGTTGGTGCATTTTCCACATCAACTGCGAAGGGATTACTAAGCAGTTCAAACCTACATTTCTGGACATCGAAGTCGGTAAATCGCCGGCTAAACTCAGCGGCGAGAACACTGAGTTTTTCAGCAAACTGTGCGCATGGGAACACGGCGGTAGAGATCTGCGCTTTTATGGTTTGGCAGCAGGGAAAATGGCAAGGGTTTCCTTGCAGCATCTGATTCTCCCACAGGCACAGTTTAGTTTTAAAGGCCCTCACTGCAGCGTACATGTCTGTGATGATGCGCCCCCGCCCCTGAAGCGGCAGGTTCAGCGCATCGAGATGGCTCGAGATGTCACAGAGAAAGGCCAGCTCACACAGAAACTTTTGCTCCCGGAGCTCTGCTGTATCCTTCCCTTTGGTTTCCAGGAATTGACATATTTCCTCACGCAGCTCGAAACATCTGTTCAGTACTTTTCCTCTGCTTAGCCATCTCACCTCTGTGTGATACGGCACGTCTGCGTATTCCGAACCACACTCCTCTAGAAAAAATTTAAACTGGCGGTGATTCAGACCTTTGGCTCTTATAAAGTTAACTACCTGTGTTACTGTGGTCATAACATGTTCCATCTTTAGGGCTTTGGCACACAGTGATTCCTGATGTATGATGCAGTGGTAAACAGTTAGCTCACCTGCACAGTTCCCTTCCCGCATCTTCTCCCGAACCATGCCCACCAGTCCACTCTTTTTACCGCACATCGCTGGCGCACCATCTGTCGTTAATCCAACGAGTTTATCCCACGGCAGCTTTATTTCAGTTACACATTTGGAAACCTCAAAGATTTCCTTTCCTGTGGTTGTGCCATGCATTGATTTGAATCCCAATAGCTCCTCTGTAACACACAGATTTGAGTCCACTCCACGGATGAAGACTGACAGCTGAGCAGTATCAGATGCGTCGCAGCTCTCATCCACAGCGAGGGAGAACGCAACAAAATCTTTTCCCTTTTCCATCAGCTGGTCATACAGATTGGTGGCAAGATCACATGTGCGATCAGCTACTGTGTTCCTGCTCAGGCTCACGTTTGAAAATGCTTGCTTTTTCTCTGGGCATACGAGGTCACAAACTTTCATCATGCACTTTTTCACGAACTCTCCCTCATTAAAGGGCCGGGCTGATTTTGCGATCTCTGCTGCCACTATATAACTAGCCTTTACAGCAGCCTCACTTTGTGATGTGGCTTTTTTGAACATATTCTGTTGTGAAACCAAACTTCTTTTCATCTCCTCTACTTTCTGGCTCCTTTGAGTCATGTCCAGGTCCTTGTATTTGTCATGGTGTTTCGTTTCATAGTGTCGTCTAATGTCGTACTCCTTACTTACAGCCACGTTGACTCCACAAACAAGACAAACAGGTTTGTCTTTTACATATGTAAACAGATATTCTGCCTCCCACTTGTCCAGAAAGCTCCTGTTTTCTGCCTTTCTTTTCGCCATTTTTGGGAAGGGATAGACGCTACAACTGTCAGCGCGCTATGTTGCTATGACTACTGTCACAGAGGAGAGGACGTTTCTGGGTCCTGTCCTGATTGGCGCGAGAAAACAACAGCAGAGCATTATGGGATTCGTAGTATTAGCGGTGAATGAGCTGTATAATACCGGCGGGCCAGCTCTAGTAGTAATTTGGTATTGTCTCGCCGGCCAAATATAATTAGCCCAGAGTTTGACACCCATGCTCTAGAATGTATAGTGCAGCATCAGAATTTAATGAGCTAACAGATGTACTGAGCAGTGAACTAAGAATGGTGTCTGACTGGGTTGATATGAACAAATTGGTGTTGAACATCTCTAAAACTAAATGTATTGTATTTGGTTCAAGATATATGCTTGCTGATGACGCCCATTTGAATTTGTTGATGAATAGAACCCATGTAGATCAAGTGAAAAAAAACTAAACTACAAGGTGTCATGTTGGAAGCAGCTTTATCATGGTCAGAACACATAGATAATATTGTTATTAAGATGGGTAAGGGAATTGCGGTTGCAAAAAAATGTTCAGAGTATGTAACATCTAGCACTCTGTATCAGGTGATTCAATCCCTGGTCCTTTCACACTTAGAGTACTGTCCAGTTATACGGTCATCTGCTGCAAAGAATGATATAAAAACCTCCAAATGGCTCAAAACAGGGCCGCCAGATTATCTCTTCATTACTCTAACCGAATGAATATTATTAAAATGCATCAGAATCTCATGGCTTCACGTTAAAAACAAATTACTAGGACAAATCGCTAAAGCTGAATGGAACTTTTTACCAATCCATATTTCTCAGGCAAAAAGTAATTCCACTTTCAAGAAAAAAAAAAAAAAAAAAACATCTGTGATAGACCATGTGACTGGACAGGAAATAGAAAGTATTAACTGAATGTTAAATATGTTTCCTGTCAGGTATTTTAAATATCTGTATTGTCTACTTGTTGAATGTTTGTAATATCTTATATATTAATTGGTGTTGGACCCCAGGTAGATTAGCTAGCTTTATGGCGTTAGCTAATGGGGATCCTAATAAAAATTACAAAGTTACAAACAATTTCCCTTGTTTTCTGTGTGAGGTTAACCTATAACCTTGTCGCGGAGGAAACAACAGGGCCTCAAACCATCTCCGTTCTCTAGCACAGGGTTTCCCCAAACACGGTCACGGGGCCCCTCTGGGTGCGCATTTTGTTTTTTTGCCCTATCACTTAACAGCTGATTTAAAATCATCAATACTTGATGAGTTGGTTATTTGAGTCGGCTGTGTAGTGCTAGTGCAAAAAACTAAAAACTTTCAACCAAGGGAAGAAGCAGGACAGAGTTTGTGAAACCCTGCTTTACTAGACACTACTGGAGAGGACAGGGCCTCAAACCACCTCCATTCTCTACTAGACACTACAGGAGACCACGGGGCCTCAAACCACCTCCATTCTCTACTAGACACTACAGGAGAGGACACTACCCAGTCACTACAGGGGGAGTGAGCCACTACAGGCTCAGATTTTTTTTATAAATCTCACGTGGATTTTGGGTATGCATTTTTCATGATAGCAGATCTAGCTATGCATATCAGATATTGATAATGAGGCCTCTGGTTTGATACTGGCTAAAGAGGCTTGGGCCGAGTCCCAATTCTCCCAACCTTGTTAACCTCTACGGGCTAGGGGGCAGCATTGAGAATTTTGGAAATAATATGTGCCCATTTTTAACTGCCTCCTACACCTACCCAGTAACTAGAATATGCATATACTTATTATATATGGATAGAAAACACCCTAAAGTTTCTAAAACTGTTTGAATGGTGTCTGTGAGTATAACAGAACTCATTTGGCAGGCAAAACCCTGAGACAGATTCTGACAGGAAGTGGATACCTGATGTGTTGAATTGACTTTGAGCCTATGCCATTGAAAAACAAAGGGGTTGAGGAATATTTTGGCACTTCCTATTGCTTCCACAAGATGTCACCAGCCTTTACAAAGTGTTTTGAGTCTTCTACAGTGAGATCTGACTGAAGAAGAGCTTTGGAACGGCGATGGCCCATTAGACACCTGGCGTGCGAGTTGATGGTGGGTACTCTCATTCCGAAACGTTTTAAAAGAGAACCCAATGGTCCGCCTTGAATTTTATTCATGTTCTGGTTAAAAAAGGCCCTAATGATTCATGCGATACAACGTTTGACATGTTTGAACGAACGGAAATATATTTTTTCCGTTCGTGATGTGAAGTCCGGCTGGCTTAGATCATGTGCTAACAACACGGAGGTTTTGGGACATAAATGATGAGCTTTTTTGAACAAAACTACATTCGTTATGGACCTGGGATTCTTTGGAAGTGACATCTGATGAAGAGAATCAAAAGGTAATGGATTATTTACATAGTATTTTCGATTTTAGATCTCTCCAACATGGCGGTTAGTCTGTATCGCAATGCGTATTTTTCTGGGCGCAGTGCTCAGATTATTGCAAAGTGTGATTTCCCAGTAAGGTTAATTTTAAATCTGGCAAGTCCATTGCGTTCAAGAGATGTAAATCTATAATTCTTTGAATGACAATATAATATTTTACCAATGTTTTCTAATATTAATTAATTATTTTGTTGTGATGACTTGACTGCCGGTATTGGAGGGAAACGATTTCCTGAACATCAACGCCATAGTAAAACACTGTTTTTAGATATAAATATGAACTTGATAGAACTAAAAATGCATGCATTGTCTAACATAATGTCCTAGGAGTGTCATCTGATGGAGATTGTAAAAGGTTAGTGCATAATTTTAGCTGATTTTATGGTTTTGGTGACGCCTGTCTTTGAATTGACAATATACTACACACAGCTATTGTCAATGTACTCTCCTAACATAACCTAACTTTATGCTTTCGCCGTAAAACCTTTTTGAAATCGGAAAACGTGGTTAGATTAAGGAGATGTTTATCTTTCAAAGGGTGCCAGATAGTTGTATGTTTGAAAAACTTGAATTTTGACATTTATTTGGTTTCAAATTTGCCGCTCTTGAAATGCACCTGCTGTTGATAGGGTGCGCCACAGGTGGCACGCTAACGTCCCACATAGCCCAAAGAAGTTAAATCCATGTGAGAAAGTGTGCAAATGTACACTGGAAGAAGGATGGAGAATGGGGCTGAAGACCAAGGTTGCATCCCCAGACAAACACCCGATGCAGCCAATATTCAGGTGTTGAATTAGGGCAGTTGGAAACCTAACCCTGCATGAGGGCAGCTATCGAGGAGGACGAGGGTAGCTGGCCACCCGTCTGCAGGTAGCCTAGTGGTTAGAGCATTGGGCCAGTAACCGAAAGGTTGCTGGTTCGAATGCCCCGAGCTGACAAGGTAAAAATCTGTCATTCTGCCCCTGAACAAGGCACTTAGCCTACTGGGGAACAGTGGGTTGTCAATGTAAATAAGAATTTGTTCTTAACCTCACTAGGGTAGGGGGGCAGCATTCGGAATTTTGGTTGAAAAGGGTGCCCAAAGTAAACTGCCTGCTACTCAGGTCCAGAAGCTAGGATATGCATATAATTGGTAGATTTGGATAAAAAAAACACTAAAAAGTTTCCAAAACTGTTAAAATAATGTCTGAGTATAACATAACTGATATGGCAGGCGAAAACCTGAGGAAAATCCATCCAGAAAATGCTTTTATTTTTGAAATGGCAGTTTTTCCATTGAAAGCCTATCCACCATACAAAGACTTTTGACCCAGTTCACGATCCCTATGGCTTCCACAATATGTGGCCAGTCTTTAGGCATTGTTTCAGGCTTTTACTCTGAAAAATGAGGGAGAAACAGCACTTTCAATGGGAGGACAGTGGAAATTTCCAGACACGAGTCCTGCGCCTGACCGGGAGCGTGCCTTTCTTGTTTTCCCTTTTCTATTGATTGTCCGGTTGAAATATGATCGATTATTTATGACAAAAACAACCTGAGGATTGATTATAAACATCGTTTGACATGTTTCTATGAACTTTAATGGTACTTTCTAGATTTTTCGTCTGTGTGTTGTGAACGCGCTTTGTTCCATTGGATTACTGAACAAAACGCACCAGCAAAAGGTTGGTTTTTGGACATAGAGGGACATTATCGAACAAAACAAACATTTATTGTGTAACATGGCGTCTTCGGAGTGCAACCATATGAGGATCAAAGGTAAGGGATGCCATTTCTGACTTGTTACTCCTCTTCTTGGATGCTAACTGTTTGTAATGATTTGTCTGATGGACGCTGTTCTCAGATAATCACATGGTTTGCTTTCGCCATAGTCTTTTTGTAATCTGACACTGTGGTTGGATTAACAAGAAATTAATATTTTAAACCGATGTATAACACTTGTATGTTTCATGAATTTTTATGAGTATTTCTGTTTTTGAATTTGGCGCTCTGCAATTTCACTGGACGCTAGCGTCCCACACACCCTAGAGAGGTCAACTGACTTGCCTAGTTAAATAAAAGTTAAATAAATTTCAAAAATGTAAGGATCAAAACAATCCATCTTCAGGCACTTTTAGTCCACAGAAAATGTAGAAGGGCTAGAGTACATAACGCCTAGTGTCCAATTGAACTAGCTTCAGGTCTTAACTGTAAATTAAATATGATTATTTTAGGGCTAGAGTACATAACACCTAGTCCCAATATAGTGCACTACTTTAGACCAGGGCCATATTCCCTATATAGTACACTACCGTATGGACAATTTTCCCTCTCAGATGAGTTTGCAGATTAAATATCTGCCCCCCCCACCCACAGAGAAGCAAGAGATTAAACTTCACTCCATTTTCTAGAGTTTTCCCCCATTAGTTAACACTATCAACATTTCCCTTTACTGTGGGAATTGTGATCGAATCAACGCAATATTAGTCAGTTTCAATCCAACATACTGAAACAAAACTACACAAGACTTAGTACGCAAAGCTAATTACGCAAAAGATTTTGGGTTGTAGGCAGAACGAATCGGAATAGAATTCTATTGAGCAACTAAGCATGTATTCTACAGACCGGTGCGCCATAACCAATCAGAGCCACAGTAGGCCTATATGCAAATAGACCACTGCCATATATGGATCTGTGTCATTTACTTAGAACTGGACTGTGTTTACAGCATGAGCAGTTGTAAGTAGATGTGCTTGTTTTGAGATCAAAGGAAGAGCTGCATGTAGCCACATGCACATTTTGTTCATATCCTTTGCTACTTTGAGTTATTAGCCCAGTTATAGATAATTTGTAGTCAGCAATGGTGGAGTGGTTGCTTCCAACAAGAACACAAAACGTGTGCATTTCTAGCCATCTTTGAAAAGCGAGTCAAGTAAAGAGCTTTTCTTTTGCCTCAAAGGGGAGATGATTTATTTTGAGACAGGCTTGAATGAGCCAAGTAGCCGATAGGCAGAGAGTAGCATACATTCTCTGATTCTCTGTAATAATGGTATGGGAATAATGCATTTTATTTTGTTTCTTGCATCAACCACAACATTTTTCAGTCTCCTCCTTATCTGAAGGACAAGTGGATAATCAGGTTAATGTCAGGCTCTGCATGTTTTTTTTCTTTCTCAAAAGTCTCATGGAATGTAGGCCTACATTGAACACCCCACATTGGCTGCTACTGTAGGCTGAATGATAGAATAGCTATTTCCATGTTAAAATGTTATGGGATGGATGGCCACTAACTTAAAGCTGGTACAGCCTCAGTGTTCACGTTAAACGCACACCGGAAGTTGCACAGAATTTTCACAACATTCCAAGTTTGCGCTCAGCAGACCTGACTTTTGAGCGAACACTGCCCTATGGCACATGGGTCAACAGTAGTGCACTACCCTATGGCCCCTGGTCAACAGTAGTGCACTATATAGAGGATAGGGTCCCATTTGTCTACTCCAGGCTCAGAAAAAGACGGGATGTGAAAAGCAGACTTACGGTAGTGAGCAATGGCATTACTCTCGAAAAGACAGAAGCCGTCATCGCCCTGAAAAGCTGGAACCTGGCGAGGGGGAACAGTTTAAAAAGGAAAACGGAGTCAGTCATTTATTTGATTAGTTGGGAGTCCATTTTCAACACCTGTCCCTAGTTGGGAGACACCAACCAATAGCCAATGTTTACGTCTGATGCTCAGGGTTAAAAAGCTCAATAAAACTTCATGATTATTTCAGGTGAAGAAATTCAAAACATCATCATTGCATCATACAAACTATTTTTGGGAATATAGCGCTGCTAACACAGACAATACAACATCTTATCATCCAAGTTCAAGGATGTGTACAAGGTAAACCATGGCAGTATCCCAAGTGGCACCCTATTCCCTATATAAGACCCTGGTCAAAAGTAGTGCACAGTGTAGGGAATAGGGTGCTATTTCAGATGGATCACATTACAAAATGGATACAGAAACTGACCTTGCCCAAGGGGAAGTTGTTGAGGAAGGCGGGGGTACGGTTCGTCTGCCCGAAGGTGAAGGCAGGGGCGCTGCTGGCCACCTTAAGAGAGATGAGATGATACTTTATTCATCCCAAGAGAAATTAGGCTGCGTTTACTCAGGCAGCCCAATTCTTATCTTTTGCCCAATAGAGCTGATCGGTCAAATTACGAATTGGTGGCAAATGATCTGAATTGGGCTACTTGTGTAAACAGAGTTACGTTGTCATCGTTACAGCCGTAGTAAAAACAATATAAATACAAACATTTAAAAACAAATCACAGGACAATAAGAATAAATACATATGATAAGGCAGGTTAAACGTGTAGTACCTTGAGGCGTGCACCGCTGTACTGGGCTGCAATTTGAGCCTTGAAGGCTCTCCAGTTCTCTGGATACGTGTACAGAGTCTACGGAAGGGAGGAGAGAGAACCATCACAACTATATTAAACGGGGAAGAAAAACCTTGTACACAGTAGTGCTTCTAGATCCAGGTGGTGGTTGTTTAGGCAGGAACTACTAGTAGAATCACTTACTAGTGGAATCACTTACTAGTAGTTACATAACTAGTGGTTTCTAACAGTACCTTGTCAGCTTGGGGATTTGAATTTGCAACCTTTCGATTACTAGTGCAACGCTCTAACCACTAGGCAACCCTGCAGCCCCAATTTAAATAAAATAGTTAAATAAAAGTCAAATTAAAAAAAATTAAAGTGTATTTTAATAATTTAGCATACGCCTTTCATATTAATGCCAATTTAGCATAGCCTTCCCTGTAGCTCAGTTGGTAGAGCATGGTGTTTGCAACACCAGGGTTGTGGGTTCGATTCCCACGGGGGGCAAGCACAGAAAAAAAAAAATATATATATATATATATATATATATATATATATATATGTATTCACTACTGTAAGTCGCTCTGGATAAGAGCGTCGGCTAAAATGACAAAAAAAAAAAAATCCTGTTCTTTTTTCAACGATTTCTCACAAAAACAAGCCTATCTCTGTAAAATGTCAACGGAGCACTGAGCGCACAGCAGGCTTTTTATTTTCATAGCCTTTTGATTGAATTCAGCTCGTGTCATGTTAATTCAGCGACCTGAGGAAACAACTTTGCAGACGTTAACCACATGTAAAATCCTCAAGACCGTGTGAGAAAGCAGCGTCGCTCTGTGATTATTAACGTTTGTATTAGGTTACCAAATTCTACTTTTTTTGATATAATGTTGATGAGTTAGAGAAAGATGGCACTCAACAATTCAGAACATGAATAATTATATTTGTCTTGGTAAAATGTATTTTATAAACACAAAGAAGTGAAATTTTATGAAATCTTGTTTTCAACCACTTGGGGCAGTGTGTAGACACCCTACAGTATGGGACAGTTTCCCCAGCCAGATAAAAAAGCCTAGTCCTACTTTGGGCTGTTACGGTCACTGGTCAGTCACGAGTCATGACCGCAGTCAAATACCAAATTTGGGGGAAGATAATTTTCATCATAAAAAATAAACCTTTATAATAATGCACTAAAAGGCATCACATTTGCGGTCTATTTTGAGAATGAGTGTTCCAGCAAATTGATTGCATTTTGGAAAATGTGCACTTATAGCCTACTGTCCTGTGCTCATTGCTACGCTTATAATGTGAAGAAATAGCCTAATAGTTTAACAACATTTTAAGCTAATGCTAATCCTTATGATGTGCCCTGCGTTTCGCCAGTGGTAAACAGCCTGCTGCAGCCCGATTGGCTGAACTCAATACGCAACATCCCGAGACCTGCATTCCTAGATATTAGTTATGGAATGGATGTTTTATGTGCTAACCACGGGGGATAGGGGCGTATAGCCTGCTGTATACACTAACTTTGGACGGTAAGATGAAACGACTGAATATCGCCATCTGTCAGGCTTTGGGCTAGCCTAGAAGCTGATTGCTGGTAAAAAACATTTTTAATAATGCATAGCCAAAATACATCAGGGGGATGTCAGTAAAACAGCTTAAAAAACTATTTGTTTGCAATTCCAGTGCCAAAAATGTATTCCTAATATCTCACAACAGCTATAGAACAAGCAACTCACTTAGACCCTTGGTGTTGGGAATGTACAGGATATGTAAACCTTATCGGCCGATTTTTTATTGTTACAACCAATGCAGGCAGAGGTTACACCCCTTTAAATTTCACTTCCTTGCATTGGCTACTGAGCTTGCTAAAGTCAAAGTTATGCCAAGTTATTAAGGCACTTGCGGATCACAAAGATGCTTTGGCAATCAAAATGAATATCCTGCATTGGTAGTGGCTTACCCCTAAAGTTGACCACAATCCTATCCAAACAGCAAGCAAACTAGTTAATTTGATACCTACTTTCCATTAGGTACCTAGCTAATTAGCTAAGTAGCCACAAGTATGCTACCCAGAGACTCTGGATGGCAATATTTGGATACTTTGCAAATAAAAGCTGTAAATAAGCCATGACACGCGGGAGGTACAAAATCGAGAGCAAGTAATTTCATTCATTATTCGTCACGGACTCTGCAGAACCCAACGTGGCACAAGGTACGGAAAGAGGCGTCATTTTACCATCGCAAATGCTATTATGCTGCATCGTCAAGGAATACTTTATGAGAGGTAAAAATAAACATAGCAATGACGTTTAAAGGGGCTAAATGTGTCAGATATACTAAAGGGTAATGGATAAGTGGACGGATGGGGGCGATTTTGTACAGATGGTTGCTGAAAAGCAAATAACAATTAAGTGACAAGGCATCTCTCCATCTTACTCACCCCTGCCGCCATCTTTAGGACGAGAGAAAGGAAGAAACAGGGCGCGCACCAGTGACGTATTTACTGCCTGTTGGGGCGCGTCGCTGAAATCAAACGTCGACTGAAAATGCTGAAAATAAATGGCATTTTGCCCAAAAAAAGAAAATATGAGCTGTGTTTTAATACCCATACTATTATACGGTATACTTGAGTATATACTACATACTATTGGTATACTACATACTGTTACTTATTTTGAGTATACTGTAAGCGAACACTGTACTAAGCACTTCGCCTGTTTACCGGAAGTTGATGCTGTTGCTATGCAACCTCTTGCGAGTTTGTTTGGGTAACATATTACCAGCTGGAGGTTTTACGATTTCGCGTGTGTTCATAAATTCAGTCTGGAATGCCAGTTCGTATAGTTCGGTCTAGGATAGTTCAGACCATTTTACTCGCCCTAGCAAGCTGTTTTCATGTTATCAGACGTTCTCTCTGAACTATCCTCCTGAACTTCTCTCTCTGATTCGGAGTAGATGGCCAGAATTAACAATTTCCATTGTCAAGTCCGTGTTAGCATATAGTTAATATGGCAAGTTCGACGTATTATTAGCCATATAATTTAACCTTTATTTAACTAGGCAAGTCAGTAAAGAACAAGTTCCTATTTAAAATGAAATAACGGCGTAAGAACAGTTGATAGAACGACGATTTTTACCAACTGTCAGGGCGAGTCGGGGATTCGATCTATCAACCTTTCGGTTACTTGCCCAACGCTCTAACCACTATGCTAACTAGCAAACATACCGGTAATTACTGCTGTAATGCTATGCTGTACGTAAGGATAGCGTAGCTAACAAATTGTCAGCCAAAATAACGTGTAATGTAACTTATTTGAAAAGTTATTACTTTATTACATTGCTCAACATGTTGTTAACATTTGTCATAATTAGTTAAAGCAATGAATTTGTGTCGGCTCTCGTCAGACTCCGGCTGCATATTTTCCGCCATTTTCTTCAAAACTGAAAACGCAGTGAAGCCGCGCCCATTTTATGTAGAATTGCATTATGGGCCCAAAAATCTATTTATACAAAGTGGGCACGATTTTGTGTTACAAGAATAAAATGTTATGTATTTTTCGAAGTAGGTTTCAAAGAATTTCCATTGATTGAATGTGATGGATAGGTCTGTATCCCATTTGTTATTTGTGTGTATTATAATTTTAAAAAGCATAACACATACGAAATGGGGCAGACCTCAATGCAAAACATATTTTGCAAAACATTCAATGAAGACAAGGTCAACATTACCAAAAAATAAACATTTATTTCAGTTCAAGTTGTAGAAATACAATATACAACAGCAACTGAAGGGTAACTCAGACGATACAGTAGCGATTAATACAGCAACATAACCACCTGCTTATCAACAGGCTCTGTGTGGTTTCAATAGTATGTATTCATACTGTGTCCCCACTAAGTACAGGATTTGTAGCAACAACACATTATCAACCTAGAAAAATATTTGTACTGACAGTACTGTGTTGTCGAGGCATTTACATAAAATATGAGAGATGTTGATACATCAGCATAGCACTGCAGGGACATCAGCTGACAAGACCTGAGAAGAGAAACATTTTTTATTACAGATCAATATAATCTTTCAACAACAAAAATAACACCTATGAAAGAAGATGACTAATAAAAGTGAAAACAACATACCCAGGTAATCATCCATGAGGGATCCAATAGCAAACTGAAAAAGAGGAAAGCAAATATTCAACATTACAACTTGCAGGGCTCTTCACAGAGATGAGACAATGGAAATATTTCATACTTTAGTGCGCGGTGGCTTGCAATCTGTGAGGATATACTGTGCCTTCAGAAATTATTCAGACCCCTTGACTTTTTCACATTTTGTTACGTTACAGCCTTATTCTATGATTGATTACATTGATGAGGGGAGGAACAATCTACACACAATACCTCATAGTGGTGAAGCAAAAACTGGTTTTTAGAACTTTTGCTAATTTTTTATTTATTTTTAAACCCGGATATCACATTCAAATAAATTATTCAGACCCTTTACTCAGTACTTTGTTGAAACACCTTCGGCAGCGATTACAGCCTTGAGTCTTTTTGTGTATGATGCTAAAAGCTTGGGAAACCTGTGCTTGGGAAGTTTCTCCAATTCCTCTCTGCAGATCCTCTCAAGCTCTGTCAGGTTGGATGGGGAGTGTTGCTGCACAGCTATTTTCAGGTCTCTCCAGAGATGTTCGATCGGGTTCAAGTCCGTGCTCTGGCTGGGCCAATCAAGGACATTCAGAGATGTGTCCCAAAGCCACCCATGTATTGTCTTAGCTGCGTGCTTAGGGTCGTTGTTCTGGAGCAGGTTTTCATCAAGGATCTCTGTACTTTGCTCCGTTCATCTTTCCGTTCATCTTTCCTTTGATCCTGACTAGTCTCCCAGTCTCCTGAAAAACATCCCCACAACGTGATGCTGCCACCACTATGCTTCACTGTAGGGATGGTGCCAGGTTTCCTCCAGACGTGACGCTTGGCATTCAGGCCAAAGAGTTCAATCTTGGTTTCATCAGACCAGAGAATCTTGTTTCTCATGGTCCGAGAGTCCTTCATGTGCCTTTTGGCAAACTCCAAGCATGCTGTCATGTGTCTTTTACTTAGACGTGGTTTCCGTCTGGCCACTCTACCATAAAGGCCTGATTGGTGGAGTGCTGCAAAGATGGTTGTCCTTCTGGAAGGTTCTCCCATCTCCACAGAGGAACTCTAGAGCTCTGTCAGAGTAAGCATCGGGTTCTTGGTCACCTCCCTGACCAAGGCCCTTCTCCCCCCGAATTGCTCCATTTGGCCGGGTGCTCAGCTCTCGGAAGAGTCTTGGTGGTTCCAAACTTCTTCCATTAAAGAATGACAGAGGCCACTGTGTTCTTGGGGACCATTAATGCTGAAGACATTTTTTGGTACCCTTCCCCAGCTCGGTGCTTCGACAGAATCCTGTCTCAGAGCTCTACGAACAATTTGTTTGACCTCATGGCTTGGTTTTTCCTCTGACATGCACTGTCAACTGTGGGACCTTATATATAGACAGGTGTGTGCCTTTCCAAAACATGTCCAATCAATTGTATTTACCACAAGTGGACTCAAATCAAGTTGTAGAAACTTTTCAAGGATGATCAATGGAAACAAGATGCATCTGAGCTCAATTTTGAGTCTCATAGCAAAGGGTCTGAATACTTAGGTAAATAAGGTATCTGTTTTTTATTTTGAATAAATTAGTAATCATTTCTAAAAACTTGTTTTTGCTTTGTTATTATAGGGAATTGTGTGTAGATTGCTGATTTTTAAAAATGTAATTAATCAATTTTAGAATAAGGCTGTAACGTAACAAAATGTAGAAAAAGTCAAGGGGTCTGAATACTTTCCGAAGCCACTGTATAGGTCTGTCAGGTAGCATCCTAGTTTATGGGGATTTGACAGCATACTCACAATGTCGTTTTTATCCACTCTTGTTCCCACGATCTTCAACCGAATCTCATCATCCTGTTGGATTACAATGTCCTAATGTGGAGAAGACAGAATCCTTAATAAGAAGACATGTATCCAAGTTGTGTATACTAAATATTCATTTTCAAAAATGACACCCACACCACCACTATTTAGTGAAGAGCTAATTTTAGATCTCACCTCATCAGTGGTCTTATAACAGGGAGGATTTGAGTTGGGGTCAAACTCCATCTCTGAGGGAATGGACTGCAGAAACAGTAAGTAACCACATTGACATTTATTAAAGCGTTTATGAATAAAACCATTCAGCAACTAAAAGGAGACATTTCCATGTGGACCTACATGACGAGAGATGAAACAGGACATGGAGCCGATCTCTGTGAACAGTCCAACCTGAAAAGAACGGACCATCTTGAATTATTTTAATTTCACCATAAAACAATATTATCTATTATTGTCAATCCTTATTCTGATGGTAATGAGTTCAAAGAAGATTTGTCTGAGTCCCAAATGACACCCTATTGACTCTGGTCAAAAGTAGTGCACTATAAAGGGAAGAGGGTGTTATTTGTTCCACACAGTCTGAATAACTAACCCCTTTTTTGCATAATGCTTGATAGCTAAATAAACTGTCCCATTGTTTCAGAGTGCTCCACCTCAAATATCAGCTTGTGGATGCTCAAGACGATCTATCCCCCATCCTCTCCATCATGGCAGACGCCATGTATGTCTACATCTAAGTCATAGATTATCTTCCAAAGTCCCAGTTCACTGAGCCACTCAGGTGACAGTTTGTCAGCACTCAGTTTTCATGTACAGTACATGTTGTGAATTAAACATATATTTTTTTTAATGTTACATTTGTACGTATTCTTTTGTACCAAGAACAACAAAGTTGGCCCCCCCCAAAAAAGTATTCATTGTTGGGTATAAAAGACTGTAAAAACACCAGCAAATTAACTCTGATTTAAATTTCGGAAATCTATTCCAACGTATTCCCATGCATAATAGAGAGATATGTGATTGTATAGAAATGGTAGCAAGGTTTGAAATAATGTTTTAGTCAAATATTATATCTGTTTGGGCTTCAATGCAGTCAATTTGCAGTTAACAAATTCTTTGTAATATTTCTAAAATCGTCCAGCGGCTGAATCTAGTTGATGACCCCTGATATAGGGAATAGATTTTCACTTGGGACGTAGCCCTTGTTTTGTTTCCTTACTTTGTTGACCTGTGTAACCACGGCATCTACCACCTCGCCTTTGAATGGACGGAAGACAATAGCCTTGTACTTGACGGGGTAAAGCACAAATCCTCTGCCTGGTTGGATGACACCTGCACCAATGTTGTCAATGGTGGTCACCGCAATGACGAACCCATATCTGAAACAAAGAATTACTGAGTCAATAACTGAACAAGCATATCAACATGTTACTGGTCAAAACAACCAACCCAGTGTTGTAGAAGTGTGCAAACTGTAAAGACAATTTGTGGTCTCTTGTCTACATTGAAATGTAGCCTGGAGTCCAAACTGAATATTACTTAGTTTCACTACACTGAGCAATACGGAGTGTGGGTTCAAGGTTAATGAAAGGGAAGATTCCCTGGCTCAATACCACTCACTTTCCTGTGCATGTTCCCTCCACTTCTGTGAAGAGCTTCTGTTTCACAGTGTTCAGGAGATTGGGACCAAAGTACCGAGGGTGGAGCAGGATCTCATGCTCCAGGGAAATCTGTGAATGATCATATACACATATATATATATATATGTATATATATGTATGTATATATATATATATATATATATATATATATATATATATATATATATATATATATATATATATATATATATATATATATATATATATATATATATATACACACACACACACACACACACACACACACACACACACACACACATACACACATTACATATATGAGAGAGTACCAGTCAAAAGTTTGGACACATCTACTCATTCAATGGTTTTCTTTATTTTTACTATTTTCTACAATGTAGAATAATAGTGAAGACATCAAAACTATGAAATAACACATATGGAATCATGTAGTAACCAAATAAGTGCTAAAACAAACAAAATATATTTTGATTTTAGATTCATCAAAGTAGCCACCCTTTGCGTTGATGACAGCTTTGCACACTCTTGACATTCTCTCAACCAGCTTCATGAGGTAGTCACCTGGAATGCATTTCAATTAATAGGTGTGCCCTGTTAAAAGTTAATTTGTGGAATTTCTTTCCTTAATGCGTTTGAGGAAAGCAGTTGTATTGTGATAAGGTAGGGATGGTATACAGAAGATAGTCCTATTTGGTAAAAGACCAAGTCCATGTTATGGCAAGAACAGCTCAAATAAGCAAAGAGAAACGACAGTCCATCATTACTTCAAGAAATGAAGGTCAGTCAATCAGTAAAAATGTCAATAACTTTGGAAGTTTCTTCAAGTGCAGTCGCAAAAACCATCAAGCGCTATGATGAAACTGGCTCTCATAAGGACCGCCACAGGAAAGGAAGACCCAGAGTTACCTCTGCTGCAAAGGATAAATTCATTAGAGTTAAATGTTTCACAGAGTTCAAGTAACAGACACATCTCAACATCAACTGTTAAGAGGAGACTGCGTGAATCAGGCCTTCATGGTCGAATTGCTGGAAAGAAACCACTACTAAAGGACACCAATAAGAAGAGACTTGCTTGGGCCAAGAAATACAAGCAATGAATATTAGACCAGTGGAAATCTGTCCTTTGGTCTGATCAGTCCAAATTAGTGATTTTTGGTTCCAACTGCCGTGCCTTTGTGAGACGCAGAGAAGGTGAATGGATGATCTCTGCATGTGTGGTTCCCACCATGAAACATGGAGGAGGAGGTGAGATGGTGTGGGGGTGCTTTGCTGGTGAAACTGTCAGTTATGTATTTAGAATTCAAGGCTCAGTTAACCTGCATGGCTACCACAGCATTCTGCAGCGATACACCATCCCATCTGGTTTGGGCTTAGTGGGACTATCATTTGTTTTTCAACAGGACAATGACCCAACACACCTCCAGGCTGTGTAAAGGCTATTTGACCAAGAAGGAGAGTGATGGAGTGCTGCATCAGATGACCTGACCTCATTTCATAGCTTTGACGTCTTCACTATTATTCTACAATGTATAAAATAGTCAAAATAAAGAAAAACCCTTGAATGAGTAGGTGTCCAAACTTGACAGTTACTGTATATATATAGTTAGTGTATAGTTTGTTTTTACAGTAGGTAACTTAGTACTGAACAAGTCCTACTGTTTATAACTGAGAATGACAGCAGTTACTTTCATTGAGTCTTTTTTATTTTATTTTTTTATTTATTTCACCTTTATTTAACCAGGTAGGCAAGTTGAGAACAAGTTCTCATTTACAATTGCGACCTGGCCAAGATAAAGTTAAGTTAAAATATAAATAATATGGTGCAAAGGAGCAAAATAAATTAAATAAATAAATACAGTAGGGGAAAAGGTAGTAGTTTGGGCTCAATTAAAGATGGGCTATGTACAGGTGCAGAGATCTGTGAGCTGCTCTGATAGCTGGTGCTTAAAGCTAGTCTACAGGTGTTCTCACATATAGTCCTCTTTAAAGTGAACTCTGGAGTAAAAATTTTTTTTAAAAAGCTAAATAACTCAGGTATCTTTGCATTCACATCGCTATGTTAAGAAAGGAAGCAAGATCTTTTTCCAACATGCACTCTCTGGGTTTTTACAAAGTGCATGACAAGCCATTTAATCAGAATGTGTTATCCGACTGCTACTATTAGACATCATTCTAATCAGAAGATACTGTTAACATGTACATTTGATGGCTAACAAAATAAATAGTAATATAATAACTGCGGAATAAATAATGCTGTCATTGAAAATTGTACACCCAAGGAAGGCTACTGCCCCTTTTAAAAGCTAGAATGGATTTTGTACCCAATGTTGCGATTCTCACCAAATATATTGTCTTCTCACACTATTAAAGTAGCGTTTGAAGCTCTCAGCTTATTGATCACATATTGCAAACAAATACTATGACCTAAAAACGAATTTCTGCGCGTCCTTGACAATCGCTAATATATATTTTTTTAAACATTTTTTTCATGCAAACTTGCACATTTCTCTTTTGTGACTCCAATGTGAGGAATTATGGCAGGGGTTAACGGTGTTGTTGTGAAAACACCCTAAAGTAGCATGTAGCTTTCTTAAACTATCATCGCCAGACAGGTATCAAACAGTTAAATATGTTATTATGGACGTTGAGTTTTCATTTTGGTAACAGTTAACAGAGCAGTTAGCTAGCCAACCGGCTAACAAAGCTAGCGATAGCATAGTTAGCCATGGGTGTTATCGTCACAAGATCATACAAATCGAATATCTTACATGATAAAACATGATTTCCCGCTGACGCTTCCTTGATTGTAGCCTTCTGTTTAATTTATCAGCAAGTACTGGTTATCTTTTCTAAATTATTATTTAAATCCAGCGGCACATCACAGGAAGACGGTAATGTTTGACTTCTGGAAAAAGTTTTACTTCCGGAGCATTTTTTTTTTTCACAGTTTTTTTGGTCCAATAATGTGATCACTGATTATGATTCAAGACAAGGATTCGTGGGGCTTAAAAATAACTAATATTTAATTTCAAGAACAAGAATGAAGTTGAAACGTCTTTGGTTTTAAAAAGAAGCAACAGATGACAATAAGACAAAAATGCATCTGACATGACACTGACAGACCATCAGTCTTTTCCCATATAGACAACACATGCATTGATTCACTGAGTGTCGGTCAGTCAAAGCAAAAGTAATTGATCAAAAACAGAACTTCAAGATTCCTTCAATATTGACGCTTCTCCATTGAGAAGCAACAAAGTTACAGCAAATAACTCAAGTAGAAAATATGTATACACCAAAAAAAATCTAATATATACAGTAAAATGCTGAGTGTAACAACATAATTATGAAATGAGTAGTTGATTGTAAGCAATCAATGCAATGTAAGCGCTTGTGATAGGCAGCATACTGAGGACCAGTGGAAGTATATGCCAAAACAATTATCTAAGACTAATATGGGTATGTGTCCCAAATGGCACCCACCCTATTCCCTACAGCGTGCACTATTTTCTCAGTTCAAAAAATAGTGCACTATATATGGAATACGGTGCGATTTGGGACGCACACAATGGGTCATCACCGTTAGCATCATCTACCACAGTGGTTGGCATTGGTCATTAGAAAGGGATTGGGAGTATTGAGATGTTCATTCCCTTAAGAAGACTTCCTGTAGCTGAGCCTGTTAAGTCATCTGGCTCTCTCTCTGCCACCACAGAACCTGTCTGGTTCACCACCAGCCCAACACCTGTTAAGTCATCTGGCTCTCTCTCTGCCACCACAGAACCTGTCTGGTTCACCACCAGCCCAACACCTGTTAACTCCTCTGGCTCTCTCTCTGCCACCACAGAACCTGTCTGGTTCACCACCAGCCCAACACCTGTTAAGTCCTCTGGCTCTCTCTCTGCCACCACAGAACCTGTCTGGTTCACCACCAGCCCAACACCTGTTAAGTCCTCTGGCTCTCTCTCTGCCACCACAGAACCTGTCTGGTTCACCACCAGCCCAACACCTGCAGTGTGGGTGAAATAGTTCTCTGACTAGTTGGAGGTTCCTGTGATCACAAGATACAAGTTAGTGCATTGATATGGCAGGTCAACATTTCTGTGTACATCAGAATGCAATGTGATGTTTATATTGTAAAAAAAAAAACAGCAGACAGTTTTGAAGCAGAATCAAATCCATAAAAACTGACATTTTGTCCAATGAGTAGTGATTGTGATGTATATAGACGACTCGGTCTGTCACCATGTACTTGGCATGGTTCACTCGAGAAAATGATCTTCTTCTGCTCTGCTGTTGACGGCAAATCAAACAGTTTCTGTAGGACACATCATGGAAATAGTAAGGTACATTTCCGGAAGAAAATTGTGCGCTCGCTTCAGCGGTCTAACAAGTATTTTTATGGTTTAAAAAAATGCGGAGAAATGGAAACAGCAAACGTACCACATTGATGTTGCAACCCAGGGGAGGTCTGTTGAAGATGGTCAGAGACTGTAGGATAAGGAACATGGAGCCTGGAGAGTGTGACCAGCAGCTCACTAGTAGGTTGACCTCTACCCCTCTAGTACACGCTGCGCTGACTTAATCGCAGGCCAGAACCTAAAACATAAATGGACTTGATTGGTTAGATGTTTAAAACATATACACAACATACATCCAATACATTTCCTCATGAAAAAATATGATACACTATTACATACATTTAGAGAATCATTGAGGAGCGAATCCTAAACTTCCAATTATGTCAAATTTTCACTCAGGCATTGATATCAATGGGAGAAGTGAAAATTCAACTCAAGTGGAAGTTAGGATTCGCCCGAGTACTGACAGTCACCCGAGTGGCTCAGTGAACAGGGACAGTGGAAGATAGTCCATGACTGAGATGTAGACATATTTATGGACGTCTGCGATGACAGAGAGGACGGTGGATAGATCATCTGAGCGTCCATAAGCTGATATCTGGGGTGGAGCACTCTGAAACAATAGGAAAGTTTAAGTATCAGTAGCATTATGCAAAACATGAGTGGAAGGGGTTAAATAGTCAAAGACTGTCCCAAAGGACACCATTTCCTCCCATAGGGCTCTGGTCCAAAGTAGTGCACTATGTAGGGAATAGGGCGCCAATTGGGACACAGTAAAGCAAGAAGATCCAACTCACAGAAAGATATACTTGTGCAGGGAGGGGGCAGAGTATCGGGCAGGCCAGAAGGGGGGGGTAAGGAACCATTTTTCTGAGCACCAATGTTCCAGTACACCCCGAAATATCCTTGACGCATCCTGTGCCAGGCAGCTGTAGTCCTCCATGGAAACTCCCACGTCCTTCACCTGAGATGAACAGAGATAATCAATCCACCAATCAATGCATTGGAAAATATACGATAAGGAGATGCAGCAGTTCTTACATGGCTCATCTTTTAGCCTGGATTCCAACTGACATGTTCAGATGATGTTTTCTATAAAAACAAAATGACCCAGAGAGGAGGGTATTTTATGTCAGTACTTTAGGAAATACCTGTGTGAGGGACCGCCCAATCCATGTTGGGTACTGCCCAGGTAGAGGTGTTTCTGATCCACGACCCACAGCTTGGTGTGGATGATACCTCCCGTACCTCTGCACCTGAACACAGAAAGGAAGCAGAGGTTAGACACACATAACAAGCAATCTTAAAAAATATATATAGTTTGAAAGATACAGTATTTTAACACTGGCATTTACATTTAGGTCATTTAGCAGACACCCTTATTCAGAGCGAATACAGTCATTATATTCAACTAAGGTAGGACAGACAACCACATATCACAGTCGTTACATTCAACTAAGGTAGGACAGACAACCACATATCAGTCATTTGCAAGTTATTTACAGAATACATGCATAACCTGAAAAACAAATCCCATGAGAAGGCCAGAGGGTCCCGCTGTGGCAACAGTGAGAGATGTGCAAGCTGCTGCATTTACCTGTATCTGGATAAAAATCAGCCGTGTCTCGAGTATCAGTCTGAGGACCATTAACAGCAATCTGAAGTTTCACTCCTTTTTGCTTCAAGTTCCATCAGCTGCTTGAAGACCTGTTTTCCCTGTAAAAAATAAAAAATAAACACATGCAAGTCAAAGTGAGAACAATAAAATCCCCTCACATCAAAATATAACTGATCAGTGCGAGAGAAAAAAAACAATGTACAAAAGAGCTTAACGTTAGAGCTATCCTAAACATCCACTGGTACTCTTGGAATGGGGAAGTTATTTGAGATTTTGATTAAGTTGTATATCATCACCACAACACAAAGCACAAATTAATAGACTACAATGTTTTACCTTCACATTTTTTTATTTTAAATATGGTAAACCCAAAAATGAGTTAAATATCTAAAACTCAACTATTTTCTCCTCCTACCTGTACAGCACTAGGCTCTGTGAATCCCAGGTCAGTGTCTCGGAGGGTAAAGTAGAAAGCAGCTATGTCCACAGAGCTGTTTTCCCTGGTCAGTAGGTTAGTCCATGTATCAGAGATGCTTGGCATGGATGAGGAATGCGGTGGGTAAAATAGGCCTTCACAGATGCTCTCCACCAGGCTCACACTGATTAGAGAGAAGACCAAAACATTTAGCAACTCAATTCAAACTGTATTTGTAAACTGTATACAATTCATTTCAAACTGTATACAATTCATTTCAAACTGTATACAATTCAATTCAAACTGTATTTGTAAACTGTATACAATTCATTTCAAACTGTATACAATTCATTTCAAACTGTATACAATTCAATTCAAACTGTATTTGTAAACTGTATACAATTCATTTCAAACTGTATACAACTCAATTCAAACTGTATTTGTAAACTGTATACAATTAATTTCAAACTGTATACAATTCAATTCAAACTATATTTGTAAACTGTATACAATTAATTTCAAACAGTATACAATTCAATTCAAACTGTATTTGTAAACTGTATACAATTCAATTCTATTCGAGCTACAGCAGTGCTCCAGACACAAGCCTTTTTTTGCACTAATTATCTTGCACTGAGTATGCACACACACACACACACACACACACACACACACACACACACACACACACACACACACACACACACACACACACACACACACACACGTTCATACTCACCACATACGCTGTTGCCTGGTAACTTTACCCCTACTGATATGTACAGTACATAGCTACCTCAACAATCCCTTACCCCTGCACATCAAGCAGAAGGAGATCCCTGCCAAGTACATGGTGACAGACAGAGTCGTCTATATACAGTGCATTAGGAAAGTATTCAGTATTCACATTTTGTTACAATACAGCCTTATTCTAAAATTGATTCAATTGTCCCTCCGCCCCCCTCATCAATCTACACACAATACCCCATAATGACAAAGCAAAAACTGGTTTAGAATTTTTTGCAAATGTATAAAAAAAAAATTTAAAAAATCAAATATCACATTTACAGAGATGTAAATGTACTTGAACCCGATCGAATTGACTAGTCTTGTATTGTGTTGGATCTGAGCTTTGACTGCTGCTGTTGGTGGGTGGGCGTTTTTTTTGGCTAATGTTTTGTGAAAAGCAGGAATTCGAGAGGCATATTGTTTCCCAGTTTTGCATGAATCTTCTTCTCTGTCCTCTTTCTTCTCAGAGTCTTCCTCTTGGTCTAACCGGTTCAACATTACAGTCCAATTCTTAGCTCCCTGTTTACAAATAATTTCCCAGAGTCAGGAATGTAGAAAATGTCCGAAATTAATAGTTTAAAATGTATTTAAAAAAAAATCTTAGTTGCAAGGTGTGTGTGAGTAATTAAGATATTATAGATAATAAAAAGTGACAGGGACAAGAGCAGTGTAAAAGTCTTTCCATTTCAAATGAATAATTTCAGTGTCCCATCTACAGTTTCATCAATGCAAAGTAACAGAAAGCAAATGATCAATACATCCTAAAGACGTGTATGATTTCATTTGATTTGAGGAGTAAATCATACAGGACAAGGCCAACGCTTAAAAAGTGTCTTCACCACAGTTTAATTAAGGATAGGCGTTCTGTCAACAGGATAGTTGTAAATCATGCAGCGCGTTATGTCAAGATCACAGATTTTAGAGAAACAACAAATGTCGGTAGATATAAGTGTCTTATATTGGCTGAAAGCTTAAATTCTTGTTAATCCAACTGCACTGTCCAATTTACAGTAGCTATTACTGCTAATAAATGCCATGCTATTGTTTGAGGAGAGCTCCAAACAACAAAACACTTTTTTCACCGCGATAGGATTGATAAATTCACCTCTGAAGGTGAAATGTGTACTTACATTCTGAAATTTTGCTCTGATTTATCATCCAAAGGGTCCCAGAGATAACATGAAGTGTCGTTTTGTTAGATAAAATCATTTTTAATATCCTAAAAAGGTCCATATAGCATGCACGATCCATTTTGTATTTCCACTCGTTCAATTTGCAAAGAAAGGAATCTGTGAAAATCTCACGCTAAACGTTGTTTCAACAAGTCAGATCACGTTCGTATGTATTCCTCAGAGATCCTAGAAGGTAACAAGACTTCACTATATCATTAGGGGTGTAGTATATTCTATAGGACACCATATTTGGTCAGAGAGCGACGCCTTCATGGCACGACGATGACGCTGACGGTCATCACTTGAACGACTGTATCTTTGTCAAATAAGCACCAATCGGGGTCAAACAAAGCTAGCTAGATAACCAATGAGCTGGGCTTTACCATGTATGTGTCGTAAAATGTAGCTACTAACCTTGTACGATAGCATGCCTTTTCATTTTGGACAGAAATTATAAGGATATTCAGAGTTATGAAGTTATGAAAACTGGTTATTTTGCAAGTGTTGAACTTATGATATGGCTACTAATACTTGGAAAGCTAAATCAAAGTCCAAGTATACAGATTTGACGATATTCTTGTAGAAAAATGTAATATGAATGCAAATGTCTCCTTCACAATTTGCCCAAATGTACCAGGGGACTCCACACTAAAAGTCTTGTAGTTCACTCATACTTCAAGTTATCCATCTGAAACTTTGCTGCTGCCATCTTGTGGACACTACCGGAATTACAACCTGAGTGATGGCTGGAACTGTGACCTTTCTCTTGCATTTCAAAGTGGTGGTAGAAAAAAACGTTTGTTTATTTTCTTTGTTTTTTCTTCTACCAAATCTATTGTGTTATATTCTCCTACATTCAATTCACATTTCCACAAACTTCAAAGTTTTTCCTTTCAAATGGTACCAAGAATATGCATATCTTTGCTCCAGGGCCTGAGCTACACGCAGTTAGATTTGGGTATGTAATTTAGGCGAAAATTGAAAAAAAAGGGGGCTATCCTTCAGAAGCTTTAGGTTTAGCTAACATGCTAAGTAGTTGCACAGTTGCTTATGAACAAAAATGATCTGTGAAGAGATCCGAACACGTAACCTTTGGATTGCTAGATGTTCGCGGTATACCCACTGTCGTTTCGTTTTAATTTACCTATGAAAAGTCGGATGAGGAAGGCGGAAGAGCTAACTCACTCAATTCAAAAATCCCCCACCTCTAAAAACGTGCTCTTATTTTTTCTGAAACGGGTTGACCTTCTGACTTGCACCTCCACTACAGCAGATTTCCTTCAAAGCTCCATCTTCAAGTAGCTACGGCCTCAGCGCACCAAGTCACAAAAGTTAGACTAGCTAATGTTTTCGCGCAAAATAAATAATAGAACAAAGTTACGGTTACACATTGTACCCGGTAACTTATTTTGTTCAACATTATGTTTGTTAGCTTAATTAACATTAGCAAGCTTAAACGGGTAAACTGCGACACCACACACAAAACAAATTGAAGCAACCGTGATTGACATACAGTACTAGTCAAAAGTTTGGATACACCTACTCATTCAAGGGTTTTTCTTTAGTTTTTTAACAATTTTCTACATTGTAGAATAACAGACATCAAAACTATGAAATAACACATATGGAATCATGTAGAAACCAAAAAAGTGTTAAACAAATCAAAATATATGTTTGATTTTAGATTCTTCAAAGTAGCCACCCTTTAACTTTATGACAGCTTTGCACACTCTTGGAATCCTCTCAACCAGCTTCATGAGGTAGTCACCTGGAATGTATTTCAATTAACAGGAGTGCCTTGTTAAAAGTTAATTTGTGGAATTTCTTTCCACAATGCATTTGAGCCAATCATTTGTGTTGTGACAAGGTAGGGGTGGAATACAGAAGATAGTCCTATTTGGTAAAATACCAAGTCCTTATTATGGCAAGAACAGCTGAAATAAGCAAAGAGAAATGACAGTCCATCATTACTTTAAGACATGAAGGTCAGTCAATCTGGAAAATTTCAAGAATTTTGAAAGTTCCTTCACAAATGAAGTCGCAAAAACCATCAAGCGCTATGATGAAACTAACTCACATGAAAGGAAGACCCAGAGATACCTCTGCTGCAGAGGATAAGTTGATTTGAGTTCACTGCACCTCACCTTATGGCTTGGGGATAGAAGCTGTTTGGAAGCCTCTTGGACCTAGACTTGGAATTCTTGTACCGCTTGCCGTGTGGTAGCAGAGAGAACAGTCTATGACTAGGGTGGCTGGAGTCTTTGACAATTTGTAGGGCCTTCCTCTGACACCGCCTGGTATAGAGGTCCTGGATGGCAGGAAGCTTGACCCCAGGTATGTACTGGGCCGTACGCACTACCCTCTGTAGTGCCTTGCAGTCAGAGGCCGAGCAGTTGCCATACCAGGCAGTGATGCAACCAGTCAGGATGCTCTCGATGGTGCAGCTGTAGAACCTTTTGAGGATCTGAGGACCCATGCCAAATCTTTTCAGTCTTTTGAGGGGGAATAGGTTTCGTTGTGCCCTCTTCAAGACTGTCTTGGTGTGCTTGGACCATGTTAGTTTGTTGGTGATGTGGACACCAAGGAACTTGAAGCTCTCAACCTGCTCCACTACAGCCCCATTGGTGCTCGGTCCTCCTTTTCCTGTAGTCCACAATTATCTCCTTAGTCTTGATCACATTCAGGGAGAGGTTGTTGTCCTGGCACCACACGGCCAGGTCTCTGACCTCCTCCCTATATGCTGTCTCGTCGTTGTTGATGATCAGGCCTACCACTGTTGTGTCATCGGCAAACTTAATGATGGTATTGGAGTCGTGCCTGGCTGTGCAGTTATGAGTGAACAGGGAGTACAAAAGGGGACTGATCACGCATCCCTGAGGGGCCCCTGTGTTGAGGATCAGTGTGGTGGATGTGTTGTTACCTAACCTTAACACCCGGAGGGCAGCCTTTCAGGAAGTCCAGGATCTAGTTGCAGAGGGAGGTGTTTAGTCCCATGGTCCTTAGCTTTCTGATAAGCTTTGAGGGCACTATGGTGTTGAATGCTGAGCTGTAGTCAATGAATAGCATTCTCACAAAGGTGTTCCTTTTGTCCAGGTGTGAAAGGGCAGTGTGGAGTGCAAAAGAGATTGCATCATCTGTGGATCTGTTGGGGCGGTATGCAAATTGGAGTGGGTCTAGTGTTTCTAGGATAATGGTGTTGATGTGAACCATGACCAGCTTTTCAAAGCACTTCATGGCTACAGACGTGAGTGCTTCGGGTCGGTAGTCATTTAGGCAGGCTACCTTAGTGTTCTTGGGCACAGGGACTATGGTGGTCTCCTTGAAAGATGTTGGTATTACAGACTCAGACAGGGAGAGGGTGAAAATGTCAGTGAAGACACTTGCCAGTTGGTCAGCGCATGCTCGGAGTACACGTCCTGGTAATCTGTCTGGCCCTGCGGCCTTGTGAATGTTGACCTTTTTAAAGGTCTTACTCACATCAGCTGCGGAGAGCTTTATCACACAGTCGTCCGGAACAGCTGGGGCTCTCATCCATGTTTCAGTGTTACTTGCCTCGAAGCGAGAAGTAATTTAGCTCGTCTGGCAGGCCTGTGTCACTGGGCAACTCTCGGCTGTGTTTCCCTTTGTAGTCTGTAATATTTTTCAAGCCCTGCCACATCCGACAAGCGTCGGAGCCGGTGTAGTACGATTCAAAATCAAATCAAAATCAAATTTTATTTGTCACATACACATGGTTAGCAGATGTTAATGCAAGTGTAGCGAAATGCTTTTGCTTCTAGTTCCGACCATGCAGTAATATCTAACAAGTAATCTAACCTAACAATTTCACAACAACTACCTTATACACACAAGTGTAAAGGAATGAATAAGAATATGTACCTAAAAATATATGAATGAGCGATGGCCGAACGGCATAGGCAAGATGCAGTAGATGGTATAGAGTACAGTATATACATATGAGATGAGTAATGTAGGGTATGTAAACATTATATAAAGTGGCATTGTTTAAAGTGGCTAGTGATACATTTATTACATACATTTTTCCATTATTAAAGTGGCTGGAGTTGAGTCAGTATGTTGGCAGCAGCCACTCAACGTTAGTGATGGCTGTTTAACAGTCTGATGGCCTTGAGATAGAAGCTGTTTTTGTTTTTGCGTCACGGAAGATAGAATAACAATGATCCTGTCACAAAAACAGCCGTGTTGAAGAGAACGCCAAGGCGCAGCGGGAATGTGGATACTCATATTTTAATTCAAACAAAAGGAGTAAAGCATCCACTGAACAAAAATAATGCACACGACAGGAACAGTCTTGCAGGCACACAAAACACAGTGCAAGAACAACCACCCACACAACATTTAACAAACACAAACCACCTGCCACATCCTGACCAAGACTAACACAATACACCCTCTGCTGGTCAGGACGTGACAGTACCCCCCCTTCAAGGTGCAGTCCCCGGGATGCACCTAAAAAAAGAAAAACACAAGAAAATCCCCAATACCCCAACAAACAATAACCCCTAACAAATAAGGGAGGGAAGGGAGGGTGGCTGCCGTCACCGACGGCACTGTGCTACACCCACCTACCAACCCACCTATCCTGGAGGTGGCTCAGGTGCAGGACGTGGACCTTGCGCCACCTTCGGCGTCGCCCACTTCGGTGGCGCTGCTAGCTGTGCCGGGCAGAAGGGCCACTTGGGCTGACCCTGGCAGACGGACCACTCGGGCTGGGCCGGAGGACAGGAGGGCCCCTCGGGCTGGGCCGGAGGACAGGAGGGCCACTCTGGCAGCTCCGGGCAGTCTGGCCACTCTGGCAGCTCCGGGCAGTCTGGCCACTCTGGCAGCTCCGGGCTGTCGGGCCACTCTGGCAGCTCCGGGCAGTCGGGCCACTCTGGCAGCTCCGGGCAGTCGGGCCACTCTGGCAGCTCCGGGCAGTCGGGCCACTCTGGCAGCTCCGGGCAGTCGGGCCACTCTGGCAGTTCCGGGCAGTCGGCCACTCTGGCAGTTCCGGGCAGTCGGGCCATTCTGGCAGTTCCGGGCAGTCGGGCCACTCTGGCAGTTCCGGGCAGTCGAGCCACTCTGGCAGTTCCGGGCAGTCGGGCCACTCTGGCAGTTCCAGGCAGTCGGGCCACTCTGGCAGTTCCGGGCAGTCGGGCCACTCTGGCAGTTCCGGGCAGTCGGGCCACTCTGGCAGCTTCTGACTAGCGGGCGGCTCTGGCGGCTCCTGACTAGCGGGCGGCTCTGGTGACTCCTGACTGGCGGGCAGCTCTGGTGACTCCTGACTGGCGGGCAGCTCTGGCGACGTACGACTGGCGGGAAGCTTTGGCGACGTACGACTGGCGGGCAGCTCTGGCGACTTACGACTGGCGGGCAGCTCTGGCGACTCTTGACTGGCGGGCAGCTCTGGTGTCTTACGACTGGCGGGCAGCTCTGGTGACTGTTGACTGGTGGGCAGCTCTGGCGACTGTTGACTGGCGGGCAGCTCTGGTCACTGTTGACTGGCGGGCAGCTCTGGTAACTGTTGACTGGCACTCTAGTCTTGCCCCGTCAAACAGCCCTTGTGCCCCCCCCTAAAAAAATCTTGGGGGTGCCTCTCGGTCTCCCTTACCCGTCGTGTTCCCCAGTCCTCGCCAGACTTCTTCCGCTGCTTGGTCCTGGTTTGGTGGGTGGTTCTGTCACAAAAACAGCCGTATTGAAGAGAAGACCAAGGCGCAGCGGGAATGTGGATACCCATATTTTAATTCAAACAAAAGGAGTAAAGCATCCACTGAACAAAAATAATGCACACGACAGGAACAGTCTTGCAGGCACACAAAACACAGTGCAAGAACAACCACCCACACAACATTTAACAAACACAAACCACCTGCCACATCCTGACCGAAACTAACACAATACACCCTCTGCTGGTCAGGACGTGATAGATCCAGGGTTTTGCCAGCCCGGGTCGCGCATTCGATATGCTGATAAAATTTAGGGAGCCTTGTTTTCAGATGAGCCTTGTTAAAATCCCTAGCAACAATAAATGTAGCCTCAGGATATGTGGTTTCCAGTTTACATAGAGTCAAATGAAGTTCTTTCAGGGCCGTCGATGTGTCTGATTGGGGCGGGATATACACGACTGTGATTATGATCGAAGAGAATTCTCTTTGCGTTTGGAAATTTCTTGTAAGGAATTCTAGGTCAGGTTTAACAAAAGGACTTGAGTTCCTGTATGTTGTTATGATCACACCACCTCTCATTAATCATAAGGCATACACCCCCGCCCTTCTTCTTACCAGAGAGATGTTTGTTTCTGTCGGCGCGATGCGTGAAGAAGCCAGGTGGCTGTACCGACTCTAATGACATATCCCGAGTGATGTTTCTGTGAAACAAAGAACGTTACAATCTCTGATGTCTCTCTGGAAGGCAACCCTTGCTCAGATTTTGTCTACCTTGTTGTCAAGAGACTGGACATTGGCGAGTAGTATGCTCGGGAGCAGTGCGCAATGTGCCCTTCTACGGAGCCTGACCAGAAGACCGCTCCGTCTGCCCCTTCTGCGGCGCCGTTGTTTTGGGTCGCCGGTTGGGATCCGATCCATTGTCCTGGGTGGTGGACCAAACAGAGGATCCGCTTCGGGAAAGTCGTATTCCTGGTCGTAATGTTGGTGAGTTGACGTTGCTCTTATATCCAATAGTTCCTCCAGACTGAATGTAATAAAACCTAAGATTACCTGGGGAAACAATGTAACAAATAACACATAAAAAAACAAAATACTGCATAGTTTCCTCGGAACGCGAAGCGAGGCGGCCATCTCTGTCGGCGCCGGAAGTAAAAAATAAAAAATTCGATCTTAGTCCCGTATTGATGCTTTGCCTGTTTGATGGTTCGTCAGAGGGCATAGCGGGATTTCTTATAAGCTTCCGGGTTAGAGTCCTGCTCCTTTAAAGCGGCAGCTCTACCTTTTGGATGTTGCCAGTAATCCATGGCTTCTGGTTGGGGTATATATGTACAGTCACTGTGGGGACAACGTCATTGATGCACTTATTGATGAAGCCAGTGACTGATGTGGTGTACTCTTCATTGCCATCGGAAGAATCCCGGAACATATTCCAGTCTGTGTTAGCAAAACAGTCCTGTAGTTTAGCATCTGCTTCATCTGACCATTTTTTTATTTACCGAGTCACTGGTGCTTCCTGCTTAATTTTTGCTTGTAAGCAGGAATCAGGAGTATAGAATTATGGTCAGATTTGCTAAATGGAGGGCGAGGGAGAGCTTTGTACGCGTCTCTGTGTGTGGAGTAAAGATGGTCTATAATTCTTTTCCCCTCTGGTTGCGCATCTAACATGCTGGTAGAAATTAGGTAAAACAGATTTAAGTTTCCCGGCCACTAGGAGCGCCGCCTCTGGATGAACGTTTTCCTGTTTGCTTATGCCGGTATACAGCTCATTGAGTGCGGTCTTAGTGCAGGATCGGTCTGTGGTGGTATGTAAGACAGCTACAACAAATACAGATGAAAACTCTCTCCGTAGATAGTGTGGTCTACAGCTTATCATGAGATACTCTACCTCAGGCGAGCAAAACCTTGAGACTTCCTTAGATATCGTGCACCAGCTTTTGTTTACAAATATACATAGACCTCCACCCCTTGTCTTACCAGAGGCTGCTGTTCTTTCCTGCCGATACAGTGTATAACCCGCCAGCTGTATGTCATTCATGTCATTGTTCAGCCACGACTTGGTGAAACATCAGATATTACAGTTTCTAATGTCCCGTTGGTAGGATATACGTTCTTTTAGTTTGTCCAATTTAATATCCAGAGATTGTTCATTGGCCAATAGTACATATGGCAGATTAGCCACTTGTTGGCCGATCCTCACAAGGCACCCCGATACCTCTTCCATCTTTTTCTCCTGCGAATGACGGGGATGAGTGCCTGTTCGGGTGTCTGAAGTAAATCCCTCTCGTCCGACTCATTAAAGAGAAATTATTCGTCCAGTTCAAGGTGAGTAATCGCTGTTTTGATTTCCAGAAGCTCTTTTCGGTCATAAGAGACAGTAGCAGCAACATTATGTACAAAATAAGTTACAAAAAATTTGAAAAAACTAACAAAATACCATGGTTGGTTAAGAGCCCATAAAATAGCAGGCATACCCTCCGGCGCCATCTTTGGGATGAGTTGGATGCAGGATGAAGGAAAAGCAGCCAACAAGTGTTCAGCATACGTGGCAACTCCTTCAAGACTGTTGGATAAGCATTCCAGGTGAAGCTTCCAGGTGACGGATCACCACCTCAAGCTGAACCTCGGCAAGACGGAGCTGCTCTTCCTCCCAGGGAAGGACTGCCCGTTCCATGATCTCGCCATCACGGTTGACAACTCCATTGTGTCCTCCTCCCAGAGTGCTAAGAGCCTTGGCGTGACCCTGGACAACACCCTGTCGTTCTCCGCTAACGTCAAGGCGGTGACTCGATCCTGTAGGTTCATGCTCGATCCTGTAGGTTCATGCTCTACAACATTTGCAGAGTACGACCCTGCCTTACACAGGAAGCGGCGCAGGTCCTAATCCAGGCACTTGTCATCTCCCGTCTGGATTACTGCAACTCGCTGTTGGCGGAGCTCCCTGCCTGTGCCATTACACCCCTACAACTCATCCAGAATGCCGCAGCCCGTATGGTGGAACCTTCCCAAGTTCTCTCACATCACCCCGCTCCTCCGCACACTCCACTGGCTTCCAGTTGAAGCTCGCATCTGCTACAAGACCATGGGGCTTGCCTACGGAGCTGTGAGGGGAACGGCACCTCCGTACCTTCAGGCCCTGATCAGTCCCTACAACCAAAAAAGGGCACTGCGTTCATCCACCTCTGGCCTGCTCGCCTCCCTACCTCTGCGGAAGCACAGTTCCCGCTCAGCCCAGTCAAAACTGTTCGCTGCTCTGGCACCCAATGGTGGAACAAGCTCCCTCACGACGCCAGGACAGCGGAGTCAATCACCACCTTCCGGAGACACCTGAAACCCCACCTCTTTAAGGAATACCTGGGATAGGATAAAGTAATCCTTCTACCCCCCCCACCCCCCCAAAAAGATATAGATTTACTATTGTAAAGTGGTTGTTCCACTGGATATCATAAGGTGAATGCACCAATTTGTAAGTCGCTCTGGATAAGAGCGTCTGCTAAATGACGTAAATGTAAAATGTAAATGAAGCTGGTTGAGAGAATGCCAATTGTGTGCAAAGCTGTCATCAAGGCAAAGGGTGGCTCATCCATATATTTTATACTTAAAATTCTTATCCGTATTAGGTTTTGTTGTGGAATTTGTTAGAAATTAGGTTTTTGTTGTGGAATAGTTAGATATTACCTGTTAGATACTGCTGCACTGTCGGATCTAGAAGCATAAGCATTACGCTACACTCGCAATAACATCTGCTAACCATGTGTATGTTACCAATAAAATTCAATTTTTTATTTGATTTTTTATTTGATTTGGCTACTTTGAATAATCTAAAATATATTTTGAATTGTTTAACACTTTTTTGGTTACCACATGATTCCATATGTCTTATTTCATAGTGTTGATGTCTTCACTATTATTCTACAATGTGGAAAATAGTTACAAAATTAAGAAAAACCCTTGAACTAGGTCCAAACTTTTGAAAGGGTACTCTATGTACGCATGGAACAAAGCTTGCCCCCTGTTGGTTTAAAATAAAACTTCACCTCACCAAAAAAACATGATCATAACCCACCAACCGGTGGCGCCATGGACCAAACGACAACAGTAGGTGACGTTGACGCCTGGGGATTCATGCCGCGTTCACAAAAATTGGGAGATCGGAACTCGGAAATCATTTACATTTACATTTTAGTCATTTAGCAGACGCTCTTATCCAGAGCGACTTACAGTAGTGAATGCATACATTTCATTTCATTTCATGCATTTTTTAAATTATTTTTTTTTGCATGGGGTTTTATTATTATTATTTTTTTATTTTTTTATGTAGGCGCTGACTTCATACGTCAGCGCCTTCATAACAACTGGGAATTCGGAAAAAAAACTAGCTCAGACTGAGAAAAATCGATTTGAACGGCCACCCAACTCGGAATACCAACTTATGAACTCGGGCCTCTTTCCGGAGCTCCAACTTTCCGACCCGAAGATCACTGACGTCATTATTTGACCTCGTATTCTTCCGTGTTTCCAGTTCTTCTTGAACGCTGCATCAGTTAGAGATGGCGTCCCTTTTGCAGCCTGACAGGGTTCTCTACCTAGTTCATGGAGAGAAAAAGATCCGATCGCCGTTGTCGACACTTTATTTTTGTCGGTATTGCAGTGAATTGCGTTCCCTAGAATGTGTGTCTCACGAGGTAAGTGACGAAAATGTCAACACTACTGTGGCTAACTGTCTCAATCCTAGAGCTAGCTAGCTAGCTAGCTAGCTCGTAGCGTTAGCGGTTTGGGAGGGATTGGTCAACATAGTCCAGCCCCTGTAAATAAATATTTTAATCTCATTTGCCATATCGCACGCCAATCAATATTTATTAAACAGCTCTGTCGTGTGATTGGCCGGATATTTCGTCTTTACTTCCGTCCTACTTTCATAATCTTGTACGTTTATCTAGCTACCTAGCTAAGCTAACTGTTAACAATCAAGCAAGACAGCTAGCCAAACAACATAATACATCGTTTGTGTTCACTAGTAACTTATTTTGTCCAATTAACAGTGACACAAATTCCCACTGGAAATACAATTTAAACCCAACAACCATTTGAAAAGCGTTTTTAATTGTTAGCTAGCTTCACAGCCTCCTTGCTGGCTAACGTACTCTATTCATTACCACACCCAGACACATCGACCACAGTGCGGTCTCAGATCTATCAAACACATTTTGACAGAGTTCGTTTATTCTTGGGAAATATCTTATTTAGGTAGCTGGCTAACTATTTATCTAGTTGATACGTGCCACGTCAGACAGCTATGATTGTTCATTTACACAGCCACACAACTGACAGTGACCCTCACCACAGAAACTAACATTTTTATTATGCTGAAGCTGATAGGTTGCTAACGCATACTAATCATGTTTCAGCATGAACCAATATCTATCTGTGCAGTTATAACTACTAGCTAGCTACGATGGATAGCAGTGTACATGTATGTATTCCCACGAACCACGGTTCATAATAATGACCGAGAACGGTGCAAATCGAATGGCATGTATTTGATACCATTCCACGAATTTCCGCTCCGGTCATTAACACAAGCCCGTTCTCCCCAAATAAGGTGCCACTAACATAGATTGTTGAATGCTGCCTCTGGTTTCTAGGTGGACTCACATTACTGTCCAAGCTGCCTGGAGAATATGCCTTCAGCAGAGGCAAAGCTGAAGAAGAACAGGTGAGAAACATTTGTAACTGAGCATCAGCATAGACCTGTTTATATACGGTCTATGGCATAGACTTATTACTTATTGTGTAGCCATTGACACCCAATGCATCCAGCCTACATTTCCCAGCTCTCTGTTTTGTTCTAGGAAGAGGATATGCAACCAGCTGAACGAAAACTTCAGGTTAGGCATAGAGGTTAAGCTTAGGGTTATCTATCATTCATGTTTATTTTCTATATTAATGCTGTGAAATTGCCACGGACCTCAAGATACGATATTATCACGATACTTCGGTGCCGCTGTATTGCGATTCTTACAATTCTATATGTATTGTGATCTGATACTCCAGATTTTTATTGCGATTTTGATGTTCCAAACATATTGCTCACCATATGTCTGCTGCTGCAGAGGGACAAGAGAGAGCCATGAGATGTTTTTTTTGTTGTTGATCGGTAATGGAAATAAAGCGCTGAAAACAAATTGACTCCCTATTTAAAAAGATGGAGAACAAGTTCTGAAGGAAAAATACTAGCGCTTTGGTGCAGATACAGCCAATTTCTCGCAAAAAATAATATTGCAAAAATTAATATCCCGATATGTAACTATTAACCCCCCTTCCCATCACTATTATATATGTAATTCTGTGGGTGTTGAATATTAGGTTAAGGTTAGTTATAGCCTAGTTTAGGTTTAAGGAAAGCCATAAAAGCTAGCATTGGGTTTGAGTACTGCGACTATTTCTTTCCGGTTGAATAAACACTACCTTTGTTCTAACTAGCTATACCTTCATTCTCTGCGTGCCCCAGGTGTGCCAACTGTTTCGACTGCCCATGCTGCATGCACACCCTGTCCACCCGGGCAACCAACATCCCAGCCCCTCTTCCTGACGACCCCAGCAAGACGACCATGAAGAAGGCCTATTACCTGGCCTGTGGCTTCTGTCGCTGGACATCCAGAGATGTGGGCATGGCTGACAAGTCTGTGGGTGAGTGCCAGGCCTACCTTACTGATGATGATGATGAGGGGGAGATATTGGACTGTTGACTATTTATTTTATATTGGGCCTTTGTTAAGCTAGGCCAACTATTCTGTGGCTGAGTGAGTGTGAGAAATGGCTTCAACCAAATCAAATAGCAAACCTTGCTGATGATCTTAGATACTAATCTACTGAAGGAAGTGTCCCCCCCCCCCTGCACTGGTGATGAGGGGGAGATATATGGGACTGACTTGTTAATAGGCTATGTTAGAATGGTTGAAATGCTAAACAAATTAATATCTGATGTATGGAGCTTTGTTTGGAATTGTAACTGAATAGAGATGTGTCCCTTATCGTGTACATGACTAGTAGCCTACATGTCTGTTATGTGATTGACTTGTTGGGTGTTTTCTGGAGGACTATTTCACTTTTTTTTGTCTTCACTTCAGCCAGTGGAGGATGGCAGGAGCCGGACAACCCTCATACTCAACGGGTATGTTGCCTTCCTTTTGGTCTGATCTATTTTCTCTCTCTCTCAAGTGTTGCTCACATGTTGAGCTAGACAACCCCAGGCCATAGAATGCTGTGACACTGGAAGTTACATAGAGTCTATTGTAATTGATGCTGTATTTAAAAAAAAACACTGTGTGATCAACCACAAATAGACACACTCCTGATACAGGCCCTAGGCCTAAGTGTTGGCTTTGACTTGTGCTTTCTACTATTTATATCCTGCTGGTAACATACATGGGTGGGGCGGCAGGTAGCCTAGTGTTTAGAGCGTTGGGCCAGTAACTGAAAGGTTGCTAGATTGAATCCTCTGAGCTGACAAGGTAAAAAGCTGTCGTTCTGCTCCTGAACAAGGCAGTTAACCCACTGTTCCCTGGTAGGCTGTCATTTTAAATAAGAATTTGTTCTTAACTGACTTGCCTAGTTAAATAAAGGTTAAATAAATAAATAAATACAAGGGGTATGCTGATGAGATATATATATATATATATATATATTATATATATTGTATACTGTATACAGTATACATGGTTCTCTATCCTATGACAGTCAGACTCATGTTATGTGTATTCTTCCTCCAGATACTCATGGTATTTTTCTTTCAGATCAATAAACTGATAGAGTATTACCAGCAGCTGGCCCAGAGAGAGAAACTGGAGAGGGACAGGAAGAAGCTGGCCAGGCGACGACCCTATATGCCACTGGCCTTCTCGGTACACCGCACACACTCCGGCAGATAACATGCTCAGCTTTCACACTTCTCTCTGGAATACGAACCTGACTTTTTTTTTATACGTTAAACCTCTCTCAATAACCACAACCCAGCTCCCACTTTTTTTTATTTTATTTTTATAATGAGCATTCTCAAATATGCTTTTAATCTTTGTTTGTTGTGATGGTTATGGCTGTGTTATTAACCCTGCTGGTGGCGGGCTGAAATTAACAAGGCAACATGATGTAGTGTTATGTTCCGGTATGTTGACATTGATTGAACTGCATGTATAGTTCATGTGTAGGTTAGAGCCTGCGGCATACTGGAACATTGACGAGTCACTATAAGCTAGCTGTGTGCTAGCTATATAATGTTACTAGCTACTGCAGCTGAAGGGTCACTATAAGCTAGCTGTGTGCTAGCTAGCTATATACTAGCTATTGCAGCTGAAGGGTCACTATAAGCTAGCTGTGTGCTAGCTAGCTATATACTAGCTATTGCAGCTGAAGGGTCACTATAAGCTAGCTGTGTGCTAGCTAGCTATATACTAGCTATTGCAGCTGAAGGGTCACTATAAGCTAGCTGTGTGCTAGCTAGCTATATACTAGCTACTGCAGCTGAAGGGTCACTATAAGCTAGCTGTGTGCTAGCTAGCTATATACTAGCTACTGCAGCTGAAGGGTCACTATAAGCTAGCTGTGTGCTAGCTAGC
Organism: Salmo trutta; assembly: GCF_901001165.1. Lineage (NCBI taxonomy): Eukaryota > Metazoa > Chordata > Actinopteri > Salmoniformes > Salmonidae > Salmo > Salmo trutta. The sequence goes on along the minus strand of NC_042959.1, from coordinate 4,381,610 downwards.
TATATACTAGCTACTGCAGCTGAAGGGTCACTATAAGCTAGCTGTGTGCTAGCTAGCTATATACTAGCTACTGCAGCTGAAGGGTCACTATAAGCTAGCTGTGTGCTAGCTAGCTATATACTAGCTACTGCAGCTGAAGGGTCACTATAAGCTAGCTGTGTGCTAGCTAGCTATATACTAGCTACTGCAGCTGAAGAGTCTTCAGCTCTACCACTAATGCTTTTCTGTTGCTGTTGCATGTCGTCAGTTACCTGCCATGTTTGCTGCTTTGGTTTCACTTGATACTTTCTTCTTTGTCTTTGCTTCTGCACGCTGATATGTTGGTTTTAACCCCTCCGTCCCCCAGCAACACACTATTCATGTGGTGGTGAGTTGTATTTTTCACAACTTTGATAGTCAAACACTGTTCTCTCGGAAATGTAATGTTAAAACTGATTTTAGCCTGTAGTATAGTAGAGGGTTGTAACTCACTGTGAACATAAAGATTTGTGTTCTCGTCGTTCAAACCAAAAATATTTCTCTAGGTTTGGTTTATTTCTTTGACTTCGATCACAATTTTATTTTAGGCATTTATGCTAGTAAATGTTTTCCTATAAACATTTAACAGTTATCAATAGAAATGCCAGTGTTTCCTCTCCTGTACGTCTACCACGTGGTGATGTCTGTCTGTCTGAGTTAGTTGACATTTGTGTTGTGTTGCTCTATAAAGGAGAAGTATGGTCTGGGTACCAGACTACAGAGACAGAGACCTGGAGCTCCTATCACCAGTCTGGCTGGTCTTTCGTGAGTATTACATTCCATTCACGAAAATGTTATTGTTCATTAATGTATGAGTATCACATCCTGGTACTATACAGCACAATTCCTTTATTGTACATGACAAATCATGTTGTTCGCTGAAGAGGGTGCAGTTTGGGATAAAGCCATGCTGTTAGTTCATAAATACAGCTTTCCCTGTCTCCTATAATGTCTGCCCCTGTCTCCTATAATGTCTGCCCCTGTGTCTGTCCCTGTCTCCTATAATGGCCTTCACTGTGTCGGTCCCTATTCCAGTCTGAAGGAAGGTGAAGACCAGAAGGAGATTAACATAGAGCCAGCTCAGGCCTTAGATGAAGTGGAACCACTGCCTGAAGACTGCTACACCAGACCCATCAACCTACCTGAGGGTAAGAGACAACAACCCCTAAGCACTAACCCCTAACCCCTAACCCTACACCAGACCTATCCATCTAGCTGAGGGTAAGAGACAACAACCCCTAAGCACTAACCCCTAACCCTGGACCTTGATCTCCACACTAACTCTACACCAGACCTATCCATCTACCTGAGGGTAACAATGATTAGTACTTTTTTTTTAAAAGCTACAATCGTTAATTGATACAATAATAAAGTGTTCTACCCTCCCCTGTTTTGGTAAAGATCTGAGCGATGGGGCTGGAGAAATGTCACCACTCTCAGATTAATAGACAGAGCTATGGATGCAAGGACTGACCAGCCATGATATTAAAATGATTGTTTTAACCATGTTATGAGGCTATACAGTGTTTTACATTTGTTGTTTACAAACGTTTTGAGTAAAACAAGCTTATATTTTGTGTTGAGATGGGGTACGACAGTTGAACAAAGCTCATGAGGCATTTATAAGTTCTATTCTTCAAGAGTCAATGGGTACAGATCATTCATTTTAATAAAAAATAATCTAGCAACTAAGGATTCCAGCTTCATCCACTACTTTTCCTTAGAGCTATTTGTTATAAGGAAGTCTACAGCTATATCATAGCCAGGGTATGCTGTGGTTGTTTTCAAATCTGCCACGTCCAGTTGACCATGTTTTGTTGTCTGGTTGACCATGTTTTGTTGTCTGGTTGACCATGTTTTGTTGTCTGGTTGACCATGTTTTGTTGTCTGGTTGACCATGTTTTGTTGACCATGTTTTGTTGTCTGGTTGACCATGTTTTGTTGACCATGTTTTGTTGACCATGTTTTGTTGTCTGGTTGACCATGTTTTGTTGTCTGGTTGACCATGTTTTGTTGTCTGGTTCACCATGTTTGGTTGTCTGGTTGACCATGTTTGGTTGTCTGGTTGACCATGTTTTGTTGTCTGGTTGACCATGTTTTGTTGACCATGTTTTGTTGTCTGGTTGACCATGTTTTGTTGTCTGGTTGACCATGTTTTGTCTGGTTGACCATGTTTTGTTATGTATTACAGTGACATCCTTGCGTCAGCGGCTGCTCCAGCCTGACTTCCAGCCTGCCGGAGCCTCTCAGCTCCACCCCAAACACAAACACCTGCTGATCAAGCGCTCTCTGCGATGCAGGGTCAGTTTATGACACAGTACTTTACACTACACTAACCTTCTCAAGAAAGGGCATTTTTCTACTATTTTACAGTTGGTTTTTCTGTCAATTTATCTTGATTACTCATGGTAGAAATGTTGCTTTTCTTCCTAGAAATGTGAGCACAATCTGAGCAAGCCAGAATTCAACCCAACCTCAATAAAGTTCAAAATCCAGCTGGTGGCTGTGTAAGTATCGCTTAGCATCTCCTCTGTACCGAACACATTCACCTTGTTTTCTACTCTGATTATTGGTGTTGATGTATTATTTCTCAGTAAAGTGATGTTATTTTCAATCCTAAAGGAGTTACATACCTGAAGTCAGAATAATGTCCATTCCAAACCTGCGCTTCCAGAAGGTAAGTCAATTATTCAAGTATCGGAATCAGGTCCCAAAACATGTTCGAAGACATTCTGTGTCCACATGTTGTCTGTAGGAGAGCAGAATGACTTACAGTATGAGTGGTATCATGTTGTCTGTAGGAGAGCAGAATGATTTACAGTATGAGTGGTATCATGTTGTCTGTAGGAGAGCAGAATGACTTACAGTATGAGTGGTATCATGTTGTCTGTAGGAGAGCAGAATGATTTACAGTATGAGTGGTATCATGTTGTCTGTAGGAGAGCAGAATGACTTACAGTATGAGTGGTGTCATGTTGTCTGTAGGAGAGCAGAATGACTTACAGTATGAGTGGTATCATGTTGTCTGTAGGAGAGCAGAATGTCTTACAGTATGAGTGGTATCATGTCTGTAGGAGAGCAGAATGACTTACAGTATGAGTGGTATCATGTTGTCTGTAGGAGAGCCAGGTGCTGCTCACCCTGACCAACCCAGTGGAGAATATTACCCACGTCACCCTGGTGGGCTGTGAGGAGGGAGACCCAGAGGACATCAACAGCACTGCTAAGGTACTGCTGATTAGTGTTGCAAAGCTACCAGTAATTTACCAATGTTACCCGGGATCTTTAGTAAGTTTGGTAAGTAACAGATTGCCATAGATTTTCTATCGCAACTTTGGTAATTTATACTTGAAAACATGTATTTATATATATATTTTTCTTCTGTATCCATGAGTTTCTAATAGATAGACCATGTGGTTCAAGAGAAAATAGACAAATGAATTGATAAAAGCATCATAATCAACAATGGCTTTATTTTCACTCTGTAACTCTTCTATTTACTTATTTCACAACTACTAGTTTGGCCCCAAAACATTGACAGCAAATACATAGTCACAGTAAAATGATAATAATAAAAAAAAATATATATATATATCAAATCAAATTTATTTATATAGCCCTTCGTACATCAGCTGAAATCTCAAAGTGCTGTACAGAAACCCAGCCTAAAACCCCAAACAGCAAGCAATGCATGTGAAAGAAGCACGGTGGCTGGGAAAAACTCCCTAGGAAAAACTCCTGAGAAAGGCCAAAAACCTAGGAAGAAACCTAGAGAGGAACCAGGCTATGAGGGGTGGCCAGTCCTCTTCTGGCTGTGCCGGGTGGATATTATAACAGAACATGGTCAAGATGTTAAAATGTTCGTAAATGACCAGCATGGTCAAATAATAATAATCATAGTAGTTGTCGAGGGTGCAACAAGCACGTCCGGTGAACAGGTCAGGGTTCCGTAGCCGCAGGCAGAACAGTTGAAACTGGAGCAGCAGCATGGCCAGGTGGACTGGGGACAGCAAGGAGTCATCATGCCAGGTAGTCCTGAGGCATGGTCCTAGGGCTCAGGTCCTCCGAGAGAAAGAAAGAAAGAGAGAAAGAGAGAATTAGAGAGAGCATATTTACATTCACACAGGACACCGGATAAGACAAGAGAATACTCCAGATGTAACAGACTGACCCTAGCCCCCCGACACATAAACTACTGCAGCATAAATACTGGAGGCTGAGACAGGAGGGATCAGAAGACACTGTGGCCCCATCCGATGATACCCCCGGACAGGGCCAAACAGGCAGGATATAACCCCACCCACTTTGCCAAAGCACAGCCCCCACACCACTAGAGGGATATCTACAACCACCAACTTACCGTCCGAAGACAAGGCCGAGTATAGCCCACAAAGATCTCCGCCACGGCACAACCCAAGGGGGGGGCGCCAACCCAGACAGGAAGACCACGTCAGTGGCTCAACCTACTCAAGTGACGCACCCCTCCCATGGACGGCATGGAAGAACACCAGTAAGTCAGTGACTCAGCCCCTGTAAAAGGGTTAGAGGCAGAGAATCCCAGTGGGAAGAGGGGAACCGACAAGGCAGAGACAGCAAGGGCGGTTCGTTGCTCCAGCCTTTCCGTTCACCTTCACACTCCTGGGCCAGACTATACTTAATCATAGGACCTACTGAAGAGATAAGTCTTCAGTAAAGACTTAAAGGTTGAGACTGAGTCTGCGTCTCTCACATGGGTAGGCAGACCATTCCATAAAAATGGAGCTCTATAGGAGAAAGCCCTACCTCCAGCCGTTTGCTTAGAAATTCTAGGGACAATTAGGAGGCCTGCGTCTTGTGACCGTAGCGTACGTGTAGGTATGTACGGCAGGACCAAATCGGAAAGATAGGTAGGAGCAAGCCCATGTAATGCTTTGTAGGTTAGCAGTAAAACCTTGAAATCAGCCCTTGCCTTAACAGGAAGCCAGTGTAGGGAGGCTAGCACTGGAGTAATATGATCAAATTTTTTGGTTCTAATCAGGATTCTAGCAGCCGTATTTAGCACTAACTGAAGTTTGTTTAGTGCTTTATCCGGGTAGCCGGAAAGTAGAGCATTGCAGTAGTCGAGCCTAGAAGTAACAAAAGCATGGATACATTTTTCTGCATCATTTTTGGACAGAAAGTTTCTGATTTTTGCAATGTTACGTAGATGGAAAAAAGCTGTCCTTGAAGCAGTCTTGATATGTTCTTCAAAAGAGAGATCAGGGTCCAGAGTAACGCCGAGGTCCTTTACAGTTTTATTTGAGACGACTGTACAACCATCCAGATTAATTGTCAGATTCAGCAGAAGATCTCTTTGTTTCTTGGGACCTAGGACAAGCATCTCTGTTTTGTCCGAGTTTAAAAGTAGAAAATTTGCAGCCATCCACTTCCTTATGTCTGAAACACAGGCTTCTAGCGAGGGCAATTTTGGGGCTTCACCATGTTTCATTGAAATGTACAGCTGTGTGTCGTCCGCATAGCAGTGAAATTTAACATTTTGTTTTCGAATGACATCCCCAAGAGGTAAAATATATAGTGAAAACAATAGTGGTCCTAGAACGGAACCTTGAGGAACACCGAAATTTACAATTGATTTGTCAGAGGACGAACCATTCACAGAGACAAACTGATATCTTTCCGACAGATAAGATCTAAACCAGGCCAGAACTTGTCCATGTAGACCAATTTGGGTTTCCAATCTCTCCAAAAGAATGTGGTGATCGATGGTATCAAAAGCGGCACTAAGATCTAGGAGCATGAGGACAGATGCAGAGCCTCGGTCTGACGTCATTAAAAGGTCATTTACCACCTTCACAAGTGCATTCTCAGTGCTATGATGGGGTCTAAAACCAGACTGAAGCGTTTCGTATACATTGTTTGTCTTCAGGAAGGCAGTGAGTTGCTGCGCAACAACTTTTTCTAAAATTTTTGAGAGGAATGGAAGATTCGATATAGGCCGATAGTTTTTTATAATTTCTGGGTCAAGATTCGGCTTTTTCAAGAGAGGCTTTATTACTGCCACTTTTAGTGAGCTTGGTACACATCCGGTGGATAGAGAGCCGTTTATTATGTTCAACATAGGAGGGCCAAGCACAGGAAGCAGCTCTTTCAGTAGTTTAGTTGGAATAGGGTCCAGTATGCAGCTTGAGGGTTTGGAGGCCATGATTATTTTCATCATTATGTCAAGAGATATAGTACTAAAACACTTTAGTATCTCCCTTGATCCTAGGTCCTGGCAGAGTTGTGCAGACTCAGGACAATGGAGCCCTGGAGGAATACCCAGATTTAAAGAGGAGTCCGTAATTTGCTTTCTAATGATCATGATCTTTTCCTCAAAGAAGTTCATAAATTTATTACTGCTGAAGTGAAAGCCATCCTCCATTTGCGAATGCTGCTTTTTAGTTAGCTTTGCGACAGTGTCAAAAAGAAATTTCGGATTGTTCTTATTTTCCTCAATTAAGTTGGAAAAATAGGATGATCGTGCAGCAGTGAGGGCTCTTCGATACTGCACGGTACTGTCTTTCCAAGCTAGTCGGAAGACTTCCAGTTTAGTGTGGCGCCATTTCCGTTCCAATTTTCTGGAAGCTTGCTTCAGAGCTCGTGTATTTTCTGTATACCAGGGAGCTAGTTTCTTATGACAGATGTTTTTAATTTTTAGGGGTGCAACTGCATCTAGGGTATTGCGCAAGGTTAAATTGAGTTCCTCGGTTAGGTGGTTAACTGATTCTTGTCCTCTGACGTCCTTGGGTAGGCAGAGGGAGTCTGGAAGGGCATCAAGGAATCTTTGGGTTGTCTGAGAATTTATAGCACGACTTTTAATCTTCCTTGGTTGGGGTCTGAGCAGATTATTTGTTGCAATTGGAAACGCAATAAAATGGTGGTCCGATAATCCAGGATTATGAGGAAAAACATTAAGATCCACAACATTTATTCCATGGGACAAAACTAGGTCCAGAGTATGACTGTGGCAGTGAGTAGGTCCAGAGACATGTTGGACAAAACCCACTGAGTCGATGATGGCTCCGAAAGCCTTTTGGAGTGGGTCTGTGGACTTTTCCATGTGAATGTTAAAGTCACCAAAAATTAGAATATTATCTGCTATGACTACAAGATCCGATAGGAATTCAGGGAACTCAGTAAGGAACACTGCATATGGCCCAGGAGGCCTGTAAACAGTAGCTATAAAAAGTGATTGAGTAGGCTGCATAGATTTCATGACTAGAAGCTCAAAAGATGAAAACGTCATTGTTTTTTTTTTGTAAATTGAAATTTGCTATCGTAAATGTTAGCAACACCTCCGCCTTTGCCGGATGCACGGGGGGTATGGTCACTAGTGTAACCAGGGGGTGAGGCCTCATTTAACACAGTAAATTCATCAGGCTTAAGCCATGTTTCAGTCAGGCCAATCACATCAAGATTATGATCCGTGATTAGTTCATTGACTATAACTGCCTTGGAAGTGAGGGATCTAACATTAAGTAACCCAATTTTGAGATGTGAAGTATCACAATCTCTTTCAATAATGGCAGGAATGGAGGAGGTCTTTATACTAGTAAGATTACTGAAGCGAACACCGCCATTTTTAATCTTGCCCAACCTAGATCGAGGCACAGACACGGTCTCAATGGGGAAAGCTGAGCTGACTACGCTAACTGTGCTAGTGGCAGACTCCACTAAGCTGGCAGGCTGGCTAACAGCCTGTTGCCTGGCCTGCACCCTATTTCATTGTGGAGCTAGAGGAGTTAGAGCCCTGTCTATGTTCGTAGATAAGATGAGAGCACCCCTCCAGCTAGGATGGAGTCCGTCACTCCTCAGCAGGCCAGGCTTGGTCCTGTTTGTGGGTGAATCCCAGAAAGAGGGCCAGTTATCTACAAATTCTATCTTTTGGGAGGGGCAGAAAACAGTTTTCATCCAGCGATTGAGTTGTGAGACTCTGCTGTAGAGCTCATCACTCCCCCTAACTGGGAGGGGGCCAGAGACAATTAATCGATGCCGACACATCTTTCTAGCTGATTTACATGCTGAAGCTATGTTGCGCTTGGTGACCTCTGACTGTTTCATCCTAACATCGTTGGTGCCGACGTGGATAACAATATCTCTATACTCTCTACACTCGCCAGTATATATATATATATATACTGCTCAAAAAAATAAAGGGAACACTTAAACAACACATCCTAGATCTGAATGAAATAAATAATCTTATTAAATACTTTATTCTTTACATAGTTGAATGTGCTGACAACAAAAACATGCACATTTGTGGCCTGCTGGAGGTCATTTTGCAGGGCTCTGACAGTGCTTCTCCTGCTCCTCTTTGCACAAAGGCGGAGGTAGCGGTCCTGCTGCTGGGTTGTTGCCCTCCTACGGCCTCCTCCACGTCTCCTGATGTACTGGCCTGTCTCCTGGTAGCGCCTCCATGCTCTGGACACTACGCTGACAGACACAGCAAACCTTCTTGCCATAGCTCGCATTGATGTGCCATCCTGGATGAGCTGCACTACCTGAGCCACTTGTGTGGGTTGTAGACTCCGTCTCATGCTACCACTAGAGTGAAAGAACCGCCAGCATTCAAAAGTGACCAAAACATCAGCCAGGAAGCAATGGAACTGAGAAGTGGTCTGTGGTCACCACCTGCAGAACCACTCCTTTATTGGGGGTGTCTTGCTAATTGCCTATAATTTCACCCTGTTGTCTATTCCATTTGCACAACAGCATGTGAAATTTATTGTCAATCAGTGTTGCTACCTAAGTGGACAGTTTGATTTCACAGAAGTGTGATTGACTTGGAGTTACATTGTGTTGTTTAAGTGTTCCCTTTATTTTTTTGAGCAGTGTATATATATATATATATATATATATATATATATATATATATATATATATATATATATATATATATATATATATGCAGTCCCAGTCAAAAGTTTGGAAACAATCTACTCATTCAATGCCAAGAGTGTGCAAAGCTGTCATCAAGGCAAAGGGTGGCTACTTTGAAGAATCTCAAATATATATGGCTGAAACCCTCATAGTAAACACTGATGGTAATCACTAAGTTGATGGTTTACATTTAGGATATATATATATTTTTTTACAGCTTTCTCATTGTTCATTATAGTTTTTTTTTTTTTTTTAATAATACAATTATTTTGTGATAAGGCCATACAGAGGGCCAGCAATTATTAGACTCCTATGATAAGCTAAAGTACCCATAAGGGCCACTAGATGTCTTGTGATAGATTACATCATTTTTATTTAATTTAATCAAATTTAAACTTTTATTTTACTAGGCAAGTCAGTTAAGATCAAATTGTTATTTACAATGACAGCCTACCGGGGAACAGTGGGTTAACTCCCTTGTTCAGGAGCAGAACGAGAGATTTTAACCACTAGGCAACCTGCCGCCCCAAAAAGCCTTGAAAGATACCACAATTCTGGTAGTTTACTGGTAAATTTCGAAAGTTTCCAGTAATATACCCTCCCTTTCCAAAGCTACTGCTGACCTCTCACCCCTTTACCTCTGTTGTTGATGTTAATATTGTTGTTTATAGGTGATGGTTCCTACCAAGGAGTTGGTCCTGGCAGGGAAGGATGCTGCAGCAGAATACGACGAGTTGGCTGAGCCTCAGGACTTCCAGGACGACCCAGAGTAAGTCTTAAGTGCAATATGGTCATATCATATCACATTTTATACAGTAGAATTAAGCAATAAGGCCCGAGGAGGTGTGGTATATAGCCGTTGTATATTGGCTATATACCACACCTCCAAGGGCTGTGTCCAGGCACGACGCAATGCAGAGTGCCTGGACACAGCCCTTCGCTGTTGTATATTGGCTATATACCACAAATCCTAGAGGTGTCTTATTGCTAGTATAAACTGGTTACCAACGTAATTAAAGCAGTATAAATAACTTTTGTCGTACCCGTGGTATACAGTCTGATATACCACGGCTGTCAGCCAATCAGCATTCAGGGCTCGAACCACCCAGTTTATAATATAGTATATACAGTTGATGTCGAAGTTTACATACACCTTAGCCAAATACATTTAAACTCAGTTTTTCACAATTTCTGACATTTAATCCTAGTAAAAAATCCCTGTTTTAGGTCAGTTAGGATCACCACTTTATTTTAAGAATGTGAAATGTCAGAATATTAGTAGAGAGAATTATTTATTTCAGCTTTTATTTCTTTCATCACATACCCAGTGGGTCAGAAGTTTACATACACTCAATTAGTATTTGGTAGCATTGCCTTTAAATTGTTTAACTTGGGTCAAATGTTTCGGGTAGCACTCCACAGGCTTCCTACAATAAGTTGGGTGAATTTTGGCCCATTCCTCCTGACAGAGCTGGTGTAACTGAGTCAGGTTTGTAGGCCTCCTTGCTCGCACACGCTTTTTCAGTTCTGCCCACACATTTTCTATGGATTGAGGTCAGGGCTTTGTGATGGCCACTCCAATACCTTGACTTTGTTGTCCTTAAGCCATTTTGCCACAGCTTTGGAAGTATGCTTGGGGTCATTGTCCATTTGGAAGACCCATTTGCATCCAAGCTTTAACTTCCTGACTGATGTCTTGAGATGTTGCTTCAATATATCCACATAATTTTCCTGCCTCATGACGCCATCTATTTTGTGAAGTGCACCAGTCCCTCCTGCAGCAAAGCACCCCCATAACATGATGCTGCCACCCCTGTGCTTCACGGTTGGGATGGTGTTCTTCGGCTTGCAAGCCTCCCCCTTTTTCCTCCAAACATAACAATGGTCATTATGGCCAAACAGTTCTATTTTTGTTTCACCAGACATTTCTCCACAAAGTACGGTCTTTGTCCCCATGTGCAGCTGCAAACCCTAATCTGGCTTTTTGATGGCAGTTTTGGAGCAGTGGCTTCTTCCTTGCTGAGCGGCCTTTCAGGTTATGTCGATATAGGACTTGTTTTACTGTGGATATAGATACTTTTGTACCTGTTTCCTCCAGCATCTTCACAAGTTCCTTTGTTGTTGTTCTGGGATTGATTTGCACTTTTCGCACCAAAGTACGTTCATCTCTAGGAGACAGAAGGCGTCTCATCCTGAGCGGTATGACGGCTGCGTGGTCCCATGGTGTTTAAATGTGCGTACTATTGTTTGTACAGATGAACGTGGTACCTTCAGGCGTTTGGAAATTGCTCCCAAGGATGAACCGGACTTGTGGAGGTCTACAAAATTTTTTTCTGAGGTCTTGGCTGATTTCTTTTGATTTTCCCATGATGTCAAGCAAAGAGGCACTGAGTTGGAATACATCCACAGGTACACTTCCAATTGACTCAAATGATGTCAATTAGAAGCTTCTAAAGCCATGACATAATTTTCTGGAATTTTCCAAGCTGTTTAAAGGCACAGTCAACTTAGTGTATGTAAACATCTGACCCACTGGAATTGTGATTAAGTGAAATAATCTGTTTGTAAATAATTGTTGGAAAAATTACGTGTAATGCACAAGGTAGATGTCCTAACTGACTTGCCAAAACTATAGTTTGTTAACAAGAAATTTGTGGAGGAGTTGAAAAACGATTTTTAATGACTCCAACCTAAGTGTATGTAAACTTCTGACTTCAACTGTATATATGAGATGAGTAAAGCAGCATGTAAAGATTGTTAAAGTGGCCAGTGATTCCAAGTCTGTCTATAGGGCAGCAGCCCCTAAGGTGCGGGGTTACGTAACCGTGCGGAAGCCGCCTAGTGATGGCTATTTAACAGTCTGATGGCCTTGAGATAGAAGCTGTTTTTCAGTCTCTCTGTCCCAATTTTGATGCACCTGTACTGACCTCGCCTTCTGGATGGTAGCGGGGTGAACAGGCAGTGGCTCGTGTAGTTGATGTCCTTTTTGGCCTTTTTGTGACATCGGGTGCTGTAGGTGTCCTGGAGGGGAGGCGGTGTCCTGGAGGGGAGGCAGCCCCCTCCCCGATGCGTTGGCCAGACTGCACTACCCTTCTGCGGTTGGGGGGGCGCAGTTGCCATACCAGGCGGTGATACAGCCCGACAGGATGCTCTCCACCTTCTCCACTGCGGTCCCGCCGATGTGGATCTGCTGTTTCCTGAAGTCCACGATCAGCTCCTTAATTTTGTTGATGGGGAGTTCATTTTCCTGGCACCACTCCGCCAGGGCTCTCACCTCCTCCCTGTAGGCTGTCTAGTCATTGTTGGTAATAAAGCCTACTACTCTTGTGGGGCCCCAGTGTTGAGGATCAGTGAAGTGGAGGTGTTGTTTCCTACCTTCACCACCTGGGGGTGGAGGTGATATGATCCTTGACTAGTCTCAAAGCACGTCATGATGACAGAAGTGAGTGCTACGGGGCGATAGTCATTTAGTTTGGTTACTTTTGCTTTCTTGAGTACATCAACAAAGGTGGACTTCTTGAAGCATGTGGGGACAGCAGACTGGGATAGGGAGAGATTGAATATGTCCGTAAACACTCCAGCCAACTGGTCTGTACATGCTCTGAGGACGCGGCTAGGGATGCTGTCTGGGCCGGCAGACTAGCGAGGGTTAACATGCTTAAATGTCTTACTCACGTTGACCATGGAGAACGAGAGGCCACAGTCCTTGGGAGCGGGCCGTGTCGTTGGCACTGTTATCCTCAAAGTGGGAGAAGGTGTTTAGCTTGTCCCCCCCTTCATACGTCATCAGAGTGCGCAGCTGAACATTGTATGCTTGAAAACACTTGGTTTGTTATTTTTGATTGAAGCAAAACCGATATTCATTAAATACGAACACAGAACTTGTTTTTGCGTGGATTCCGAGACGCAGTTAGCTTTTATCAGCTAGGACCACTATTTTCTTGTCCTGGAATCCCGTTTAATAGACAGGTTGATGCCTGCTTGACAGAGACGCTAAGCTGATAGCCATCAAGCTAACGAAGTTGGTACCAGATGAGTTTTGCAATGACGTCCTCTTTTATCTGGAGAAGTAAACGAACAGTTCCAGCACTGAAGGAGCTGTTTCTGCTACGCTTTGTTTTGTGACAAAACCGGATCACATCGGAGTTCCAATACGGAAACGCAGAGTTGAATGTTTACATTTTCTATGCCGGTGGCTAGACGATGTTCACTCTTGTTGGATGCATCTCCGCCTTGTCATTTGTCGTTATCCGACTGGCAGCTGTTGCCCGGAGATCCCCCACCTGATAGTGGAGTCAAAGGAGCACAGAAAGAGGAGCATGGCAATTGATGATGGTCGCATGTCACGATCAGTGGAAACCGAAGCCGGCGGCCTCCCGCAAAAGCGGTCTACACTCCCAACAAGAGGCCCGGCACAGAAACAAACAACGAATAGTTTCACCATCCTGGACCCTGATCTTCCTGCACCTTCGTCACTGGTTTGAGCCTGTATCTGCGGCCGCAGTGTCTACCACTATGATTTCGAGGTCGGCAACCTTCCGTCCCTGCTCTGAATCGAACGGGGCTTCTCCACCTGTCGGCGGCCTGCAAGGGGCTCAAGTTATCCTGCCTCTCGGATTTCCTCGTCATTCTCGCCAGCTGTGATTTTTGGGCAGCTCCATGGTATGAAATGTGACCGTTCCTGGTGCAAAAACAAAGTCCTATCCCGGAGCGCGAGTAAATGACATTACTAAGCTGCTCCCGATTGGACATGAGAATCGATTCTATCATAGTTCATGTGGGTTTTAATACATTATGAAGGGCAGCTCTAAACAGTTGTGACTGGATTTTAAAGAGCTGACTTGACTCTCTGCCAGACACTAATAAAATACACTAATAAAAGACCCATCATATCTGGCCCTGTGTCCTCTCTGAATCACGGCATTGAACGTTTTAGCAGGATTCTTTCTCTTCACAACTGGTTAAGTGATTATTGCAACTCAATGGGTGTAACTTTTGTTCACAATTTCGATACCTTTTGGAAACAAAACAGGTTTTATAAGGAGGATGTGACACAGTGTTCTTTGGACACAGTGTTAACAAACCTCCAAACGAGCTTCAACGCCATACAACACTCCTTCTGGGGCCTCCAACTGCTCTTAAATGCTAGTAAAACTAAATGCATGCTCTTCAACCGATCGCTTCCCGCACCCGCCCGTCCGACGAGCATCACTACTCTGGACAGTTCTGACTTAGAATATGTGGACAACTACAAATACCTAGGTGTCTGGTTAGACTGTAAACTCTCCTTCCAGACTCACATTAAGCATCTCCAATCCAAATCCAAAATTAAATCTAGAACACTTCTGGATCTTGAATCGGAAGACTCATCTCTCAGCCTCCCAGATCAGGAATACTACATGATACTACTGATGCTAAAATATTTATTCTACTGAGCCGTTTACTTTATGTTCGTTTTCTTATCTTTTATTATTTCTTAGTGTTGTTGCATTGTCCAGAAGGAACCTGCAAGTAAGCATTTCATTGGATACCATGTGTATCCTGTAAACACGACTAATAAAAACTTGAAACTACAGACAGCTCAAGAGATATGCAGAAAAATAGATTTTTTTTTTACAGAGAATTAAGCACAATGATTATGGCTCTCGATACAGGAAAAAGCTTTCAGGTGTTTAAAAAATGAAACATTTCCAACTTCAGATCGGGGAGACTAGCCCCCCTCTTGACCACCCCCCCCAGCCATAGTCACATACTCATCTGTAAATAGCACACCCAACTACCTCATCCCCATATTATTACTTATCCTCTTGCTGTTTTGCACCCCAGTATTTCTACTTTCACATTATCTGCACATCTGTCACTCCAGTGTTAATGTTAAATTGTAATTATTTCCCCTCTATGGCCTATTTATTGCCTACCTCCCTACTCTTCTACATTTTCACACACTGTACATAGATTTTTCAATTTTTTTCCCTATTGTGTTATTGACTGTAAGTTTGTTTGTTTAACTCTGTTGTTTTTGTCGCACTGCTTTGCTTAATCTTGGCCAGGTCGCAGTTGTAAATGAGAACTTGTTTTCAACTAGCCTACCTGGTTAAATAAAGGTGAAATAATGTAATATACTGTCCGAACAATATGGCTACATGTTCATCTGCCTCGCCTAAAGCCCATTCTGGTGGGAAACTGCTATAGACCACTAAGTGTTAACAGTCAGTATCTGGATAATGTGTGAAATGCTTGATAATGTATGTGATATCAACAGAGGTATATTTTCTGGGTGATTTAAAAAAAATATATATATATTTATATTATTTTACATTTTGACTGGCTTTCATCAAGCTGCCCACTCAAGATAAAGCTTCGAACTGTAACCAATGCCTGCAACTTGGTTCAGGTTAATCAGTCAACCTACCAAGGTAGTCACAAAAAGCACAGGAATTAAATCACCAGCATGTATTGATAACATCTTTACTAAATGCTGCAGAAATTAGCTTTAAAGCAGTATGCAGATCCATCGGATGTAGTGATCACAATACAGTAGCCACATCTAGGAAAACCAAAGTTGCAAAGGTTGGGGCTAATATAGTGTATAAGAGGTCATACAATAAGTTTTGTAGTGATTCATATGTTGTTGATGTAAAGAATATTTGTTGTTCCGTGGTGTGTAATGAGGAGCAGACAGACCGGGCACTTGACACATTTATGAAATTGCTTATTCCGGTTACTAATAAGCATGGACCCATTTTAAGAAAATTACTAAAAACGGTTAAATTCTGTGGATCAATGAGGAATTTAGAAAACGGTATGGTTGAGAGGGGATGAGGTAAAAGGAATGGCAAGTAAGTCTGGCTGCACAACCGATAAGAAGAATAAGAAGAAGAAATTCTACTATGAAACGAAGATGAATGACAGTAAAAAGCTTTGGGGCACTTTAAATTACGTTTCGGGGGGGAAAAAGGCAAACTCAGCTCCATCGTTCATTCAATCAAATGGCTCATTCATCACAAAACCCACTGATGTTGCCAACTACTTTAATGATTTTTTCCATTGGCAAGATTAGCAAGATTAGCAAACTTAGGCATGACATGCCAGAAACACGCTGATATTACACATCCAAGTATATCTGACCAAATTATAAAAGACGATTATTGTAATTTTGAATTCTGTAAAGTAAGTGTGGAAGAATTGTTGTCACCGGGGTCTGACAACTTGGATGGAAAATTACTGAGGAAAATGGAGGACGATATTGCCACTCCTATTTGCCATATTTTCAATTTAAGCCTTCTAGAAAGTGTGTGTGCCCTCAGGCCTGGAGGGAAGCAAAAGTCATTCCGCTACCTAAGATGAATAAAGTCCCCTTTACTGGCTCAAATAGACATGCCACGAGGTCTCTTCACAGTCCCCAATTCCAGAACAGACTACGGGAGGCGAACAGTACTACATAGAACCATGACTACATGGAACTCTATTCCACATCAAGTAACTGATGTAAGCAGTAAAATTAGATTTTTTTAAAAAGTAAATCAAATAAAACCCCTTATGGAACAGCGGGGACTGTGAAGCAACACAAACACAGGCACAGACACATGCACACACACACACGATAGCATACGCACTATACACACATGTACACATGGATTTAGTACTGTATATATGTGGTAGTGGTGGAATAGGGGCCTGAGGGCACACAGTGTGTTGTGAAATCTGTGAATGTACTGTTTTAAAAATGGTATAAACTGCCTTAATTTTCCTGGCCTTGGCAGCAGCTAATGGGGATCCATAATAAATACATATATGTCGGTGTCCGCAACATGGCTGGTTTTCCCTTTTCGTAGTCTGTGATTGTCTGTAGACCCTGCCACATATGTCTCGTCTGAGCCGTTGAATTGCGACTCCACTTTGTCTCTATACTGACGTTTTGCCTGTTTGATTGCTTTACGGAGAGAATAACTACACTGTTTTGTATTCAACCATATTCCCCGTCAACTTGCCATGGTTTAATGCGGTGGTTCGCGCTTTCAGTTTTGCGCAAATGCTGCCATCTCTCCACGGTTTCTGGTTAGGGTCGGTTCTGATAGTCACAGTGGGAACAACATCCTCTATATACTTCCTGATGAACTTTGTCCGTGTAAACATCAATGTTATTCTCAGAGTAGCAGTGGTCTAGTGTTTTTATTTATTTAAAAAAAAAAAAAAAAATTCTAAGCGAGTACTAGAGTCAATGTGTTGATAGAACTTCGGTAGCATTTTCCTCAAATTTGCTTTGTTAATTGAAATCACCAGCTACAATAAATGCAGCCTCAGGATATGCGGTTTCCAGTTTGCATAAAGTCTAGCGTTTGTTCTTTTGAGGGCCGTCGCGGTATAAGCTTAAGGGGGAATATACATGGCTGTGACTTTAACAGAAGAGGATTCTCCTGGGAGGTAATACGGTCTGCATTTGACTTCCTGTATGTTATCACAATCACACCATGAGTAGTTAATCATGAAAACATACACCTCCGCCTTTCTTCTTCACAGAGAGTTCTTTTATTCCTGTTTGCGCAATGAACTGAGAACCCAGCTGGCTGTATGGACAAGGACAGTATATCCAGAGAGAGCTATGATTCCGTGAAACAGAGTATGTTACTGTCCCCTGATGTCTCTCTGGAAGGAGATCCTCGTGCTGTATGAACTGAGGAGCAAGGACATTAGCTCTAGTTTAAAAGAAGTGTACTTTATAGGGAATAGGGTGCCATTTTACTTCTGCCCCTGGTCTCCTAACCTTCCCTCTCTGCTCCCGTCTCTCCTCCAGCGTGGTGGCCTTCAGGAAATCCAATAAGATCGGTTTCTTCATCAAGGTGGTCCCTCAGCGCGAGGAGGACGGTGATGTCACGGTGTCCTTTAAGATCCGCCACGACTTCCGCAACTTGGCGGCTCCCATAAGGCCGAGCGAGGAGGGCGATGCCCCCACCGAGGCCATCTGGCTCACACACCACGTGGAGCTCAGCCTGGGGCCGATCATAGCGTGAAGAGCTTACACACACACACACCGAATACATATCTTTTACACGCACACGCGCACACACACACAAAGAAGCAGAAACTCAAAATACACATATACTAAGTATACAAAACTTTACGCTCTTTCCATGACAGACTGACCAGGTGACTCCATGTGAAAGCTATGATCCCTTATTGACTTCAAACAGTGTAGATCTAGGGGAGGAAATAGGTTTAAAGAAGGATTTTCAAGCCTTGAGACATGGATTGTGTATATGTGCCATTCAGAGGGTGAATGGGCAAGACAAAAGATTGAAGTGCCTTTTGAACGGGGCATGGTAGTAGGTGCCAGGCGCACCGGTTTGCAACGCTGCTGGGTTTTTCACGCTCAACAGTTTCCCATGTGTATCAAGAATGGTCCACCACCCGAAGGACATCCAGCGAACTGGACACAACTGTGGGAAGCATTGGAGTCAACATGGGCCAGCGTCCCTGTGGTACACCTTTCTATACCTTGCACAGTCCATGTCCTGACGAATTGAGGCTGTTCTGAGGGCCAAAGGGGGGGGGCGGCGCGGCACCTCAGGGTCCTAATGTTTCGTATACTCTGTATATATAGTAGAACGAGAGGGAGAACACACTAACAGATATACAACAGACACACACACACACACACTGTACATGCATTGGATCACATATCTCTCACACACACACACACACATTCGCACACTTTTCTGTACCCCCAAGCAGTTCCAGAGACCCTTTCCTGCTTCACGCTTCAATTTAGGCATTATCTTCATCATCCTCCTCTAAGTATGAAGATTATTTACCTGCATGCTATGCCAGGCTACATCTACCTACTAATAAATGTATCTTAGATGATGTCATTACTGTAACTCCTCTCTGGGTTGACGGTAGGGTGAGATTAAGGAGTTGGGAGTTATTTTGCTGTTGTCTTCAGTACTAAAGTCCAGTCATTTCTATTAGCAGTATTGAAGTAGTGAGATCTGTAAATGTGTCAGTTTGTCAGAGGTACTCTGCAGCGGTAAGATTATATTACTTTAACACTATCGGTCAATCATACATTTGAATTAAATGTAAAGTTTATATTGATTGGAGGGTTTCTATTGAAGATGTGACCAACAAGGAGGGGCTGGTAGCAATGTATTATCTTTCACTGGCACCATTTTGATTTGTCTGGAAGGAATTTCCCCCTTGGTTTGTTAGACAGAGCCTTACAACACGGTTAACCTGTACTGGCTAATAAAATTAATGTTTTAAAAACACCTTGTGTTTATTGTGTTATTGGAGAGGAGTTGAAGGCAATGGGCTCATCCCCCAAACGAGAGACGAGGACCAACCAACCAAAAATCACAACTCACTGACAATTTATTTCTCTAATTAAAGTTAAAATCAGGACTTTTTGGCTGTCAATAGCCTTTATTATAATCATTTTGTGTTTTCACCTTTTCATGTATTGTTTGTCTTTAAACTGTAGTCTAATCAATTTGCCTTTGTCATTTAGTGCATGTTGACAGTGCTACCACAAGGTGGAGCTGTAGGGTTGTTTATGATATGGTGTAATGGCATGCTGCCTCCTGTAGATGGCAGCTGTGAGTCACTGTCAACAGTGCTTATATTTTACAAGGCAAGTCAGTTGAGAACAAATTCTTATTTTCAGTGACAGCCTAGGAACAGTGGGTTATCTGCCTTGTTCAGGGGCAAAACAACAGATTTTTACCTTGTCAGCTCAGGGATTTGATCTTGCAACCTTCCAGTTACTAGTCCAACACTCTAACCACTAGGCTACCTGCCGCCCCAGCTGTACTGAACAAAAAATATAAACACAACATGTAAAGTGTTGGTCCCATGTTTCATGAGCTGAAATAAAAGATCCCTGAAACTTTCCATACGCACAAAAAGCTTATTTCTCTCCCAATTTTGTGCAAAAATTTGTTTACATCCTTGTTAGTGAGCATTTCTCCTTTGCTATGATAATCCATCCACCTGACAGGTGTGTCATATCAAGAAGCTGATTAAACAGCATACTCATTACACAGGTGCAGCTTGTGCTGGGGACCATAAAAGGCCACTCTTAAATCTGCAGTTTTGTTACACAACACAATGCCACAGACATCTCAAGTTTTGAGGGAGTATGCAGTTGCCATGCTGACTGCAGGACTGTCCACCAGAGCTGTTGCCAGAGAATTTAATGTTAATTTCTCTACCATAAGTTGCCTCCAATGTCATTTTATAGAATCTGGCAGTACGTCCAACCAGCCTCACAACCACAGACCAGGTGTAACCAGGCCAGCCCAGGACCTCCACATCCGGGTTCTTTACCTGCGGGATCGTCTGAGACCATCCACCTGGACAACAATGAAATTAAATTGAGGATTATTCTGTCTGTAATAAAGCCCTTTTGTGGGAAAAAAATGAATTCTGATTGAGTGGGCTTGGCTCCTCAGTGGGTAGGCCTATGCTCTCCTATGCCCACCCATGGTTGTGCCCCTGCCCAGTCATATGAAATCCATAGATTAGGGCCTAATGAATTTATTTCAATTGACTGATTTCCTTATATGAACTGTAACTTTTAGAAATTGTTGCATGTTGGGTTTTATATTTTTGTTCAGTATGCGTTAGAGATGGACATTTATCTTTGATTTACTTAACAAAAGGCACATCTCAATAGGTGGTCCAGGGATGGAACAGCGGCCCCTGAGTGGCACAGTGGTCTAAGGCACTGCATCTCAGTGTTAGAGGCGACACTACAGACCTTGGTTTGATCCCTGGCTGTATCACAACTGGCTGCTGTGATCGGGAATCCCATAGGGCAGCGCGCAATTGGATCAGCGTTGCTAGGGGAGGGTTTGGCTGGTGTAGGCCATCATTGTAAATAAGAATTTGTTCTTAGCTTACTTGCCTAGTTAAATAAATCTAAATTGGCATGACATGGCGCAAGTGGGTGGGTTCTCTGTTGCTCCTCTATGGTGTCTTAAAGAGAGGTTGGGTTAAAAACAGAAGACAAATTTCAGTTAGAACTTGTGTGCAATTGACCAATATAGTGATCTTATGGTTTGTTGTTGTTTTTATATATATATATTTACATTTTTTATTGCAGAAAAAATAGTATACTTACAAGAAGTATACAAACAGACAATGATAAAATATGCAAGGGGGGGTTACAACAAATTACACATTATACAAACACCTTAGAGGATGCAGACATATTGATTGTTTTAACAGCTTTCTTCTTAGAAGAATGTTGAATGGTCTTAATGTGCTGCTCGGATTCCTTAATGAAAACACGGAAGGGAGCGCTCCTGTTGTTCCTCGGGCAAGGGGGAGGCCGATGACATCACGAATTCTTTCAAACTCCTTAAGGTTTGCCGTTGTCTAAATAAAACACTATTTTACTCCAAATGTTACTATTTATTCTCTTATTTTTTTTCTTTATTGTTGTGTACTTACTTATACTTGGAATATCGCTTTTCAACAGTAAAAGTTCAAAAATCGCTGGAAGACATCTTTAAGTGCGAATGGACAATTAACGTTTTGAGTCATTTAGCAGATGCTCTTATACAAAGCGACAAGGGTTAAGTGCCTTGCTCGAGCACGTCAATAGATTTTTCACTTAGTCGCTTCGGGTATCCTGACCAGCAATCATTTGGTTATTGGTTCAACGCTCTAAATGCTAGGCTACCTGCCGAACAATGTACGAATCTTACATGACGTAAATAGCCATTCTCTCTTGCTTCTCTATAAATAAACTGTCAAAATATTATCGTTAACGTCTTTGGTAATACTTGACACCCAGAGTCATAACACGTTACGACACGGTCATAACCATGTCATAATATGTCGTATCACTGTCATGACCCATATATCTACACCTGTTGTGTTATTTATGGCTGGTTATGACCCGTACATAAATGTCAACCCACATTTATTCAAATGTGGTTCCTGCCAAGAAGTTTCCTTTCATTTGAAAGTTTGTTTCTTAAGTCCTTTGTCGTAATTCAATATTTACTGTCAAGTTTTTTTTTTTGTTCATCATATTTAAAAAAACTTGTTACAAAATACACTTTATGACACTGTCAAGAAGCATTATGACCATCATAATCATATAAGCCAGATTGGCCTATCATGTACATGCCCTTACGTCAGTCATCAGTCAAAAAGAGGATGTCTTGTCCTGCTCCTGATATCTGCTCCTACATTCATCCCAGTCATCAGACACAGAGCCTTGGTGTGTAGCTGCATGTCTGACATCAATGTGGTGAACAATTACAATGATCATTTAATATAGTCAACTTCAAAACAATATAACATAAACATACTGTTGACAAGTAGACTATGGAGTAATGGAATGTGTTGCCTTGTGTGGCAGGTTTAGTGGGTTTTGACACTCTTATGTAGGTGTCATAACCAGCCAGTAAATAACGCAATATATGTCACAACAGGTATAAATATGTGTCACGACAGTGTTATGACAAGTTATGTCAGCTGTTATTACATATTATAACACGGTTATGACCGCGTCATAACCATGTTACGACACTGGGTGTCAAGTGAAGTGTTACTACGTTTTGTTAGAAGCGAAGTGTCCTCATAGACGGATGGAATATGATTCATTAGCAGCGATGGTTTGAGGTCAGTGCTGTTTACGAATCGGAACTCATTTTCATGGGAAAATACACTTTGGAGGAGGAGATGTTGCTTCAGCAGAAGAACAAGAAAAACATCCAGCCACACACACACACACACACACACACACACACACACACACACACACACACACACAAATACACACACACACACACACACACACACACACACACACACACACACACATACACACACACACACACACACACAAATACACACACACACACAAATACACACACACACACACACACACACACACACACACACACACACACACACACACACACAACAGACACAAATACACACACACACAAATATACACACACACACACACACAAATACACACACACACACACAAATACACACACACACACACACACACACACAAATACACACACACACACACACACACACACAAATACACACACACAGCTGTTGCTGATAGAGGCTGTTGTATCCCTACTGTAAATAATGGCCTAATGATCACACATCTGGTAGGGTAAATGTTCTGTAAACTAATTTCAGTAAATGGAGCCAGACTGAGCCAGGAAGGCAAGGCAGGTTAACATGTGGGTGGCTGAGCTGTGTGGTAGTTGCGTTTTTAAGACTCAGTAGTAAAACTACTATATTATACTACTACTGTTACTGTTCTAGTACTATAGAACTACTTAAGGCTGTGTGGAATAGTGATCTGTCAACATCAGGCAAACGTCAATCAACAACCTCACATCAGGCAGCGTCTAGACTACAGAGAGACATGAGAAAACACCCCAGAGATGACTGTTAGTCCAAAACAGGACGGCTGAATGTCGACTAGACTACAGAGAGACATGAGAAAACCCCAGAGGTGACTGCTAATCCAAACAGGACGGCTGAATGTCGACTAGACTACAGAGAGACATGAGAAAACCCCAGAGGTGACTGCTAATCCAAACAGGACGGCTGAATGTCGACTAGACTACAGAGAGACATGAGAAAATCCCAGAGGTGACTGCTAATCCAAACAGGACGGCTGAATGTCGACTAGACTACAGAGACATGAGAAAATCCCAGAGGTGACTGCTGTGGAATCAAGATTGTAGAGGGGTAGTGGGGGGTCGTAGAGGGGTGGGGGGTCGTAGAGGGGTAGTGGGTCGTAGAGGGGGGGGGATTGTAGAGGGGTAGTGGGGGGTCGTAGAGGGGTGGGGGGTCGTAGAGGGGTAGTGGGTCGTAGAGGGGTGGGGGGATTGTAGAGGGGTAGTGGGTCGTAGAGGGGTGGGGGGGATTGTAGAGGGGTAGTGGGTCGTAGAGGGGTAGTGGGTCGTAGAGGGGTGGGGGGGATTGTAGAGGGGTAGTGGGTCGTAGAGGGGTAGTGGGGGGGATTGTAGAGGGGTAGTGGGTCGTAGAGGGGTGGGGGGATTGTAGAGGGGTAGTGGGTCGTAGAGGGGTGGGGGGATTGTAGAGGGGTAGTGGGTCGTAGAGGGGTGGGGGGATTGTAGAGGGGTAGTGGATCGTAGAGGGGTGGGTAGGGGGGATTGTAGAGGGGTAGGGGGGATTGTAGAGGGGTAGTGGGTCGTAGAGGGGTGGGTAGGGGGGATTGTAGAGGGGTAGTGGGTCGTAGAGGGGTGGGGGGATTGTAGAGGGGTAGTGGATCGTAGAGGGGTGGGGGGGATTGTAGAGGGGTAGTGGGGGGGACTGTAGAGGGGTAGTGGGTCGTAGAGGGGTGGGTAGGGGGGATTGTAGAGGGGTAGTGGGTCGTAGAGAGGTGGGGGGGGGTTTGTAGAGGGGTAGTGGAGGGGATTGTAGAGGGGTAGTGGATCGTAGAGGGGTGGGGGGGATTGTAGAGGGGTAGTGGATCGTAGAGGGGTGGGGGGGATTGTAGAGGGGTAGTGGGTCGTAGAGGGGTGGGTAGGGGGGATTGTAGAGGGGTAGTGGGGGGTCGTAGAGGGGTGGGGGGATTGTAGAGGGGTAGTGGGTCGTAGAGGGGGGGGGGATTGTAGAGGGGTAGTGGGTCGTAGAGGGGTGGGGGGTCGTAGAGGGGTGGGGGGATTGTAGAGGGGTAGTGGGGGGGATTGTAGAGGGGTAGTGGGTCGTAGAGGGGTGGGGGGATTGTAGAGGGGTAGTGGGTCGTAGAGGGGTGGGGGGTCGTAGAGGGGTGGGGGGATTGTAGAGGGGTAGTCGATCGTAGAGGGGTGGGGGGATTGTAGAGGGGTAGTGGGTCATAGAGGGGTGGGGGGATTGTAGAGGGGTGGGGGGGATTGTAGAGGGGTTGTGGGGGGTCGTAGAGGGGTGGGGGGGATTGTAGAGGGGTAGTGGGTCGTAGAGGGGTGGGTGGGTAGTGGGGGGGTTGTAGAGGGGTAGTGGGGGGTGGGTTGTAGAGGGGTGGGTGGGTAGTGGGGGGGTTGTAGAGGGGTGGGTGGGTAGTGGGGGGGGTTGTAGAGGGGTGGGTGGGTAGTGGGGGGGTTGTAGAGGGGTGGGTGGGTAATGGGGGGGTAGTGTAGAGGGGTGGGTGGGTAATGGGGGGGTAGTGTAGAGGGGTGGGTGGGTAATGGGGGGGTTGTAGAGGGGTGGGTGGGTAATGGGGGGGTAGTGTAGAGGGGTGGGTGGGTAATGGGGGGGTTGTAGAGGGGTGGGTGGGTAATGGGGGGGTAGTGTAGAGGGGTGGGTGGGTAATGGGGGGGTTGTAGAGGGGTGGGTGGGTAGTGTTCCTTTTCACTCCCAGGTCCAAGGTCAACATTCTGATGGTTGCAGTGATCAAGACCGTTAGAGAGAGAGGGAAAGAGAGAGTATGGAAAGAGAGAGAGAGAGGGGAAGAGAGAGTATGGAAAGAGTGAATGAGAGGGAGAAAGAGAGAATGGTGAATACAGAGAAAGAGAGAAAATAGGTAGATTTATTCCAGGTTTCCCTCAGGTTTCTCAGGTTGGGCCAGGTTCTAAGGCCAGGTTCTAAGGCCAGGTTCTAGTCAGAACAGGAGACCCTGAGGACTGTCTGTACTCTATCCATCCATCTGACCCAGACACCATCTATTACCTGTAATTAGCCTGGTGATGGTCCGCTGAGCAGAGAACGATGGGGGTGATTAATCAGACCCTCCACTCAACCTACAGGGGGTTGTGTATAAAAACATACCCTTGGTATTTTGTGGTTGGTATCTGGCTGGTTGGCCCCCGGAGGTAAGGTGTGTGATATATTGAACATCATGGAACACAAACAGCAGAGGGTATAGACCCCTCTAAGTGCTCTAAGTGGGATATATCTACTGGCCCACCTGACAGCTAGGCTGTTACCCAAAACGGTACCCTATTCCTTCCATAGTGCACTACTTGGCCCGTGGTCAAATATAGTACACTAAGCCAAGTAGTGCACTAATTGAGTCTAATTTGGGAGACTGCCATAGCTCTCTAATGATTTCTATTAGTGGAGAAGACATACCTGTGTTCGGTGTGTCTGACAGTGTACAGTATGCAGCTGTACATCTGATTTGTGAAGGGGGGATGTGATTGAACACAGCAGTCACGGTGATACTTGTCGTCTTCCCTGTGCATGTCCTCGCTCTTCCACAGATCCTATCTTGATTAGTTCTGTGTTCCCTGTTCATGTCCTCGCTCTTCCACAGATCCTATCTTGATTAGTTCTGTGTTCCCTGTTCATGTCCTCGCTCTTCCACAGATCCTATCTCGATTAGTTCTGTGTTCCCTGTGCATGTCCTCGTTCTTCCACAGATCTTATCTCGATTAGTTCTGTGTTCCCTGTGTATATCCAGGCTGTATTACATCCGGCCGTGATTGGGAGTCCCACAGGGCGGCGCACAATTGGCTCAGTGTCGTCCTGGTTTGGCCCTGGGTAGGCCGTCATTGTAAATAAGAATTTGTTCTTAACTGACTTGCCTAGTTAAATAAAGGTTCAATTAAATAAATAATAAATAATAATTCCTCCACAGATCCTATCTTGATTAGTTCTGTGTTCCCTGTGCATGTCCAGACTCATCCACAGATCCTATCTTGATTAGTTCTGTGTGATTTACTACCTTCAGGTGTGTTATGTCTACCTTTCCTTATTGTTGTTCTACTGTGTTGTGCAGCATAGTCTGGTGGTGAGGTATTGGAGTGTGGGTTAGGTTACATCCGAAATGGCACCCTATCCCCTATGGGCCCTGGTCAAAAGTAGTGCACTATATAGGGAATAGGATGCCGTTTGAGACGCGGTCATTGTGAATGACGTAATGGTGGACAAGGAGAGGTCCTGGCCGGGTGCGGTCAGTCAGTCAGTCAGACAGACTTGTAATTCAGTGAGGAATGAGCAGGGTGGTAATGAGAGAAAGAAGAAGAAGAGAAAAAAAAATCCTGGCCAAAGGAAGGAGAAATGTAGTTTTCCCTCAGAATGAGCTCTTGAAAATATCACAGGGCGGTTCAGGGTGGAAAATTGGTCTCAAGTGCTGAGAATAGAGGCATTTTACTCCTACTCTTAGAAACGCATTGAATAACACATTCAGAAATGGCAAAAAAGGGCAGTCAGTAAATAAATAATGAGAAATACGTTTTTGAAGTGTCTGTCCTATATCTAGGAGATATAAGAAAGCTCAGGAAATATATATATATATTTATTTTTTGACACATATTTAACCCCTTCTTTTTGTTAGAACAAAACTACCTCCATACTTCCATTAATTTGTATGGGTTATCTGGGGGTCATAGAGCAATATCTAACAAGTAACATCTACAGTGAGGGAAAAAAGTATTTGATCCCCTGCTGATTTTGTACGTTTGCCCACTGACAAAGAAATGATCAGTCTATAATTTGAATGGTAGGTTTATTTGAACAGTGAGAGACAGAATAACAACATAAAATTCCAGAAAAATGCATGTCAAGAATGTTATAAATTGATTTGTATTTTAATGAGGGAAATAAGTATTTGACCCCCTCTCAATCAGAAAGATTTCTGGCTCCCAGGTGTCTTTTATACAGGTAACGAGCTGAGATTAGGAGCACACTCTTAAAGGGAGTGCTCCTAATCTCACCTTGTTACCTGTATAAAAGAAACCTGTCCACAGAAGCAATCAATCAATCAGATTCCAAACTCTCCACCATGGCCAAGACCAAAGAGCTCTCCAAGGATGTCAGGGACAAGATTGTAGACCTACACAAGGCTGGAATGGGCAACAAGACCATCACCAAGCAGCTTGGTGAGAAGGTGACAACAGTTGGTGCGATTATTCGCAAATGGAAGAAACACAAAAGAACTGTCAATATCCCTTGGCCTGGGGCTCCATGCAAGATCTCACCTCATGGAGTTGCAATGATCATGAGAAAGGTGAGGAATCAGCCCAGAACTACATGGGAGGATCTTGTCAATGATCTCAAGGCAGCTGGGACCATAGTCACCAAGAAAACAATTGGTAACACACTACGCCGTGAAGGACTGAAATCCTGCAGCGCCCGCAAGGTCCCCCTGCTCAAGAAAGCACATATACATGCCCGTCTGAAGTTCAATGAACATCTGAATGATTCAGAGGACAACTGGGTGAAGGTGTTGTGGTCAGATGAGACCAAAATGGAGCTCTTTGGCATCAACTCAACTCGCCGTGTTTGGAGGAGGAGGAATGCTGCCTATGACCCCAAGAACACCATCCCCACCGTTAAACATGGAGGTGGAAACATTATGCTTTGGGTGTGTTTTTCTGCTAAGGGGACAGGACAACTTCACCGCATCAAAGGGACAATGGACGGGGCCATGTATCGTCAAATCTTGGGTGAGAACCTCCTTCCTGCAGCCAGGGCATTGAAAATGGGTCGTGGCTGGGTATTCCAGCATGACAATGACCCAAAACACACGGCCAAGGCAATAAAGGAGTGGCTCAAGAAGAAGCACATTAAGGTCCTGGAGTGGCCTAGCCAGTCTCCAGACCTTAATCCCATAGAAAATCTGTGGAGGGAGCTGAAGGTTCGAGTTGCCAAACGTCAGCCTCGAAACCTTAATGACTTGGAGAAGATCTGCAAAGAGGAGTGGGACAAAATCCCTCCTGAGATGTGTGCAAACCTGGTGGCCAACTACAAGAAACGTCTGACCTCTGATTGTCAACAAGGGTTTTGCCACCAAGTACTAAGTCATGTTTTGCAGAGGGGTCAAATACTTATTTCCCTCATTAAAATACAAATAATTTTATAACATTTTTGACATGCGTTTTTCTGGATTTGTTTGTTTTTCTGTCTCTCACTGTTCAAATAAACCTACCATTAAAATTATAGACTGATCATTTCTTTGTCAGTGGGCAAACGTACAAAATCAGCAGGGGATCAAATACTTTTTTCCCTCACTGTAACAAATTACACAACATATACCCAATACACACAAATCTAAGTAGGAATGAATTAAGACTATAGAAACTCAGCAAAAAAAGAAACGTCCCTTTTTCAGGACCCTGTCTTTCAAAGATAATTAGTAAAAATCCGAATAACTTCACAGATCATCATTGTGAAGGGTTTAAACACTGTTTCCCATTGTCACGGTTGTCGTAGGATGCGACAAAGTGCAGCGTGATTATCGTTCCACATATTTTATTGAATTGTGAAACTATGCAATACATACAAAATAAACTGACTGAACAAAAACAACAAACCGTGACGAAGAGTTAACATACACGTACTCCAAATCAATCTCCCACAAACCCAGGTGGGAAAAACACCTACTTAAGGATGATCTCCAATTAGAGACAACGATGACCAGCTGCCTCTAATTGGAGATCATCCCAAACAAAACCCAACATAGAAATACAACACTAAAACATAAAAACATAGAAAATCTAAACTAGAAAAAAAACCTGTCACGCCCTGACCTACTCTACCATAGAAAAGAACAGCTTTCTATGGTCAGGACGTGACACCCATGCTTGTTCAATTAACCATATACAATTAATGAACATGCACCTGTGGAACGGTCATTAAAACTAACAGCTTACAGACAGTAGGCAATTAAGGTCACAGTTATGAAAACTTAGGACACTAAAGAGGCCTTTCTACTGACTCTGAAAAACACCAAAATAAAGATGCCCAGGGTCCCTGCTCATCTGCGTGAAGTGCCTTAGGCATGCTGTAAGGAGGCATAAGGACTGCAAATGTGGCCAGGGCAATAAATTGCAATGTCGGTACTGTGAGACGCCTAAGACAGTGCTACAGAGAGACAGGATGGACAGCTGATCGTCCTCGCAGTGGCAGACTACGTGTAACAACACCTGCACAGGATCGGTACATCCGAACATCACACCGGCGGGACAGGTACAGGATGGCAACAACAACTGCCAGAGTTACAACAGGGACGCACAATCCCTCCATCAGTGCTCAGACTGTCCACAATAGGCTGAGAGAGGCTGGACTGAGGGCTTGTAGGCCTGTTGTAAGGCAGGTCCTCACCAGACATCACCAGCAACAATGTCGCCTATGGGCACAAACCCACCGTCGCTGGACCAGACAGGACTGGCAAAAAGTGCTCTTCACTGACGAGTCGCGGTTTTGTCTCACCAGGGGTGATGTTCGGATTCGCGTTTATTGTCGAAGGAATGGGCATTACACCGAGGCCTGTACTCTGGAGCGGGATCGATTTGGAGGTGGAGGGTCCGTCATGGTCTGGGGCGGTGTGTCACAGCATCATCGGACTGAGCTTGTTGTCATTGCATGCAATCTCAAAGCTGTGCGTTACAGAAAATACATCCTCCTCCCTCATGTGGTACCCTTCCTGCATGCTCATCCTGACATGACCCTCCAGCATGACAATGCCACCAGCCATACTGCTCGTTCTGTGCTTGATTTCCTGCAAGACAGGAATGTCAGTGCTCTCCCGTGGCCAGCGAAGAGCCCGGATCTCAATCCCATTGAGCACGTCTGGGACCTGTTGGATCGGAGGGTGAGGGCTAAGGCCATTCCCCACAGAAATGTCCGGGAACTTGCAGGTGCCTTGGTGTAAGAGTGGGGTAAAATTTCACAGCAAGAACTGGCAAATCTGGTGCGGTCCATGAGGTGGAGATGCACTGCAGTACTTAATGCAGCTGGTGGCCACACCAGATACTGACTGTTACTTTTGAACCCCCCTTTGTTCAGGGACACATTATTCAATTTCTGTTAGTCAAACGTCTGTGGAACTTGTTCAGTTTATGTCTCAGTTGTTGAATCTTTTTATATTCATACAAATATTTACACGTTAAGTTTGCTGAAAATAAACGCAGTTGACAGTGAGAGGACGTTTCTTTTTACATATGGATGAGCGATGTCAGAGCGGAACAGACTAAGATATAGTAGAATAGTATCGAAAACAGTATATACACATGAGATGAGTAATGCCAGATATGTAAACATTAAGTGACAAAGATACCGTTTGTGAGGGTTTTAGGTGACAAATGTCTTTAGCCTCCTGAGGTTGAAGAGACTGTTGCGCTTTCTTTACCACACTGTCTGTGTGGGTGGTCCATTTCAGTTTGTCAGTGATGTGCACGCCAAGGAACTTGAAGCTTTCCACCTTCTCCACTGGGGTCCTGTCGATGTAGATAGGGAGGTGCACCCTCTGCTGTTTACTGAAGTCCACGATCATCTCCTTTGGATTCTGCGGTCCAACTCATCCAAAACCATCTCAATTGGGTTGAGGTTGGGTGATTGTGGAGGCCAGGTCATCTGATGCAGCACTCCATCACTCTCCTTCTTCGTCAAATAGCCCTTACACAGCCTGGAGGTGTGTCGGGTCATTGTCCTGTTGAAAAACAAATGATAGTCCCACTAAGTGCAAACCAGATAGGATGGTGTATCACTGCAGAATGCTGTGGTAGCCATGCTGGTTAACTGAGCCTTGAATTCTAAATAAATCACCGACAGTGTCACCAGCAAAGTACCCCCACACCATCTCACCTCCTCCTCCATGCTTCACGGTGGGAACCACACATGCAGAGATCATCCGTTCAACTACTCTGCTTCTCTCAAAGACACGGGGGTTGGAAACATCAATCTAAAATTTGGACTCATCAGACCAAAGGACAGATTTCCACCGGTCTAATGCCAAGAGTGTGCAAAGCAGTCATCAAAGCTAAACTGTTGAGGACAGACGTTCCGCTAGCGGAACCCCGTTCCGCCTGCGGAACCCCTAGCCAACAGCCAATGGCATCGCACGGCGCGAAATACAAAACCAACTAAAATACCACAATTCAATTTTCTCAAACAATCAACTATTTTACACCATTTTAAAGATAAGACTCTCGTTAATCTAACCACATTGTCTGATTTCAAAAAGGCTTTACAGCGAAAGCAAAACATTAGATTATGTTAGGAGAGTACATAGACACAATCACACAGCCATTTTCCAAGCAAGCATATATGTCACATAAACCCAAACCACAGCTAAATGCAGCACTAACCTTTGATGATCTTCATCAGATGACACTCCTAGGACATTATGTTATACAATACATGTATGTTTTCTTCAATCAAGTTCATATTTATATCAAAAACCAGCTTTTTACATTAGCATGTGATGTTCAGAACTAGCATACCCACCGAAAACTTCCGGTGAATTTACTAAATTACTCATGATAAACGTTGACAAAATACATAAAAATTATTTTAAGAATTTTAGATACAGAACTCCTTTATGCAATCGCTATGTCCAATTTTAAAATAGCTTTTCGGTGAAAGCACATTTTGCAATATTCTGAGTACATAGCTCGGCCATCACGGCTAGCTATTTTGACATCCGCCAACTTCGGGGTCACCTAAACTCAGAATTACTATTAGAAAAATTGGATTACCTTTGCTGTTCTTCGTCAGAATGCACTCCCAGGACTTCTACTTCAACAACAAATGTTGTTTTGGTTCCAAATAATCCATAGTTATATCCAAATACCTCCGTTTTGTTCGTGCGTTCAGGTCACTATCCGAAGGGTAACGTGCGAGCGCATTTCGTGACAAAAAAATTCGAAATATTACATTACCGTACTTAGAAGCATGTCAAACACTGTTTAAAATCAATTTTTATGCTATTTTTCTCGTAAAATAGCAATAATATTCCATCCGGGCAACGTTGTATTCATTCAAAGGCTGAAAGTAAAAAATGGAGAAGTCTCGTGAGCGCGCATCTTAGTCTCACTGTCCCCAGGCTGACCACTTACAAACTCTGCTGCTGTACTTTGCCCAGAGACAGCAGACACCCCATTCCACTTTCTGGCAGCTTTAGAGAGCCAATGGAAGCCTTAGAAAGTGTCACGTTACAGCACAGATGCTGTAATGTCGATAGAGATGCAACAGAAGGACAACAAATTGTCAGACAGGGCACTTCCTGTATGGAATCTTCTCAGGTTTTGGCCTGCCATATGAGTTCTGTTATACTCACAGACACCATTCAAACAGTTTTAGAAACCTTAGAGTGTTTTCTATCCAAATCTACTAATTATATGCATATTCTAGTTTCTAGGCAGGAGTGGTAACCAGATTAAATCGGGTACGTTTTTTATCCGGCCGTGAAAATACTGCCCCCTATCCCAAAGAATTTAAAGAATCTCAAATATAAAATATATTTAGATTTGTTTAACATTTT
The DNA here is from genome assembly GCF_901001165.1 of Salmo trutta. Taxonomy (NCBI): domain Eukaryota; kingdom Metazoa; phylum Chordata; class Actinopteri; order Salmoniformes; family Salmonidae; genus Salmo; species Salmo trutta. The sequence goes on along the minus strand of NC_042959.1, from coordinate 4,348,495 downwards.
TCTGGTTACTACATGATTCCATATTTCGTCGTTTTGATGTCTTCACTATTATTCTACAATGTATAAAATAGTAAAAATAAAGAAAAACCCTTGAATGAGTAGGTGTATCCAAACTTTTGTCTGGTACTGTAGTAAGTTTAGCGAATTCGTAACGTATTGTACGTTTTGCAAATTCGTAACATATAATACAAATTGTAATTCATATCATATGAAATGGGTGATGGACATCCAGAAATGAATACATACCATACGAAATATAACATACAGTAAAGGGAGTGTATTGGATTTAAGTACAGAATAATATACGAAGTGCTATGAGACCGGGTTGGACGCTAGAGACGTTTTCATGAGATGACAGATTTTTGTAATGTTTCCTGGTCTGACACCAGTACTGTAGCTCTGCCATTTTCCATGGTTGACGCGGAAGGGCGACAGACGTGGATGCAGTGGATTGAGGCACAGCCCATGCATAAAAACAGATATTTCCATCTTAAACTGACTAGGCGAATAAATAATCACACATTTTTATTTAGATTATTTCATTAACCTACATCATGTTATTTCAATTTATCCGTTTGGTGCGCAATATTACGATGGTAAAAACGCGACCTTATTTGGGCATACCTATGTGGGGCAATTGAAAGCATCCAGGGCCTGTTAACTTTAATTGTGTTCGGTGAAAATGGTTTATGCAACATTATCGGTAAGTGACTTGATGCCTATACTGTGCCAAAGTGATTTAGAGTTGTTGAAAAGGAGTGACGAGTGTGTTGATATTGAACTGTAATATTATTAAAACTCTGCTTTTGACAACTACCATACTGTATAATTCAGTTCAATGTCTATCGCATTATTTAAAATATCAGAATTGGGTGAGAAAAAAAAAGGTTATGTATGCCAACATATTAAACAAGAATTAAGAGTAGGCAAAGTGATCGTGTCAGGTGAAAAATGATGTCAAGCGTTTTACCATTGCAACATTTTTTTTTGTAGGCTACAGTCACTGTGGTTCTCTGCAGCTGTGGAGTTCACAGCACTGGGTTCACAGCTGGCGATGCCTCATCGTTGTTTTTTCCCCCATCTGGGTTCACAGCTGGCGATGCCTCATCGTTGTTTTTTCCCCCATCTGGGTTCACAGCTGGCGATGCCTCATCGTTGTTTTTTCCCCCATCTGGGTTCACAGCTGGCGATGCCTCATCGTTGTTTTTTCCCCCATCTGGGTTCACAGCTGGCGATGCCTCATCGTTGTTTTTTCCCCCATCTGGGTTCACAGCTGGCGATGCCTCATCGTTGTTTTTTCCCCCATCTGGGTTCACAGCTGGCGATGCCTCATCGTTGTTTTTTTCCCCCATCTGGGTTCACAGCTGGCGATGCCTCATCGTTGTTTTTTCCCCCATCTGGGTTCACAGCTGGCGATGCCTCATCGTTGTTTTTTCCCCCATCTGGGTTCACAGCTGGCGATGCCTCATCGTTGTTTTTTCCCCCATCTGGGTTCACAGCTGGCGATGCCTCATTGTGATTGGTTATTCCCCATAATTTGCAGCAATGTAAATGAGCGTCATGACCATCTTTCCTTTGTGATTACCAGCTGAGGTAAACTTTTATGAGTTTATTTTACTCCTGGCTCCGAGATTGTCTGAGCAGCGTCTTGACGTCATCCTAAAACCTACTCTGAGGTGGGAGTATTTTTAGTCTTAAAACCGGTTTTAACGGGATTTCTAGGACTTTTTCTGAGACGCTTTGTGGATACGGGCCCTGGTTCACAGGTCAGTGATACAGGACGAAGCTCCCGAAACCCTGCGACTTCAAGAACACCACAGTCAGATACGATACAGGCCAGGACAGATACGATACAGGCCAGGACTTCTCTAGCTGCATCTATGAGTGTAGACGTTAACCAGACTGAAATATCAAGCCAATAGAAAAGTCTGGGTCTGTGGTTGTACTGGGTCTGTGGTGGTACTGAGTATGTGGTTGTACTGGGTCTGTGGTTGTATTGGGTCTGTGGTGGTACTGGGTCTGTGGTTGTACTGGGTCTGTGGTTGTACTGGGTCTGTGGTGGTACTGGGTCTGTGGTTGTACTGGGTCTGTGGTTGTACTGGGTCTGTGGTGGAGGTTGAGGTTCTGTGGTGGTACTGGGTCTGTGGTGGTACTGGGTCTATGGTGGTACTGGGTCTGTGGTGGTACAGGGTCTGTGGTTGTACTGGGTCTGTGGTGGTACTGGGTCTGCGGTGGTACTGGGTCCTGTGTTCTTTATTATATGACTCTATTACCACTTTAATACTACTGTGATACGACACACCCCCAGACTACACATACACACTCCCAGCAGACAGCCATGCTATCAGACTACACAGACACACTCCCAGCAGACAGCCATGCTATCAGACTACACAGACACACTTCCAGCAGACTGCCATGCTATCAGACTACACAGACACACTTCCAGCAGACAGCCATGCTATCAGACTACACAGACACACTTCCAGCAGACAGCCATGCTATCAGACTACACATACACACTCCCAGCAGACAGCCATGCTATCAGACTACACATACTCCCAGCAGACAGCCATGCTATCAGACTACACATACACACTCCAAGGAGACAGCCATGCTATCAGACTACACATACACACTCCCAGCAGACAGCCATTCTATCAGACTACACATACACACTCCCAGCAGACAGCCATGCTATCAGACTACACATACACACTCCCAGGAGACAGCCATGCTATCAGACTACACAGACACACTTCCAGCAGACAGCCATGCTATCAGACTACACAGACACACTTCCAGCAGACAGCCATGCTATCAGACTACACATACACACTCCCAGCAGACAGCCATGCTATCAGACTACACATACACACTCCCAGCAGACAGCCATGCTATCAGACTACACATACACACTCCCAGGAGACAGCCATGCTATCAGACTACACATACACACTCCCAGCAGACAGCCATGCTATCAGACTACACAGACACACTTCCAGCAGACAGCCATGCTATCAGACTACACATACACACTCCCAGGAGACAGCCATGCTATCAGACTACACATACACACTCCCAGCAGACAGCCATGCTATCAGACTACACATACACACTCCCAGGAGACAGCCATGCTATCAGACTACACATACACACTCCCAGGAGACAGCCATGCTATCAGACTACACATACACACTCCCAGCAGACAGCCATGCTATCAGACTACACATACACACTCCCAGCAGACAGCCATGCTATCAGACTACACATACACACTCCCAGGAGACAGCCATGCTATCAGACTACACAGACACACTTCCAGCAGACAGCCATGCTATCAGACTACACAGACACACTTCCAGCAGACAGCCATGCTATCAGACTACACATACACACTCCCAGCAGACAGCCATGCTATCAGACTACACATACACACTCCCAGCAGACAGCCATGCTATCAGACTACACATACACACTCCCAGGAGACAGCCATGCTATCAGACTACACATACACACTCCCAGGAGACAGCCATGCTATCAGACTACACATACACACTCCCAGCAGACAGCCATGCTATCAGACTACACATACTCCCAGCAGACAGCCATGCTATCAGACTACACATACACACTCCCAGGAGACAGCCATGCTATCAGACTACACATACACACTCCCAGGAGACAGCCATGCTATCAGACTACACATACACACTCCCAGCAGACAGCCATGCTATCAGACTACACATACACACTCCCAGCAGACAGCCATGCTATCAGACTACACATACACACTCCCAGGAGACAGCCATGCTATCAGACTACACAGACACACTTCCAGCAGACAGCCATGCTATCAGACTACACAGACACACTTCCAGCAGACAGCCATGCTATCAGACTACACATACACACTCCCAGCAGACAGCCATGCTATCAGACTACACATACACACTCCCAGCAGACAGCCATGCTATCAGACTACACATACACACTCCCAGGAGACAGCCATGCTATCAGACTACACATACACACTCCCAGGAGACAGCCATGCTATCAGACTACACATACACACTCCCAGCAGACAGCCATGCTATCAGACTACACATACACACTCCCAGCAGAAAGCCATGCTATCAGACTACACATACACACTCCCAGCAGACAGCCATGCTATCAGACTACACATACACACTCCCAGGAGACAGCCATGCTATCAGACTACACATACACACTCCCAGGAGACAGCCATGCTATCAGACTACACATACACACTCCCAGCAGACAGCCATGCTATCAGACTACACATACACACTCCCAGGAGACAGCCATGCTATCAGACTACACATACACACTCCCAGCAGACAGCCATGCTATCAGACTACACATACACACTCCCAGGAGACAGCCATGCTATCAGACTACACAGACACACTTCCAGCAGACAGCCATGCTATCAGACTACACAGACACACTTCCAGCAGACAGCCATGCTATCAGACTACACATACACACTCCCAGGAGACAGCCATGCTATCAGACTACACATACACACTCCCAGGAGACAGCCATGCTGTCAGACTACACATACACACTCCCAGGAGACAGCCATGCTATCAGACTACACATACACACTCCCAGGAGACAGCCATGCTATCAGACTACACATACACACTCCCAGCAGACAGCCATGCTATCAGACTACACATACTCCCAGCAGACAGCCATGCTATCAGACTACACATACACACTTCCAGGAGACAGCCATGCTATCAGACTACACACACTCCCAGCAGACAGCCATGCTATCAGACTACACATACACACTCCCAGGAGACAGCCATGCTATCAGACTACACATACACACTCCCAGCAGACAGCCATGCTATCAGACTACACATACACACTCCCAGGAGACAGCCATGCTATCAGACTACACATACACACTCCCAGCAGACAGCCATGCTATCAGACTACACATACACACTCCCAGCAGACAGCCATGCTATCAGACTACACATACACACTCCCAGCAGACAGCCATGCTATCAGACTACACATACACAATCCCAGGAGACAGCCATGCTATCAGACTACACATACACACTCCCAGCAGACAGCCATGCTATCAGACTACACATACACACTCCCAGGAGACAGCCATGCTATCAGACTACACATACACACTCCCAGGAGACAGCCATGCTATCAGACTACACATACACACTCCCAGGAGACAGCCATGCTATCAGACTACACATACACACTCCCAGGAGACAGCCATGCTATCAGACTACACATACAGAGCTATTTCTCGGAGAGGTTCGTGGTTCTGTGCTATGATGGTCTGGTCTCTTTATGAGCTCTTCCATAGCTGTGATTTATGATGCTCACACACACACACACACACACACACACACACACACACACACACACACACACACACACACACACACACACACACACACACACACACACACACACACACACACACACACACACACGTCCCCCTTCCTCCTCAGCTTGTTTCTATCTGCATGAGATAAAACACTATCCAGTTTTGTTACCCATCAGGCTGAGTGGGTGTTAATACAGCAGCCCTCTGGCCCTGGGATGTACCATAATATACAGTGTCTTCGGGAAGTATTCAGACCCCTTGTCTTTTTCCACATTTTGTTAGGTTACAGCCGATGGTCACTCTGACAAAGCTGGAGAGTTCCTCTGTGGAGATGGGAGAACCTTCCAGAAGAAAAACCAAAAGCACATGACAGCCTGCTTGGAGTTTGCCAAAAGGCCCCTAAAGACTCTCAGACCATGAGAAACAAGATTCTCTGGTCTGATGAACCCAATATTGAACTCTTTGGCCTGAATGCTAAGCGTCACGTCTGGAGGAAACGTGGCACCATCCCTACGGTGAAGCATGGTGGTGGCAGCATCATGCTGTGGGGATGTTTTTCAGCGGCAGGGACTGGAAGAGTACAGTAGTCAGGATTGAGGCAAAGATGAACAGAGCAAAGTACAGAGAGATCCTTGATGAAAACCTGCTCCAGAGCGCGCAGGACTTCAGATAAGGTTCGAAGGTTCACCTTCCAACAGGACAACGGCCATAAGCACACCAAAACAGCACAGGAGTGGCTTTGGGAAAAGTCTCTGAATGTCCTTGAGTGGCCCAGCCAGAGCCCGGACTTGAACCCAATCAAACATCTCTGGAGAGACCTGAAAATAGCTGTGCAGCAACGCTCCTCATCCAACCTGACAGAGCTTGAGAGGATCTGCAGAGAAGAATGGGAGAAGCAAATACAGGTTTGCCAAGCTTATAGCATCATAACCAAGAAGACTCGAGGCTGTAATCGCTGCCAAAGACACTTCAACAAAGTAATGATTAAAGAATCTGAAAACGTACACTACTGTTCAAAAGTTTGGGGTCACTTAGAAATGTCCTTGTTTTTGAAAGAAAAGCAATTTCTTTGTCCATAAAAATAACATCAAATTGATCAGAAATACAGTGTAGACATTGTTGGCAGCTTCATTAAATAGTACCCGCAAAACATCAGTCTCAACGTCAACAGCGAAGAGGCGACTCCGGGATGCTGTCCTTCTAGGCAGAGTCTCAAAGAAAAAGCCATATCTCAGACTGGCCAATAAAAAGAAAAGATTAAGATGGGAAAAGAACACAGACACTGGATAGAGGAACTCTGCCTAGAAGGCCAGCATCCTGGAGTAGCCTCTTCAGTGTTGACGTTGAGACTGGTGTTTTGCGGGTACTATTTAATGAAGCTGCCAGTTGAGGACTTGTGAGGCATCTGTTTCTCAAACTAGACACTCTAATGTACTTGTCCTCTTGCTCAGTTGTGCACCGGGGCCTCCCACTTCTCTTTCTATTCTGGTTAGAGTCAGTTTGCGCTGTTCTGTGAAGAGAGTAGTACACAGCGTTCTACGAGATCTTCAGTTGTTTGGCAAGATCTTGCATGGAATAGCCTTCACTTCTCAGAACAAGAATAGACTGACGAGTTTCAGAAGAAAGTCTTTGTTTCTGGCCATTTTGAGCCTGTAATCGAACCCACAAATGTTGATGCTCCAGATACTCAACTAGTCTAAAGAAGGCCGGTTTTATTGCTTCTTTAATCAGGACAACAGTTTTCAGCTGTGCTAACATAATTGCAAAAGGGTTTTCTAATGATCAATTAGCCTTTTAAAATGATAAACTTGGATTAGCTAACACAACGTGCCATTGGAACACAGGAGTGATGGTTGCTGATAATGGGCCTCAGTACGCCTATGTAGATTTTTCCATAAATAATCTGCTGTTTCCAGCTACAGTAGTCATTTACAACATTAACAATGTTTAATCTGTATTTCTGATTAATTTGATGTTATTTTAATGGACAAAAAATGTGCTTTTCTTTCAAAAACAAGGACATTTCTAAGTGACCCCAAACTTTTGAACGTGTATGTAAATGTGATATTTCCGATTTTTTAAATATAAATTAGCAAACATTTCTGAAAACCTGTTTTTGCTTTGTCATTATGGGGTATTGTCAAATCAAATTAAATTGTATTTGTCACATGCGCCAAATACAACAGGTTCAGACCTGACAGTGAAATGCTTACTTACGAGCCTTTCACCAACAATGCAGTTCAAGAAATAGAGTTAGGAAAATATTTACTAAATAAACTGAAGTAAAAATAGTAAAATAAAAAGTAACACAATAAAATGACATAACAATAACGAGACTATATAAAGGGGGTACCGGTACCAAGTCAATGTGCAGGGGTACAGGTTAGTTTTGGTAATTTGTTCATGTAGGTAGGGGTGAAGTGACTATGCATAGATAATAAACAGTGAGTAGCAGCAGTGTAAAAACATGGGGGGGGGGGGGGTCAATGTAAATAGTCCGGGTGTCCATATGATTAATTGATTGTTCAGCAACTTATAGCTTGGGTGGGTTGAAGCTTTTAAGGAGCCTTTTGGACCTAGACTTGAAAGCAAGGTGGACAAATAAGGAGAAAGATGTAAGGGATTGACTGTGGAAAGGACTGGAAAGGTGGGGACTTCTTCAGGTGAGGAATGTCTTAAGGTGTGACTTTCAGCAGCACATGTCAAAATGAGTTGCTGATAGGACAGCGACAGGCCCTCAGGCCCGGTGTTCAGCTCGTAGAATTAGAATCACAAAATCATAGACTTGAATAGGAAAATCCCATTCTAGTTATTCTACTTCTATGGTTCAGCTGACCTGGTTATATTACTCTCAATCAATCAAATATATTTATAAAGCCCTTTTTACAATCAGCAGATGTCACAAAGTGCTTATACAAAAACCCAGTCTAAAACCCCAAACAGCAAGCAATGCAGATGTAGAAGCACTCATGCTCACTAATCTACGGGGTTTCTAATGGCAGTCTGGTCAGAGTAGACAGTACAGGAGGCTATGGTTCTAATGACAGTCTGGTCAGAGTAGACAATACAGGAGGCTAATGTTTCTAATGACAGTCTGGTCAGAGTAGACAATACAGGAGGCTATGGTTCTAATGACAGTCTGGTCAGAGTAGACAATACAGGAGGCTATGGTTCTAATGACAGTCTGGTCAGAGTAGACAATACAGGAGGCTATGGTTCTAATGACAGTCTGGTCAGAGTAGACAATACAGGAGGCTAATGTTTCTAATGACAGTCTGGTCAGAGTAGACAATACAGGAGGCTAATGTTTCTAATGACAGTCTGGTCAGAGTAGACAATACAGGAGGCTAATGTTTCTAATGACAGTCTGGTCAGAGTAGACAATACAGCAGGCTACTGTTTCCAACATTAGTAATAAAAACATATGCATTTGGGCATCATTGTCCTCTGTCTGTACTGAAGAGGGGCTGGAGGCTGGAGGCTAGAGGTGAGGATAGAGGGTCTGGAATTTAGGGGTGAGGAGAGAGGGGCTGGAGTTAGGGGTGAGGAGAGAGGGGCTGGAATTAGGGGTGAGGAGAGAGGGGCTGGAGACTAGGGGTGAGGATAAAGGGGCTGGAGTTAGGGGTGAGGAGAGAGGGGCTGGAGACTAGGGGTGAGGAGAGAGGGGCTGGAGACTAGGGGTGAGGAAAGAGGGGCTAGGGGCTAGGGGGAGGAGAGAGGGGCTGGGGTTAGAGAGAGAGGGGAAAGAGGGGCTGGAGTTAGAGAGAGGGCCTAGTGGTTAGAGAGAGAGGGGAGAGAGGGGAGAGAGGGGCTGGAGTTAGAGAGAGAGGGGCTAGTGGTTAGAGAGAGAGGGGAGAGAGGGGCAGGAGTTAGAGAGAGGGCCTAGTGGTTAGAGAGAGAGGGGAGAGAGGGGAGAGAGGGGCTGGAGTTAGAGAGAGAGGGGCTAGTGGTTAGAGAGAGAGGGGAGAGAGGGGCAGGAGTTAGAGAGAGGGCCTAGTGGTTAGAGAGAGAGGGGAGAGAGGGGCAGGAGTTAGAGAGAGAGGGGAGAGAGGGGAGAGAGGGGCTGGAGTTAGAGAGAGAGGGGTTAGTGGTTAGAGAGAGAGGGGAGAGAGGGGCAGGAGTTAGAGAGAGGGCCTAGTGGTTAGAGAGAGAGGGGAGAGAGCGGAGAGAGGGGCTAGAGGCTAGGGGGAGTAGAGAGGGGCTGGAGTTAGAGAGAGAGGGGCTAGTGGTTAGAGAGAGAAGGGAGAGAGGGGCAGGAGTTAGAGAGAGAGGGGAGAGAGGGGCGGTAGTTAGAGAGAGGTGCTGGAGTTAGAGAGAGGGGCTAGTGGTTAGAGAGAGAGGGGAGAGAGGGGCAGGAGTTAGAGAGAGGGCCTAGTGGTTAGAGAGAGAGGGGAGAGAAGGGCTAGTGGTTAGAGAGAGAGGGAGAGAGGGGCTAGTGGTTAGAGAGAGAGGGGAGAGAGGGGCTAGTGGTTAGAGAGAGAGGGGAGAGAGGGGCAAGTGGTTAGAGAGAGAGGGGAGAGAGGGGCTAGTGGTTAGAGAGAGAGGGGAGAGAGGGGCTAGTGGTTAGAGAGAGAGGGGAGAGAGGGGCTAGTGGTTAGAGAGAGAGGGGAGAGAGGGGCTAGTGGTTGGGAGTGAGGGGAGAGAGGGGCTAGTGGTTAGAGAGAGAGGGGAGAGAGGGGCTAGTGGTTAGAGAGAGGGGAGAGAGGGGCTAGTGGTTAGAGAGAGAGGGGAGAGAGGGGCTAGTGGTTAGAGAGAGAGGGGAGAGAGGGGCTAGTGGTTGGGAGTGAGGGGAGAGAGGGGCTAGTGGTTAGAGAGAGAGGGGAGAGAGGGGCTAGTGGTTAGAGAGAGAGGGGAGAGAGGGGCTAGTGGTTAGAGAGAGAGGGGAGAGAGGGGCTAGTGGTTAGAGAGTGAGTGTGAGGAGAGATGCTGAAGAAGGAGTTCTCCATCTGGTTTCCTTCTCTCAACCTTCCCCAGGTCTGCATCCAAACCCCACAACACAACTTATTTTTCTACCAGGTTTATTCTCATGGAAACCAGTCATCTCTTTTTAGAGAAACCTGACCAAAATAACAATAGACGTTAAAAGCGAGTGAAATTTACATTTACATTTATTATTATTATTATTTTTTTTACATTTTAGTCATTTAGCAGACACTCTTATCCAGAGCGACTTACAGTAGAGAATGCAGACATTTCATAAAACATTTTTTTCCGTACTTGGACCCCATGTTTTATTAAGCATGACACACAGAGAATCTGACTGCTGATAGACTGCTGATAGACTGCTGATAGACTACTGATAGACTGCTGATAGACTGCTGATAGACTGCTGATAGACTGCTGATAGGTACTGATAGACTGCTGATAGACTGCTGATAGACTGCTGATAGACTGCTGATAGACTACTGATAGACTGCTGATAGACTGCTGATAGACTACTGATAGACTGCTGATAGACTGCTGATAGACTACTGATAGACTGCTGATAGACTGCTGATAGACTGCTGATAGACTGCTGATATACTGCTGATAGACTGCTGATAGACTGCTGATAGACTGCTGATAGACTGCTGATAGACTACTGATAGACTGCTGATAGACTGCTGATAGACTACTGATAGACTGCTGATAGACTGCTGATAGACTGCTGATAGACTGCTGATAGACTGCTGATAGACTGCTGATAGACTACTGATAGACTGCTGATAGACTGCTGATAGACTGCTGATAGGTACTGATAGACTGCTGATAGACTGCTGATAGACTGCTGATAGACTGCTGTTAGACTGCTGATAGACTACTGATAGACTGCTGATAGACTGCTGATAGACTGCTGATAGACTACTGATAGACTGCTGATAGACTACTGATAGACTGCTGATAGGTACTGATAGACTACTGATGGACTGCTGATAGACTGCTGATAGGTGCTAATAGACTGCTGATAGACTGCTGATAGACTGCTGATAGACTGCTGATAGACTGCTGATTGACTGCTGATAGGTACTGATAGACTGCTGATAGACTGCTGATAGACTGCTGATAGGTACTGATCACAGTAGGAGGCCGTTCCTTCTCTTGCCAGAACAAAAGCGGTTCCTACTGGGTATCGACCCGGTACCGACAAACCTGCCGTTTCTACTTGTAGAATCGCATTGCTCCACAGGGTTTGACTTTAAACCAATCAGAGAGCACGAACCTCCACGTGGGGGAGCCAACAGGAGCGACAACAAAAATCCACCCCCTTTTCATCAGAGAACGCAATGAAAGATCAACAAGAGCAAGTTAGGAGGGAACTTTCCGTCGTGCCGTATTGAAATAGACAGAGAGAGTCCTGGATGCAGGGATCTATGCTCTGATTAACCTGCTAATTAACTTGGCCTCTAAGGGTCCTCCTCATGTTGTAAACTACAAAGCCCATCGTTTAAAGACCACTTATCTCTCCCAACACAGCCAGGGTTATGACATAGTTTAGTCTTATTGAGATTCACATCACTTTAACAGCACATATTTACAGTAGTCACAGCCCCAGGGTTGTTTAACTAACTAGTGTTCACTCACCATTGGAGCTACGGCATCATGAGATTACATTTTAAAGCATGGTTAGTGAACGCCACAGGATAGCCACTGTCTGTTTCAGAGAGAGAGAGAGAATCAGAGAAAGAGAGTGAGAGAGAATCAGAGTGTGAGAGAAAGAAAAACAGAGAGAGATAGAGAGCAAAAAAGAGAGAGAGAGAGAGAGAGAGAAAGAGAGAGAGAGAATCAGAGAAAGAGAGAGAGAGAATCAGAGAAAGAGAGAGAGAAAGAGAGGGAATCAGAGAACGAGAGAGAGAGAAAGCAAAACAGAGAGAGAGAGAGACAGTGAGAGAGAGAGAAAGAGAGGGAATCAGAGAACGAGAGAGAGAGCAAAACAGAGAGAGAGAGAGAGAGAGAAAGAGAGAGAATCAGAGAACGAGAGAGAGAGAGAAAGCAAAACAGAGAGAGAGAGAGAGACAGTGAGAGAGAGAGAAAGAGAGGGAATCAGAGAACGAGAGAGAGAGAGCAAAACAGAGAGAGAGAGAGAAAGAGAGAGAATCAGAGAACGAGAGAGAGAAAGCAAAACAGAGAGAGAGAGAGAGAGACAGAGTGAGAGAGAGAGAGACAGAGTGAGAGAGAGATAGATGCAGGGGTCTGTGTCCGGTTAACCTGCTAATTATCCTGACCTCAGTTGGTCTGATTACTGACTGCAGTCCTTGCACACACTGTAAACTATAAACCCCATCCCCATAGGGTTAATGTGGGGTTAAAGAGAAAAATACCCTGTGGGGGGGTGGTGAAATAGTCTGTCAACAGTGTGTGTGTGTGTGTGTGTGTGTGCGCGTGCGTGTGTGTCTGTGTGCGTGTGCGTGTGTGTGTGTGTGTGTCTGTGTGCGTGCCAGCAAAGCAGAGCTGTAGACGTTAATTGGAGAGTCAAAACTAACAGTTAGCTGGCAGAGGAGTCGGATGTGAGATTCCACAGGATATGTGCTGGAGAGAGAATATAAAGCATATCATAGGAAGGCATAAGCTTATGCTCAAAGAATGCTAGAAAGATTATACACTACGTGACCAAAAGTATGTGGACACCTGCTCGTCGAACATCTCATTCCAAAATCATGTGCATTAATATGCAGTTGGTCCCCCCTTTGCTGCTATTACAGCCTCCACTCTTCTGGGAAGTCATTAATATGGAGTTGGTCCCCCCCCTTTGCTGCTATAACAGCCTCCACTCTTCTGGGAAGGCTTTCCACTAGATGTTGGAGCATTGCTGTGGGGGACTTGCTTCCATTCAGCCAGAAGAGCATTAGTGAGGTCAGGCTCTGATGTTGGGCAATTAGACCTGGCTCGCAGTCGGTGTTCCAATTCATACCAAAGGTGTTTGATGGGGTTGAGTTCAGAGCTCTGCTCACTTTAATAATGGAACACTGGTCACTTTAATAATGTTTACATACTGCTTTACTCATCTCATATGTATATACTGTATTCTATTATACTGTATAACATCTGCTAAGTATGTGTATGTGACAAATTCAATTTGATTTGATTTGATTCATCACTCCAGAGAATGCATTTCCACTGTTCCAGAGTCCAAGCTTTACACCACTTTAGTCGACGCTTGGCATTGCGCATGGGGATCTTAGGCTTGTGTGCGGCTGCTCGGCCATGGAAACCCATTTCATGAAGCTCCCGACTAACAGTTCTTGTGCTGACGTTGCTTCCAGAGGCGGTTTGGAACTCGGTAGTGAGTGTTGCAACCGAGGACAGACGATTTTTACACACTACGAGCTTCAGCAACCGGTGGTCCCGTTCTATGACGGCGCCACGTTGAAAGTCACTGAGCTCTTCATTTAAGACCAGTCTACTGCCACTGTTTGTCTATGGAGATTGCATGGCGGTGTGCTAGATTTTATACACCTGTCAGCGACAGGTGTGGCTGAAATAGCCGAATCCACTAATTTGAAGGGGTGTCCACATACTGCTATATACACAGTATATTGTCGTCAGAATTGTTTTTTGTAAAATTACTTAAACTACTAGAAAGTGGATGTAAAAACATTATGGCATTATGTAACCGCTTCTTGTAGAGAAAGTTAACTGTATAGCCTTTTGAAGTTTATATAACAACCATCATGGTTATAATCATGTACTGTATTATGGATCTGATATGAAGCAGGTATTATGGATCTGATTTGAAGCAGGTATTATGGATCTGATTTGAAGCAGGTATTAGGGATCTGATTTGAAGCAGGTATTGTGGATCTGATTTGAAGCAGGTATTGTGGATCTGATTTGAAGCAGGTATTATGCATCTGATATGAAGCAGGTATTATGGATCTGATATGAAGCAGGTATTATGGATCTGATTTGAAGCAGGTGTTAAGGATCTGATTTGAAGCAGGTATTATGGATCTGATTTGAAGCAGGTATTATGGATCTGATTTGAAGCAGGTATTTTGGATCTGATTTGAAGCGGGTATTATGCATCTAATTTGAAGCAAGTGTTATGGATCTGATTTGAAGCAGGTATTATTGTATCGTTACCTTTCACTCCATAGATCCTTCGCACGGCTTGGATTTGGGATCTTAGAGGAGGGAAGGCTGGGATTCAGACCTGTAGCCTGTGTATCAAATGACACCCTATTCCCTATATAGTGTAATACTTTTGAACGGGGGCCGTGAGGCTCTATGTAGGGAACAGTGTTCCATTTGGGAAGAAGTCAAAGAGTACAGGACACACCCCTCATAAGAAGACCATCTGTGCACAGCAGTTTTAGGTTCAAATATTATTTGTTTCCTTTCAAATATTTTTTAGCGTTTGATTGAGATTGCCTGTAGTGCCGATGGGCAGGGCTTGAACTTTTGAAACTATTCCATTGGTTCTACTGCGCCAGGCAAGCTCGATCATGTGGAGCAAAAAGCATTTTGAAAGAAAACAAATACTGCCTGAACCCAAGTCGTTTGGAGCGACGCTGCAGCCAGCTGTGGGGACCAAAAGCCCTCGCCAGTCAACTGAAAACAAGGATCAGGAAGGAGAGAGAAGGGTTACATTGGGTTTGATTTCCTCCTGTGAACAGACGCTCTAAGGTACTTTCTCATGTCAGCCCGAGACAACAACGTCAGTCGAATATCAATATTTACCATTTTGGACTGTTTGGTAGGCACATGTTTTAAAAACAACACAAGAGATATCAGCAAAGGACTGGACAATAAGACTGAAGGGGGAACTCGGGACACTGAGTCTAGCAGCAGGGTACAATGGCCTCCATGATTGTCAAACATATCTGTACTTTTGGGAGTTCTGAATCCAGACTATTTGGCTAAGGTGTATGTAAACTTCCGACTTCAACTGTATATATATATATATATATATATATATACACAGTTGAAGTCAGAAAATTACATACACCTTAGCCAAATACATTTAAACTCAGTTTTTCACAATTCCTGACATTTAATCCTAGTAAAAAATCCCTGTTTTAGGTCAGTTAGGATCACCACTTTATTTTAAGAATGTGAAATGTCAGAATAATAGTAGAGAGAACGATTTATTTCAGCTTTTATTTATTTCATCACATTCCCAGCGGGTCAGAAGTTCACATACACTCAATTAGGATTTGGTAGCATTGCCTTTAAATTGTTTAACTTGGGTCAAATGTTTCGGGTAGCCAGGCTTCCTACAATATGTTGGGTGAATTTTGGCCCATTCCTCTTGACAGAGCTGGTGTAACTGAGTCAGGTTTGTAGGCCTCCTTGCTCGCACACGCTTTTTCATTTGTGCCCACAAACTTTCTATAGGTTTGAGGTCAGGGCTTTGTGTTGGCCACTCCAATACCTTGACTTAGTTGTCCTTAAGCCATTTTGCCACAACTTTGGAAGAATGCTTGGGGTCATTGTCCATTTGGAAGACCCATTTGCATCCAAGCTTTAACTTCCTAACTGATGTCTTGAGATGTTGCTTCAATATATCCACATAATTTTCCTTCCTCATGATGCCATCTATTGTGTGAAGTGCACCAGTCGCTCCTGCAGCAAAGCACCCCCACAACATGATGCTGCCACCCCCGTGCTTCACGGTTGGGATGGTGTTCTTCGGCTTGCAAGCCTCCCCCTTTATCCTCCAAACATAACAATAGTCATTATGGCCAAACAGTTCTATTTGTGTTTCATCAGACCAGAGGACATTTCTCCAAAAAGTATGATCTTTGTCCCCATGTGCATTTGCAAACCATAGTCTGGCTTTTTTTATGCGGTTTTGGAGGTGTGGCTTCTTCCTTGTTGAGCGACCTTTCAGGTTATGTCGATATAGGACTTGTTTTACTGTGGATATAGATACTTTTGTACCTGTTTTCTCCAGCATCTTCACAAGGTCCTTTGCTGTTGTTCTGGGATTGATTTGCACTTTTCACACCAAAGTACGTTCATCTCTAGGAGACAGAACGCATCTCCTTCCTAAGCGGTACGACGGCTGCATGGTCCCATGGTGTTTATACTTGCGTACTATTGTTTGTACAGATGAACATGGTAGCTTCAGGCGTTTGGAAATTGCTCCCAAGGATGAACCAGACTTGTGGAGGTCCACAATTTTTTTCTGAGTTCTTGGCTGATTTATTTAGATATTCCCATGATGTCAAGCAAAGAGGCAGTGAGTTTGAAGGTAGGCCTTGAAATACATCCACAGGTACACCTCCAATTGACTCAAATTATGTCAATTAGCCTATCAGAAGCTTCTAAAGCCATAACATCGTTTGCTGGAATTTTACAAGCTGTTTAAAGGCACAGTCAACTTGGTGTATGTAAACATCTGACCCACTGGAATTGTGATACAGTGAATTATAAGTGAAATAATCTGTCTGTAAACAATTGTTGTAAAAATGACTTGTGTCATGCACAAAGTTGATGTCCTAACCGACTTGCTAAAACCATAGTTTGTTAACAAGAAATTTGTGGAGGAGTTGAAAAATGAGTTTTAATGGCTCAGGTATTCAAATGTCTGTGTGCATGTGTGTGCGTGCAAGAATGTCCCGTGGTGGTGTTGCCAGGCTTCGGCTCCTAGTGGACGTTGGCTGGGAGACTCTCTGTGTTGCCAGGCCTCCTGGTGGACGTTGGCTGGGAGACTCTCTGTGTTGCCAGGCCTCCTAGTGGACGTTGGCTGGGAGACTCTCTGTGTTGCCAGGCCTCCTAGTGGACGTTGGCTGGGAGACTCTCTGTGTTGCCAGGCCTCCTAGTGGACTTTGGCTGGGAGACTCTCTGTGTTGCCAGGCCTGGACTCTACCATGTGTTGGAGGATGTGGGTTCTCTTTCTCTCATTCTTTCTCTTTTTGGGATTGAGTGCATCATGGAAGTAGGTCAGAGGAGGAAAGAAAGGGCAGCAGAGGGAGGGAGGGAGGGGAGGGGGAGGGGGAGGGAGGGAGGAAAATAGGTGTGCTGATGAAGGGGGTAGAAATTTTGGGTCTGGGACCAATTGAGAAGTCTGGCAGCTCCTTCCTGTAACATACCCTTTATGATGGGAGAGAGAGAGAAGGAGAGGGAGAGAGAGTAGGGGAGAGATAGAGGGGGGAGAGTGTTGAGAGAGAGAGACAGAGGGAGAGAGAGAAGGAAAGAGAGGGGGGGAAGGTAGAGAGAGAGGGGGGAGGTAGAGAGAGAGGAGTCATGCAGAGATACTGTATCATCTCTCCAACACATATTCCATTTCACTGTTCCTGTCCTGACAGTAGTCTAGTTTTATGACAGTAGACTAGTTTCATGACGGTAGACTAGTTTCATGACAGTAGACTAGTTTTATGACAGTAGATTAGTTTCATGACAGTAGACTAGTTTCATGACAGTAGACTAGTTTCATGACAGTAGACTAGTTTCATGACATTTGGCCAGTTTCATGACGGTAGTCTAGTTTCATGATAGAGACTAGTTACATGACAGTAGACTAGTTTCATGATAGTCAACTAGTTTCATGACGGTAGACTAGTTACATGACGGTAGACTAGTTTCATGACAGTAGACTAGTTTCATGACAGTAGACTAGTTTCATGACAGTAGACTAGTTTCATGACATTTGGCCAGTTTCATGACGGTAGTCTAGTTTCATGACAGTAGTCTAGTTTCATGACAGTAGACTAGTTTCATGACAGTAGACTAGTTTCATGACAGTAGACTAGTTTCATGACAGTAGACTAGTTTTATGACAGTAGACTAGTTTCATGACGGTAGACTAGTTTCATGACATTTGGCCAGTTTCATGACAGTAGTCTAGTTTCATGACAGTAGACTAGTTTCATGACAGTAGACTAGTTTCATGCCAGTAGACTAGTTTCATGACAGTAGACTAGTTTCATGACAGCAGACTAGTTTCATGACAGTAGTCTAGTTTCATGACAGTAGACTAGTTTCATGCCAGTAGACTAGTTTCATAACATTTGGCCAGTTTCATGACAGTAGACTAGTTTCATGACAGTAGACTAGTTTCATGACAGTAGACTAGTTTCATGACGGTAGACTAGTTTCATGACAGTAGACTAGTTTCATGACAGCAGACTAGTTTCATGACAGTAGTCTAGTTTCATGACAGTAGACTAGTTTCATGACAGCAGACTAGTTTCATGACGGTAGTCTAGTTTCATGACGGTAGACTAGTTTCATGACGGTAGACTAGTTTCATGACAGTAGACTAGTTTCATGACAGCAGACTAGTTTCATGACGGTAGACTAGTTTCATGACGGTAGACTAGTTTCATGACGGTAGACTAGTTTCATGACAGTAGACTAGTTTCATGATAGTAGACTAGTTTCATGACGGTAGACTAGTTTCATGACAGTAGTCTAGTTTCATGACAGTAGACTAGTTTCATGACAGTAGACTAGTTTCATGACGGTAGACTAGTTTCATGACGGTAGACTAGTTACATGACGGTAGACTAGTTTCATGACGGTAGACTAGTTTCATGACGGTAGACTAGTTTCATGACGGTAGTCTAGTTTCATGACAGTAGACTAGTTTCATGACAGTAGACTAGTTTCATGACAGTAGACTAGTTTCATGACAGTAGACTAGTTTCATGACGGTAGACTAGTTTCATGACGGTAGACTAGTTTCATGTCGGTAGACTAGTTTTATGACAGTAGACTAGTTTCATGACGGTAGACTAGTTTCATGACGGTAGTCTAGTTTCATGACAGCAGACTAGTTACATGACAGTAGACTAGTTTCATGACGGTAGACTAGTTTCATGACAGTAGACTAGTTTCATGACAGTAGACTAGTTTCATGACGGTAGACTAGTTTCATGACGGTAGACTAGTTTCATGACAGTAGACTAGTTTCATGACAGTAGTCTAGTTTCATGACAGTAGACTAGTTTCATGACAGTAGTCTAGTTTCATGACAGTAGACTAGTTTCATGACGGTAGACTAGTTTCATGACGGTAGACTAGTTTCATGACGGTAGACTAGTTTCATGACGGTAGACTAGTTTCATGACGGTAGACTAGTTTCATGATAGTAGACTAGTTTCATGACAGTAGACTAGTTTCATGACAGTAGTCTAGTTTCATGACGGTAGTCTAGTTTCATGACAGCAGACTAGTTACATGACAGTAGACTAGTTTCATGACGGTAGACTAGTTTCATGCGAAGTCCGCTATTTTCTATTCAACCATTTTGCAGACGCTCTTATCCAGAACAATTTACTGTACGGTGGGTTACATTCAATACAAATCGCAGACTACTCTGCCTTGTTAATGCCAGAACAGTTATTCATCAGGGAAATACACAGCCACGTCTATAGTAAACATACAGAACGATCTACTGTGCTGTACATGTAAAGGCATTCAATCAAAGTTGCATACATACCGGACCTACCTAATACGTAACATTTATACTTCAGGAAGAACCTGATACCCAGCCGTATCTACAGTATCCTTAACATGCAGCAGTTCTCATAGGGACTGACTCTCTGACTGTGGTAGCAGTATGTCTATACTAAACATGCAGCAGTTTACATAGGGACTGACTCTCTGACTGTGGTAGCAGTATGTCTATGTTGTCTGACATGTTCCCATTGACCAGTGGATGGATGAGATGTTTGATTTCCTGTTGAGGTGGCTGGCTGGAGGTTTGATTTCCTGTTGAGGTGGCTGGCTGGAGGTTTGATTTCCTGTCGAGGTGGCTGGCTGGAGGATTGATTTCCTGTTGAGGTGGCTGGGTGGAAGTTTGATTTCCTGTTGAGGTGGCTGGCTGGAGGTTTGATTTCCTGTTGAGGTGGCTGGCTGGAGGTTTGATTTCCTGTTGAGGTGGCTGGCTGGAGGTTTGATTACCTGTTGAGGTGGCTGGGTGGAAGTTTGATTTCCTGTTGAGGTGGCTGGCTGGAGGTTTGATTTCCTGTTGAGGTGGCTGGCTGGAGGTTTGATTTCCTGTTGAGGTGGCTGGCTGGAGGTTTGATTTCCTGTTGAGGTGGCTGGCTGGCTGGAGGTTTGATTTCCTGTCCATTGACCAGTTGCATGAGATTGACCCTGAGGTCTTGAACTTGTTCTCTGTTATGGGGATACCACATTCCCCACAATACCACATTCCCCACAGTACCACATTCCCCACAGTACCACATTCCCCACAATACCACATTCCCCACAATACCACATTCCCCACAATACCACATTCCCCACAGTACCACATTCCCCACAGTACCACATTCCCCACAATACCACATTCCCCACAATACCACATTCCCCACAGTACCATATTCCCCACAGTACCACATTCCCCACAGTACCACATTCTCCACAGTACCACATTCCCCACAATACCACATTCGCCACAATACCACATTCCCCACAGTACCACATTCGCCACAATACCACATTCGCCACAATACCACATTCCCCACAGTACCACATTCGCCACAATACCACATTCCCCACAGTACCACATTCCCCACAGTACCACATTCTCCACAATACCACATTCTCCACAATACCACATTCCCCACAATACCACATTCTCCACAATACCACATTTCCCACAATACCACATTCCCCACAGTACCACATTCTCCACAGTACCACATTCCCCACAATACCACATTCCCCACAATACCACATTCCCCACAGTACCACATTCGCCACAATACCACATTCGCCACAATACCACATTCCCCACAGTACCACATTCCCCACAGTACCACATTCGCCACAATACCACATTCCCCACAGTACCACATTCCCCAGTACCACATTCTCCACAATACCACATTCTCCACAATACCACATTCCCCACAATACCACATTCTCCACAATACCACATTTCCCACAATACCACATTCCCCACAGTACCACATTCCCCAGTACCACATTCTCCACAATACCACATTCTCCACAATACCACATTCCCCACAGTACCACATTCTCCACAATACCACATTTCCCACAATACCACATTCCCCACAATACCACATTCTCCACAATACCACATTTCCCACAATACCACATTCCCCACAGTACCACATTCCCCACAATACCACATTCCCCACAGTACCACATTCCCCACAGTACCACATTCCCCACAGTACCACATTCTCCACAATACCACATTCGCCACAATACCACATTCCCCACAGTACCACATTCCCCACAATACCACATTCCCCACAGTACCACATTCCCCACAGTACCACATTCCCCACAGTACCACATTCCCCACAGTACCACATTCCCCACAATACCACATTACCCACAGTACCACATTCCCCAGTACCACATTCTCCACAGTACCACATTCTCCACAATACCACATTTCCCACAATACCACATTCCCCACAGTACCACATTCGCCACAATACCACATTCCCCACAGTACCACATTCCCCAGTACCACATTCTCCACAATACCACATTCTTCACAATACCACATTCCCCACAATACCACATTCTCCACAATACCACATTCTTCACAATACCACATTCCCCACAATACCACATTCCCCACAGTACCACATTCCCCACAGTACCACATTCCCCAGTACCACATTCTCCACAATACCACATTCTCCACAATACCACATTCCCCACAATACCACATTCTCCACAATACCACATTTCCCACAATACCACATTCCCCACAATACCACATTCTCCACAATACCACATTTCCCACAATACCACATTCCCCACAGTACCACATTCCCACAGTACCACATTCCCCACAGTACCACATTCTCCACAATACCACATTCGCCACAATACCACATTCCCCACAGTACCACATTCACCACAATACCACATTCTCCACAATACCACATTCCCCACAATACCACATTCCCCACAATACCACATTCCCCACAATACCACATTCACCACAATACCACATTCTCCACAATACCACATTCTCCACAATACCACATTCCCCACAATACCACATTCCCCACAATACCACATTCCCCACAATACCACATTCCCCACAGTACCACATTCCCCACAGTACCACATTCCCCACAGTACCACATTCCCCACAATACCACATTCTCCACAATACCACATTCCCCACAATACCACATTCCCCACAATACCACATTCCCCACAATACCACATTCCCCACAGTACCATATTCCCCACAATACCACATTCCCCACAATACCACATTCGCCACAGTACCACATTCCCCACAGTACCACATTCCCCACAATACCACATTCCCGGGGGTTAAAGACTGGGGTCTGGGTCCTATAACCCCTAATATAGGACCCAGACCCCACTGGCCCAGGAACCAGTGCCAGTAAATGCCCAAGCAGCTCTATGTTATTAAGAGCCTGTTCTTCCTGTCGGTCAGTCTGTTGCTCCAACCAAACAGTTCATAAATATTTTCATGTGGAAGGTTATCATAACATGACCTTATGAACAGGCAAAACAAAGTGTTCCTCTCTCCCCTTCTCCTTTGGTATTTAGAACCCCCCCCTCTCTCTCTCTGTCTCTCTCTCCCCCCTCTCTCTCTCGCTCTCTCTATCTCTCTCTATATATCTCTCTCTCCCCTCTCTCTCTGTCTCTATCTCTCTCTCTCTCTCCCTCTCTCTCCCCCTTTTCTCTGTCTCTCTCTCTCTCTGTCTCCCCCTTCTCTCTCTCACTCTCTCTCTCTGTCTCTCTCTCCCCCCTCTCTCTCTCGCTCTCTCTATCTCTCTATATATCTCTCTCTCTCCCCCTCTCTCTCTGTCTCTATCTCTCTCTCTCTCTCTCCTCTCTCTCCCCCTCTCTCTCCCCCCTTTCTCTCTCTCTCTCTCTCTCTCTCTGTCTCTGTCTCTATCTCTCTCTCTCTCTCCCCCCTCTCTCTGTCTCTATCTCTCTCTCTCTCCCTCTCTCTCCCCCCTTTCTCTGTCTCTCTCTCTCGCTGTCTCTGTCTCAATCTCTCTCCCCCCTCTCTCACTCTCTCCCTCTCTTTCTCCTTCCCTTCCCCTCTCTCTCTCCCTCCCCCCTTCCCCTCTCTCTCTCTACTCTCTCTCTCTCCCCCCCTCTCTCTCCATCCATCCTTCCTCTCATTAAGAGGTAAAATAAGAGTGTCGTTTTTATGCCAGAAGGAACATGTCTACTGTGCTGCCAGAGCAGCCAGGACCTCTCTAGAGGGTTACCCGACACACAGGCATCCACCCGGCTCCATTAAGTAGGTCAGGAAAATGAAACCTTGGCCATCTCTTACAGCCCCCCAACAAATGTATTTTGGAAGGGGAACACCCAGCCATCCTAGTCGCCTAACCCCCTAGGACCTCAGCCCCAGACCCAAACTCTAGGACCCATGAGGGCCCCAGCGTTACGCAACCCTCATGCCTTCAAATGTACCTCCAATGAAGCCGCTAATCATTTTGAGAGCTCCCCCAAAAAGTATTCTGAAAAGGGAGCCCCAGACCCCTGCCTTTAGCTCCCAGCCCTGAGCCCCATACCCAGTTTTACTTCCCCTTCAGCCTTTAACCCCTAATATAGGACCCAGAACCCAGCCTTTAACCCCTAATATAGGACCCAGACCCCAGTCTTTAACCCCTAATATAGGACCCAGACCCCAGCCTTTAACCCCTAATATAGGACCCAGACCCCAGCCTTTAACCCCTAATATAGGACCCAGACCCTAGCCGTTAACCCCTAATATAGGACCCAGACCCCAGTCTTTAACCCCTAATATAGGACCCAGACCCCAGTCTTTAACCCCTAATATAGGACCCAGACCCCAGTCTTTAACCCCTAATATAGGACCCAGACCCCAGTCTTTAACCCCTAATATAGGACCCAGAACCCAGCCTTTAACCCCTAATATAGGACCCAGACCCCAGTCTTTAACCCCTAATATAGGACCCAGACCCCAGCCTTTAACCCCTAATATAGGACCCAGACCCCAGCCTTTAACCCCTAATATAGGACCCAGACCCTAGCCGTTAACCCCTAATATAGGACCCAGACCCCAGTCTTTAACCCCTAATATAGGACCCAGACCCCAGTCTTTAACCCCTAATATAGGACCCAGACCCCAGTCTTTAACCCCTAATATAGGACCCAGACCCCAGTCTTTAACCCCTAATATAGGACCCAGACCCCAGTCTTTAACCCCTAATATAGGACCCAGACCCCAGTCTTTAACCCCTAATATAGGACCCAGACCCCAGCCTTTACCCCCTAATATAGGACCCAGACCCCAGCCGTTAACCCCATAATATAGGACCCAGACCGTAGTCTTTAACCCCTAATATAGGACCCAGACCCCAACCTTTAACCCCTAATATAGGACCCATTCCCCAGTCTTTAACCCCTAATATAGGACCCAGACCCCAGCCTTTAACCCCTAATATAGGACCCAGACCCAAGCTGTTAACCCCTAATATAAAACCCAGACCCCAGCCGTTAACACCTAATATAGGACCCAGACCCCAGCCTTTAACCCCTAATATAGGACCCAGACCCCAGTCTTTAACCCCTAATATAGGACCCAGACCCCAGCCTTTAACCCCTAATATAGGACCCAGACCCCAGCCTTTAACCCCTAATATAGGACCCAGACCCCAGTCTTTAACCCCTAATATAGGACCCAGACCCCAGCCGTTAACCCCTAATATAGGACCCAGACCCCAGTCTTTAACCCTTAATATAGGACCCAGACCCCAGCCTTCACCCCTAATATAGGACCCAGACCCCAGCCTTTAACCCTTAATATAGGACCCAGACCCCAGTCTTTAACCCCTAATATAGGACCCAGACCCTAACCTTTAACCCCTAATATAGGACCCAGACCCCAGCCGTTAACCCCTAATATAGGACCCAGATCCCAGCCGTTAACCCCTAATATAGGACCCAGACCCCAGTCTTTAACCCCTAATATAAGACCCAGACCCCAGCCGTTAACCCCTAACATAGGACCCAGACCCCAGCCTTTAACCCCTAATATAGGACCCAGACCCCAGTCTTTAACCCCTAATATAGGACCCAGACCCCAGGCTTCACCCCTAATATAGGACCCAGACCCCAGCCTTTAACCCCTAATATAGGACCCAGACCCCAGTCTTTAACCCCTAATATAGGACCCAGACCCTAACCTTTAACCCCTAATATAGGACCCAGACCCCAGTCTTTACCCCCTAATATAGGACCCAGACCCCAGCCTTTAACCCCTAATATAGGACCCAGACCCCAGTCTTTAACCCCTAATATAGGACCCACACCCCAGTTACACTCCCCCCTCCTGGAGCCAAATGTCCCTCAAATCAAGAGTCCTCTAAAGGGGAAGCCCCAGACCTTCAGTCCCCAGGACCAAGCCCTAGTCGCAGCCACATGCTGTACGTGAGCCCCTAGAACCCCAGTATGCCTCCACCCTCACGGGGTCAAATCTCCCTGCAGTCAAGGCCTCAGGACCAGGCCTCCAGACACCCCTGGGACTGCAGTGCTGAATCCATTAGAGACATCTTACTCCTGGCCTGGATCACTAGTTATGGTCTGTCTGTTCTGACCCTGTACCATGGTTTATATCCAGTCCCATTAAAGACCTGGTCTGTCTGTTCTGACCCTGTACCATGGTTTATATCCAGTCCCATTAGAGACCTGGTCTGTCTGTTCTGACCCTGTATCATTGTTTACATCCAGTCCCAACAGAGACCTGGTCTGTCTTATCTAACCCTGTACCATGGTTTTAGTTGGTTTGGCCCCTCTACCATGGTTTATATCCAGGCACCTATTCATTTTCTCATGCAACTTATTCATTAACAGGAACATGATAGGGCTAGATGACTGTGTGGGTGTATAGTGGGGTGTTTGTGTGTGTGTGTGTGTGTGTGTGTGAGGGAGTGTGTATTTGTGTTGTCTGTGTGTGTACGTGCGTGCGTCTGTGGGTCTATGTCTGTGTGTGTGTGTGTGTGCGTGCCTGCTTGTGTGTGTGTGTGTGTGTGTGTGTCTGTGTGTGAATGCGTGTGTGTGCGTGCCTACGTGTGTGTGTGTGTGTGTGTGTGTGTGTGTGTGTGTGTGTGTGTGTGCGTCTGTGTTTGTGTCTGTGTGTGTGTGTGCTGACTGGTTCTACAGTTGGAGTGTATTTCTGTCTGTTTATGTCTCTCTCTGTCGTCATGGAAACCCAGATGTTTCAGATTAGCGGTGTATTAATATCTGGTGTGTTTATAAACAACTCAGCACTGTGTACGAGGATCTTACTGTTATATAAGGGTTACACTCTTTCTCCCTCTCGCGCTCTCTCCCTCTTTTAAATGACGTGGTCATTTAAGGTAAGGCCAGGAGATTTTCCTGGAAATATGGTTCATGTCTAATAGTAAATCTGTAGGTTTTTATTTGCGTAACTTTCCATGGATGCATCTTTTACTACAATACCCTGCCTTCTCTTGAAATATCTAGGTCTGTTGTTTAGACGGTGGGGCTTGTCTTCCATTTGTGAAAAATCACACAACTCAAAGTGTTCCTTAACCTCTTTTCAACCTTGTAATTACAGTTGGTAGAGATAGCAACAATATAATGTTATACTGTCTACGTCCCACATGGCATCCTATTTTCTACATAGTGCACACTACCTGATCAAAAGTAATGCACTATATAGGGAATAGTGTCACGCCCTGATCTGTTTCACTTCACCTGTCCTTGTGATTGTCTCCACCCCCCTCCAGGAGTTCCTTATTTCCCCCGGTTGTCACGACTTCTGCCGAAGTTGGTTCCTCTCCTTGTTCGGGCGGTGTTCGGCGGTCGGCGTCGCCGGTCTCCTAGCCATCATCGATCCACTTTTCATTTTCCATTTGTTTTGTCTTGTCTTCACACACACCTGGTTTCAATTCCTTCATTACATGT
Organism: Salmo trutta; assembly: GCF_901001165.1. Classification (NCBI taxonomy): domain Eukaryota; kingdom Metazoa; phylum Chordata; class Actinopteri; order Salmoniformes; family Salmonidae; genus Salmo; species Salmo trutta. The sequence continues at coordinate 4,321,284 of NC_042959.1, read as the reverse complement.
TGTGTATTTAACCCTCTGTTCCCCCCCATGTCCTTGTCCGGAATTGTTTATTGTAGTGTTTGTGCACGTTATGCTGGTGTGTGACGGGTTTTGTTACCCATTGATTTATTGTTCTGTTAACGGTGGTTTTATTTATTAAACTGCGCCATTGTAAATCAGTTTTTGCTCTCCTGGCCTGACTTCTCTGCCGCCAGTACGCACCACCTACAGAATTCCGGACCGAACTTATGGAGTCAGCAGGAGCAGGTACCCCGGGGTTAGGGGTGGAGGAGCGTGTCCGGGAGCACGCAGCAATGCTCCACCATCTTGGCACCGCCATGGACCGCGTTGTCCAGACAATGGTCCGCTGGGAGAGACAGGGAGTTCTCCCAGCGCTTCCACCAGCAAAACCGGGGTCTCCACTATGCGCCCCTCCTTCTCCTGGTCCCAATGGAATTCGTCTCTCCCTTCCCCAGAATACGATGGG